>NC_058053.1:2922387-3234887 GCF_020085105.1 Siniperca chuatsi | reverse complement strand
CTTAAGTGGGCCAGAGTCTGCAGCAGCAGCAGGAGCCCTCTACCAGACCCTGCAGAGGGGATATCAGTCAACCCATGTGAAATTTAGTATGAGCTTATTTATTCAAGACCACAGAGTTCATTCCAATGAATGTATGCCTCATCTCTTCCTTTAATTTAACCTTTTCCTCACTCCTGAGATCCTCCTACTCAGGATGCTTACAGGTAGAACGGCTGCAGTTGACATTTCAGCCAGTCAGTGGAATGAGTCAGGAGTGGTTTAGGAGGCTGAAGATTAATCATCTGGTTGCTTTAGTGTCATTGATGGAGCTTTTGGAGGAAATATCAACTGCAATAGAAAATTATGAATTTACAGTGGGGGTATTTCTTGATATCAAGAAAAGCATTTAGCTCTATTGACCATGACTTAATGCTTAAAAATAGGAGAAGATTAGAGGGGTTGCACACGCCTGGTTAATTATCTACCTGGAAATAGGTATCAATATGTTACAATAAATATTAATTACAAAATTACTTACGGGGTTTCTCAAGGCTCCATGTTAGGCCCATTATTGATCATTTTGCACATAAAAGATATATGTATGTAAACGTATTTTTATGTTTTTTATGTATATTTTATGTATTATATTTATTTATTTGCAGATGATACAAATCTATTTGAGAATTTGAATAGATATGTATAGTATGGAAATAGAACTGAAACGTCTTAAGGGTTGGTTTGATTCTGAGCAAGACTAAACCCATCGTCCTTGGTAATCAAATGTAAGAAAGCAAATGTATAACTGGCGATGTTGACATTGAAAGTGTGAAATTTCTGGGAGTGATTATGTCACAGTCAATCACAATACTGTGTACTGACTTCTTAAATCATTACACACGTTGTATTGTTCAGTTACATTACCATTAATTACCAGGAAATTATTAATAAACAATTGTATATCATCATCTAGTCTGATCCGAAACTAAAACCTCTCTTCAAGTCTCCCCCTACACCAGTGTTCCCTAATGTCTGTGACATTCAAGTTAAATCTGAGATGTGTGTCCATCCGATCTCTCCTTCTTTACCCACGGTCATGGATGGAATCTACAAATGTGGCAGCTGCACCCAATGTATTTAGAACATTTAATCATCCATACACTGGCCATGATATTAAGATCCCAGGTGCGATAACTTGTACTCATGTAGTACATCTCATCAGACGAGGGGATGTTAAAAACCCGGTTGCAGTGCACTTGACAAGGCAGGACACATCAGTTCTATGAAATACATAAGCATTAGGACACTCCCTGTGGGGGCAGAGATCATGAAAGAAAACTTCTCCAAAGGGAGACATACTGGATATACATTTACCCTAAATATCTCTTTAGACCTTTTTGTAAGGTATACAATACATGACTGCACAATGAAATGAACTTGTAGCCACCTCCATGCTAGTCACAGAAAATGTATAAACAACTATTAAAACATTTTAAATTAAACAATATAATAGGTGATGAAATAGAACAGAACTATAAAGGAATAGAAGTACATAAAAGCACTAAAAGGGAAACTAAATTATATTTACAAGGAAGATGTACAGATACATATAGACTTAAATATACACACACACAAAAATACAGTATGTAGTACAAGTACAGTATGTGCAATATCAGTGTAATATGCAAGTTATATTGCAAAAAACTTGGACTTAGTACTAAGAATGAGGGTTGTGAAAATAATGGTATGGTAATGTGCATAAGAAGACCAACGTAACAGAAGAGATGCATGTAAAATGTATTTTTTCTATTTATTTGTTAACTTAGCAGAACAGTGATGGTCCTTTCTTTGTGTGAACAGGTCTATCCTAATTGTCTTGATGTTGAGATGTAGCCTACTATAATAATTTGGAAGCATTTTTCTCTTGTTTTCTTGTTTTCTCTTTTGTTTTGATCTTTTTGCCTACGCATCTGATATCATGTTGGCATGGGCATTCATTACCTTGAAACATTATGTATATTTTTGTAAATAATAAATCATTTTGTAAATAATTTAATGGACAAATACAAAAATGTGTGATCAGAATTCCATTTTGACATTAATAGGGATAATGTCAATTTTTGTCTGTTACTTTTTGACATAGTATTTTGTAAAAGCTTTAGCATACACCTTTACATACACAAAAATCTGTCTACTCCTGCGCATTGTTTATACTGTACTGTTTTGTTGGGAGCGGTTGTTATTTGTTTGTCTCTTTTTGAATTTGGAAGGGAGAGATTTGTAGTGTGAAATCAAAATTGTACACCACTGCATTCAGGAATGTACGTCTAAACAAAAAGTGTCTTAAATCTTAAATGGAGCAGATGACAGGATTAAGGACAGAACTGAGGGGAATTGCTTTCAAGCTTTTTAGTGATGTGACAGAAAAGGGAGAAGAAAGGGACAGGAGGAAAAGAGAGAGCAGACAGAAAAAAACAATGAGAGAAAAAGAGACTGCATGCTACACAGCCAAATCTCCCTCAGCAGTGTGTGGGAGGAGAACAACATAGCTGATGTGGAGAAAATAACCCATCCTGATGGATAGCCATTCAGCTGACTGCAGGCCAGAGCTGCAGTCTCTCTCAGAGTCAGGATTGTTAGCCACATGTTAGATGCTATCACCTCTCCCCCACAGAGGTCTATCTGGATGCACAGAGGAGTGTGGAAAAGAGGTGCTGAAGGATTGTTCTATTGATCCATTTGCCTTCAATCAGGTTGTTCTCAGTCGAGAGCGATGAGGGCTTGAGTCAAAGGAAAGAAAGCATTGCAGGGTCAGGAGACCTTGGAACACATTAGAAATTCTAAAAGCTGTTGTGTTTTAAGCATCATGGTTAAAATGAGAAATAAATGTTGACCAATCACCATTATACTCTAGATGGTTCCTAATTACAGTAGCAAAGTGTTGCTTTCCACACAGCCTGATGGCATGCAGCCCACTGAACTGGCAAATTTGTGAAATCAGAGTGCCTGATGCCATCAAGTCCCAAACTGCCCCTTGAGAGGAAACAAATCACACAAAATCAGTTCATGACAAAGTGTGAACGTTCATCTTAATCCTCCTGTTTTACCTGGGATTCAGCATTTTCAGCGTTTTCATTGTCATCACAATGCCATCAAATGAACAGCTCACTGATTGCCAGGCTATGAAAAAAGTGTGCATAGTAATTGTAGTTCAGCTTGCAGTAGAGGAAGCAGCGCTGAATAATTTACACTTTCTGGTATTGTTTGGGAGCTGTATGGCTGACGTGCGGCGCTGAAGCTGAAGGCTGCAGAGTGGCAGAGCAGTTGAAGAAAGTGCAGGACAGTGGTGTGTCTTGGTTCAGTGCAGGTCTTCAATCTTTTTTGTTTTTGTTTTCTACAGATTTCCCATGATCCTTTTTCATTACGCGCAGGTTGACAGGTATACATTAGAGAAAATAAGTGCCTGCAGGGGAAACATGAAGCTACAAGCATGAGCTGGTTAGCTTAGCTTAGTATAAAGACTGGAAACAGGGAGAAAGCTAGTCTGGCTCTGTCCAAAGTTAAAGCAGAAACATTGCAAAAATCCAATCTATTTTAAATCTTAGTGATGCAGAAACTGTTGTACGTGCTTTTATCTCCTCACGCCTTGATTATTGTAACAGCCTGTTCACTTGTCTTAATCAAAAACCTTTGACATGACTGCAGACTGTACAGAACTCAGCTGCTCTTGTAATCCCTTATGAACCCTCACGTAGTTTGAGATCTTCAGGCAGGGGTCTCCTGTCTGTTCCTGAGTCCAGGATGAAAACTAAGGGGGACAGAGCTTTTGCCATCAGGGCCCCGAGGCTCTGGAACAACCTGCCCGAAGACATTAGGCTGTCTGAGTCAGAGTCTTCGTTTAAGCCTCTTCTCAAAACACATTTTTATCTGAAAGCAGATCCTGATTTTACCTGAACTGGCTGTTTATTTTATTGCTTTTGTGTATTTCATGTATTTTATTTCTTTATATTTCGTCATTCACTGTGGTATTTGACTTCTCTTGTTCTCTTTGTACTTTGTTTTGATAAATGCTCTATAAATAAAGTTTTGTTATTATTATTATTTATTAATTATTATTGTCAATATGTTTATAATAACAATGTATTAAATAACAATGTGAAAACAATGTGACAATGTGAAAGGTTTCTCTGGTCGTGATGAGCCTGCAGAGGACTGTCAGCTGACTCTGCAGCTCCCCTCGGCTTTACGGAGCTTCACAGTGAGTTTCAGCTCGTTGTTTAGCTGTCCGGCACACAACGTTACTGTTCTGGTTCCCTCTCACCTCTCTCATAGCCTCGTTTTCGGCCGCAACATGCAGCCGTTTACAGAGAAAAAGCTCTAAAAAGCCACTGTACACTAGCTGCTCAGCAGACAGAATCAGTTAGAGACTAGCTTGTTAACATGGAGGAGCATTTAGCAGCTAAAGAGCCAGACATTTCCCTCGAGAGATGGTGGAGACCAAAAACAGAGCTTAAAAATAAGAGTGAATATTGGACTGACATTCACCATGTGGTCAGAAAAAATTACTCTTTATGAATGATAATGTTTCTCTGTAACTGCTGCTGCTCTCTGCCATGGTTTGTCTGCACTGTTGTCTGTACTATGTACTGAATACTGCATCAACTCATCTACTGCACTGTTAACTATTTCTGTCCATAATTTGCCCTACCTAATATTCATTGCACTACGTCCATCAGTATACTTCTGTTTACAGTAATGCCATCTGTATATAATGTCCAATAATAATAATGTAATAATGTAAAATATTTTCATAATACTGCTCTATCCTGCATTTATGCACACACTTTAGATCCTGCACTTGCCTATTGCACTTCTGGTTAGACCTAAACTGTATTTCGTTGCCTTGTACTTGTACATGTGTAATGGCAATAAAGGTGAATCTAAAGATCATCTAAACAGTTGAACCAGTTGCTTGTCCTCAGTTGCATTTCTGACAAAGTAGTGTTTGCTGGTTGTTTTGAATGGAAACCTAACCCTGACCCAGGGGAAGGCAAAGTAGGCATGTGGCCGAACTAAACTTGCCAGTTGCTCCTATTCTGTGAAATATAGCTCCTGGAATCCTAAATGCCTTTTAAACACCGTTTAGATACACTCAGAAAGCTGGTTTATCAGGCAGAAACCAAGAGTTTGGCATTTTGGAGATAGAGGTTAAGAGGGGCGCACATTGTATCAGCTATTTCCAAAAGCCAAATACCATTTCACAAGAATGTTTTTTTAATCATCAGTTAGTGCCTGAAACAATCTAACCTGAATTAAACATGAATTTAAAGAACACAATGTTTTGGACTTTTTTTTAAAATGACACTGTGCTTTTAAAAATGCTTCTGAAATTATGATTATCTCATGATGTTGGAAACTGTCCCCAGTTCTAGCAAAAAAAAAAAAAAAAAAAAAAAAAAAAAAAAAAAGGCTTTGAAATGTCAAATCCAAATTATACAGAAAGTTGAATCTCATTAACAAGACAATTTAGCTGATAAGGCTGGGGAAGAGTGGACAGCTTAACAACATCTAATTAACAACTGGCTGCAGGAGATGACATCCAGACCTTTAGCATCTGAAAAAAACAATTACATCTGGGAGTAGGCTTAGGGTTTGCAGCTTGACAGATCAGAGGAAAGAGCTGAGAGGTGGCAAAGTTTTAATATGACTGCAATGTATGCTGCTCACTGTTCGCTTGACTTATTTTGCATAGCTTATTAAATACCCATTTGGAATATCAACATGCTTTGACCAGTTTTTGGCGTTATCCGAGGGAAATGCTATTATTACTCTTATCCTACTGCTCTCATTTTTACGCTCGAGACACAGAAAAGATGATGGAATTCTTGTTCTGCAAGGACGTAAAAGCAGCAACTGAACATAGAGTCTCCTCCCTAATGGTCATCTTCACCAGCACCCCATTTCAAAAACCTCTCCAGCCCTCTCCTACCCATTCAATTTCATCAGCGTCCGTCCTTTGATCTACTCTAACCGTTCATTCAGGTACTCAGCGGACCTCACACCTCTTAGAACAAAGAAAGCCACCTTTTTACACAAAACCTTTCACCTGTTTTCTTTTCACCCAGTTTTTATTCCCGTCCTGTCAATTACTATCTGCTACAACCATCTCCTCTTTCAGGCACCTCCTTCTCCCCACCATGCAACACCTTCCCTGGTGATCCATCACGGCTCCCCACCATCTTCCACCACCATCTTCCCCCTCACCAAGCCACCTCTTCCCTTCTACTGTACCCATGCCACTATCGTAATGAAATCTAAATTACAGGCTGTGTCCTGGGTGCTCATCCATCCAGGTTAGAGCTGCCCGCCTCACTGTTGCAACGCTGACGTCCCATTCGGAGAACTCTCTACAGCAGGAAAAGCGCGATTTGGCTGCTTGACATTTAATAAATACATTGGAGGCTGTGAAGAAGAGGACCGGAGGGGAGGGGTTCAGCCTTGGATGTCTTCGAGGTGAGCCACATCACTCATTCCTCATTCATGACTGGGAAACTGGTGGCTGCGGACACTGTGGAGAAAACAGCAGACGTGTGTGTGTGTGTTGTGATCGAGTTACCCGTAAAGAAAAAGCAATAGCGCAGAATGTGTGATCTGCTCTCTGACCTCACCTGTACGTGACTCAGTGTTTAAAGGAAACTCAGCGGGTAACGCTCTGGGGAGCTGGATGTGGTGTTGTTTTGATCAGAGACAAAGAACTGGTGTCTATTAGACTGCTTTCGTGAGTCACTATAGGAGAGGCTAGAGACAAAAACTACTTAATATTTGAAAATGTATACTTCCTGGTGGTGCATTGATGTGGTGAAGTGAAGGTCTGACAATAGAGCTTCACCATTCAGCTGACACATAGCATTGCATTCATAAGCTATGATGTTTGGAAACTCAACAAGGAATACAACGAATGAATAAGAATTATTATATACAAGAATGTCTTAAACACTGATCATACATTTGGCAGTATTGAATGGTCTATGAAAATGATTTCACTGACCTCAGAGTGGAAGAAAGTTTTAGCTACACACCAGCACATAAACGTACCATTCGTCTACGTCAAACTCACACATTGTTGGTTTTGAAGTCTTCTTTGTTGACAGTAAGAAAAACATTAGTATACTGGTATACATAAGCTGGGATTGGGTTTGACAAAGGGGTGGAGAGTGGTAAGAGGTGTGTGTTTATCCTGTCTTACTTAGCAGCATTGGTTAACGGCTAATTAGCTTAAATTAGCATGGACACTAAAACACTGCTGGCTGAAGACAGCAGTCACACAGAGTACATGTTGGAGATACTGCAGCAGCTCTGCAGAAACTGAAGTAATCTAGATAATGTTATTGTGTTTGGTGTTCTGTGAACACTTTCAACCCTATTCAGAAAAAAGAAAATCATTTTTTTGGAAGCGCAAACACAGAATGATGGGACTAAGAGGACAAATGTCAAAGCAATTTAAAGTTTTTAAGTTTTCATTTTGGCTAGTTTGTTGTTTTAATCAATCATGACTAAAGCCTTTTCTTGCCCTTATAGTTATTGTTAAGTCACTAAACTCTACCAGCTATGTTCTAAGTCACTACTGGACTATTATAGGAATATTATACTTAGGCTTTGCTTAGTGAACACTAGTACTCCAGATTTGTAAATGTTTCAGTACTTGTCGATGTGTTTCCCAACAGCATACTGCCTTCATTTCCCATGCAGACACATAGTGAACACATTTTAAAAATCCATTTTATTTTAAGATGATGCACTGAGTGTTCTCCTCAGGTTTCTGTCAGCCATTCCACGTAAATAATTGTTTCTCTGTATGCTGATGGATCGTTGTAGAGCTTAGGTAGGAAAGTGTGGACACCTGTGTATGTGGACACACTGGTGTGATAGTCAGTGTCTTCTGTTTGTGTAGCCTGTCAGCCAGCACAGTTATTGTGTGGAGTTACTGCCTCATGCATGGACTGTCAGAGCTGTTGCTACAACATCCTGGTCTGCCTCCGTGTATCCTTCTGCTTCTCTGTCCTTACTTCAAACTTGTGACAAACTGTGTTCCAGACAGTAACATGAGTCACAGCTGCTGTATTTTCCTATGCTGTATAGCAACATTTATATTCAGGATTAAGGTTTTGTACCATCATCAAACTGTGCTTGAAATAGTACTGTGTGTGTGTGTGTGTGTGTGTGCAGACACATGTGTAGAGGCAGAGGACAAAATGTTGCAATATAATATCAGCCAGATTAAAGGAGGATTAATGGGGGACACAATAACAGTGTTTGATAACCAGTAACTCATCTCTGTCACACAGTATGCTGCTTAACCATCATCAAACAGAGGTTAAAGGGTTAAAGGATCACTAGAGACAGCACTTTAGTACTCAGTAATGTAACTGCTGTTGAGTGTGTCTTTTCTTTAATTATACAGAGCAGTGCTATTGTTTCACTGGGTAGTGACTGGAGGTCCTTCTACTAAATCAGGAAACCTATGGAAGCAAATAAGTGTCGTTAATATTCTGAGTTTGTGAAATGATGTTCACAAATAATTTCACATCCTGCAGTTGTATATCACCGTATGTGTGCATGTGGGGAAAATTATTTATGCACATATCTGAATGTGTGAATTTGTAAAAAAAAATAAATAAATAAATAAAAAAAATTCTCACAAATTCAAAATTGGTTTGTAAATGTGTAATAAGGTTTTGCAGCTGTAGAAATATTTAGTGCATGTGTGAAAAGTTTTGTGCACCGATATAATTTGCACATATGTAAAAAACATTTTGTAGCTGTAGAAATATTTTGTGTATGTGTAATTAAAAATTTTCAACAATGAGGTTTCACAAAGTCTCAGAGATGGACATACAATTTTCCTATATGTGTATGTGACACTGAAGTTACAAGTTCAAGCTACGAGTCACAAACACAGATTTCTACCCTGTTTACACCTGAGCTGACTAGCCAATCAGTACATTGCCAATGACCATCCAGTCAGAGGAAGTCAAACTGTCCAATCCGGGGGCAAATGATTCTAAAATATTCCTGCATATTTCTACAGCTGCAAAACTTTATTACAGATTCACAAACTTTAATTTGTGAGACTTTTTTTTTTCACAAATTCACACATTCAGATACGTGCATGCATTTTGTTTCACATTCACACAAAAGGTGATATGCAACTGCAGGCTGTGGAATTATTTGTGAACTTCATTTCACAAGCTCAAACTATTAATGACCCTTATTTGCTTCCATAGAAATCACCCAGAGAGAAAACTCAGCAAAAACTGGATTGTTTATAAGTATTAGCTTTACCAGTGTTAGCTTAATGAAGCCAGTGCATGGCAAGAGTGCAGCAGCGCATCTTACAACATGTGTCATTTAATGTGACTAACACAAACAGGAAGCACAGAAAAACATATCTTTACCCGCATGGTGTTACTCAGATAAGTAAGGTATGAATAGACTTTAGAGTGCTGTACTGGATTCAATGCTGTTTTAAATCTACCTCTATATTGCCAGGATTGCAGGTCGTAAAGGTCAATGTATTTTTCTCCCTTATCATCAAGTTTCTCTTCCTTTTTTATAATGGTTAAAAGACCACAGAGGAGTACGATCACCTGACAAGCAAAGGAAGCGAAGGTGAGACATAGTTGGTATGTGCCAAGCGAGGGAGGGACAGTTCTCCTTTTCTGGGGCACCTGTCCTGTGCACCAACACTAAATGTAGGTTTATTGAAAATAATAGGGGTCTGTCTTGAGGCACATCAGGTAACACCTGTGTTTTGGATTTACTATTCTTGTGGCTTTAGCCATATAGTACAGGAATACACAAGTTTGAACTTTCTACATCAGTTGAACACGGTGAAGCATGCCATATGTGTTCTGGCACCAAAGTGTTTACCTAGGCTGAGAATGGAATACGCACCTGCAATGGGACTAGTGCCTGTCTGCTTCATGATGAGTCTGGCATGGAGTCTTGCTGAATTTAGGCACTGTTGGGCCAAACACTTTTGGCTACCTGGGATTTCTGCTATTCCCTACTCATTCAGTTGTTTTGTAAAAATATAAAACACATTTTTTTTCATATCTGTATATTTAGTTTATTGTCACTGTGTGATATTCTGAAGGTCATGGTTGAAAGCGCTTCCCATATGCTACATCATATTTCACTTGTGCCAATCACTTTGTTGAGTCTACTTGGCAAACTTTATTTGTTTATTTATTAAAACATAGCATTATTATTGGTGAAAATGATATGTGTCTCTTAGCAGAGAATGACAATAATTCATCTCGCAGTTCCATTTTCTAGCACCTAAATGAACAGTGGTGCAGCATTTGACAGGAGTACTAGTCCAAAGGCCAAGGTCAATTGTGTTCATTCAGTGCTATGGTGTGCATAATAAAAAAAAAAAACAGGTACAAAAAAAATCAGGTAGGGAAGACAGTAAAATAAGGTAAAAATGCTGCTACTGCAAATTGAGTATTAAGAATGATTATAGTTGCAGATTGGGGTGTTTTTAAACAAATGTAACTATACACATAACCTACCAACATCTGGTCTAGATAGAAGATTTTGATAAATTCCAGAAAACAAGCCAAAAAAAGTGGTATTATTAAAATGCAAACTTCCATTTCCATTTATCCAATTAATTTTCCTTTGATATGAGATAAAATCATAGAAAAGGTTTCAGTTGTAGTCATCTGGACACTGTTTTGAGAATCAAGACGTTTCGGCTCCAATCCGGAAGTCATTCTCAATTGTGAAAAAATGGGACGGGAACTGGAAATTTAAGCTACTTTGTGTTACATAACGCCCTCAGGAAGGAATCTGCCTGAGTATCTGTTAATAGCTAGTTTCACCTGACTACGACTGAAACCTTTTCTATGATAGAACACTCAACGAATCGACGAATGATGGACTACACCGTCTATGAGATAAAATATTAAGATTTCACATACAAATGCAAAAACCCATTTTAAATCATTTTCAAGGTTGGGTACTGTCAATAGCACGATTGAAAATACAACATTTTTCACAGAACTTTCATTTTAAATTGAACTCGATATTTTATCAATAAACACAACCTGCATTTGAATGACTAAATGAAACAATTTCTTTTGTTTCTTTTCAGTTCCTCTGCCTAGCACTCTTGTCTAGCGTTCTGCTGGAGACATGTCTGGGATGATGCTGAGAGAGTTACTGGGGACCAGGAAAGAAAAACATCTCAATGATGTCATTTGATTAGGCCAATCTCTTCGAATGCAGAATACAAATCCTGATAAAGGTGCCCTTGCCCTAAAAAGCACAGCTTGGCTTTGCTATCTCAGGAGACTGATGCTCTTGACATTTTAACCAATGAGTCTATATCATGAAAAGACAAACAAGGGCACAAAGAAACTCAGTTATGCACTTTCACCCACATGAGCACCCATCTATGCACTGACCACACACACACCATACTGTACATGCAGAGTGTGTGATTGTTGTAGAGAGTATTTGTCAAAAGCAGTTAAAGATTTCACACATTTAATGAACCATACGCATGTGGATGAGTTTGTCTTCTCCTGGCAAACAATACGCCATTTCTCAGACAAAACTCCTAAAGAATAAGCTTCTGTTTTTTGTTCTTGGGAAGATCAATGATTTGTTTTCCTGCAGACCTTTGTTTGAGGACACACCATAGATGGAATTGAATTAATCTTTTACCTTCTCCTGACCTCATTACTGTGTCACACTGAGACACACAAACAAAGGTGTAAAACAAAGGCGCAGCAGCTGTGTATCATTTTATTTTACCCTTTAACTCATGCCAGCACCAACAGATGAAGAGCTCAGGTGCAAATAGGAAGTTCAATTACTGAGGCTTTTTAATTAGTAAAGGCAGCCGGAGGTAGGGCAGGAATACTCTGCCAGGCTGCTGGTCTGATGGATGAAAGGTGCTGATTAACAGCAGTCCTACATATACTGTATGTGTTATGCTGTAATAAGGTTTAAAACATCAGTAATGACTAATAATTAGCTGGATCATATTTCTATCAACACCATCTTTCAATCAAACCACAGCAGCAACACTTTACCCTTGTATCCCTGGGCAAAATCTATTTAAAGTGTTGTGTTTCTAGGTACAGTAGAGTCACCATGCTAATGCTAATGCTTGACATCTTCAAGGGAAACTACTACTGCTGCATGGGCGACAAACATTGTATAAAGCCTTTTGTGGCTCCAAAGGGAGCTGAGCGAAGTCTGGTAAATGTTCTGAAGTGATGTCACTTGAGTCAGCATCAGTTGGGGCTGAAGACTAGTTGAAAATGAAATGAATGTGGGGGTGTGGAGTTAGAAAGAAGTGAGCCCGCTGTAGCCCGCTC
Source organism: Siniperca chuatsi (assembly GCF_020085105.1). Classification (NCBI taxonomy): domain Eukaryota; kingdom Metazoa; phylum Chordata; class Actinopteri; order Centrarchiformes; family Sinipercidae; genus Siniperca; species Siniperca chuatsi. The sequence continues at coordinate 3,222,516 of NC_058053.1, read as the reverse complement.
CCCATCTCTGCTGCAGGTTAGCCGCGAGAGGCTACATTAGCCGCTACTAGCATAACACCCAAATCTCTAACAAAACTGAAAGCGGTTGAGTTGCATTCTGGGTAATGTAGGCACCAGTTTTTGACAAGGAATGAAAGTGCATGGTCCTGCTGCAGCGATTTTGAGACTGTCCATCATGAGTCCGACAAAGTTATTGGAGTGAAATGTTAATAGGGTTGATACTCACATACCATATGCATACTAAAGTCAACTAATTATTTTTTTCCCAGGGGGTGCCCAAAACATGAATCTATACATCAAGTAAAAAATGTGCACATCTCCACATCAGATAAGCCGTGGTGAAGGAAGTGTCAAAGTATCCGATCAAGTCAAAGTAGCAACACCACAATGCAAAAAATACTTTACATTACAGGTAGAAGTGTATCAACACTAAAAGTACTCATTATGCATCATATTGGATCATTGATGCAGTAACTTGAAACCATTACTTAAATGTTGTAGCTGGTGGATATGGAGCTAATTTTAACTGATTCACATACTTTTTGGTAGTTGAATCTATAACAGTTCCATTACTATGCACAAAGTTTTACTCCTCACTTGGACAGAGGTGTGCTGGAGACTTTCTTCATGGTCCCGAAGATAGACTGGAAAAGACCACCAAGACCAGCAGGGCCAGAGGGCAGATGGCCATTGACCAACGAAGTAATAACTATAGGCTGGGGTGGTACTCCCACAGGCTGGGGCAATGTTAAGAGACTGGAGAGTCAAGAGCAACTGTGAACGTTAAGCCTCATTTGAAGCCAACTAAATAACGACAGTAGAAGGTTGGATGCTGGTAACTGTTTTTTGCTTTTTGTGGAACTTTATACTGCAGCGATTGAGCTCAGCTAGAAATTATTACCAAGACACGTTCAGCGTTTCTCACCAACATGCATTTTGTGGATGCTTGAGGTCTAACAAACATATTGAGTGCATTTCCTTCATCATGAGACATTTGCAAAGCCAATTTTACTGAATATTTTAAACCCTGCACTGTTTACATCCATGTTTTCTTGTTAGCAGTCTTCTTCGCTGCCTTTGTTGGCGCAGGGCTACTTTTCTTTGCCCGTTACTGCCACCAACTGTCAAGCAGAGGAATATTGTGAAACCAGGGGCAGGAAAGTGTGTCCTTGTGTGTGTGTGGACCAACTTTGAAAATTGCTCAATACCTCTACATGTAGTCAAAAAGCTCCACAGGCCGTTAATGTCTCTTTTCATTTTGTTTTAATATCTTTTTAAAGCATTTTAAATTGCCTTGTTGTTGAAAGGCTGTATACAAATAAACTTGCCTTGCCATACCTTGCTTATAAAGTTATACAAAGGGGAAGTGGCATATGAATAAGCTCCAGTATTCCCCTGGTCCACTCAGTCAGTGTCAGGTCTTCAGCAGCCATCAGCCTGCCATCAGCATGGCAGTGTTAAATGATAGATTATGGTTTCAGTCTTCATTGCATTTTGATGGAAGAGGAATCCATGAAGCTATAAATATTGACAGAACACTGACAAATTGGTAGCATGCATGTTGCATGCATTAGTATTGATGTACACAGAGTCAATATTGTGTACTAGCCAGTGGCATCTTGTGGGGACGTGTGCGCTGTGCTGCCATTATATATATATATATATATATATATATATATATACTCTCACTGCAGTGGACAACTATGGGCAATGCAATACATATTAAGAAAAATGGCTACAATCTCCAGTGGTGGGACTTGAGACATCAATTAAAAATGATCTATAACCTTAACCGTGACATCTCTCTCCTGCCACCATTCTCTCACTGCCTCTGTCTGCTCTTCAGTAAGGAGTCCAGAGGCGTTGCAATTAAAGCTGTTGAAAGGTGATATTCAAACCAGAAATTAGAGTAAGTGATGATGCCTAAGGTGCAACTGTCCTTTAAAGACTAACTGCAGCTGGGCCATAAATCTATTCAGTTGAAAAACATGCCATTAATGTGAATGTATGACTTACTTACATTGATTAAAAATTGCAGATGTGCCCTTGTATTTCTCTGCAGATGCTATCAATTATGTGAAAGCTCCTTCTACACTTTTCTTAATTGTGCAATTGGAAAACTATGCTTCTGTGGATCTAACCCATCCACAACCGAAGGTGGAGTCGCACTGTGAAGATGCTTTCATCTTTTGCCAGACACAATTAGCCAAAATTAAAAATACTTTATCAGAGCCAGTATAATGAATAAAGATGGAAGTGAAAAATACTCAACATAATGAGAAAACCTGTCTATTCTGCTGCTAAATCAACCTCACTCCAAACATCCTCAAAGGCAGCATAAAATCAAATTGCTTTCCTAACTTCCTCCGCATTAGCCCAACAATGACTGTGTAGGCAATAACCCAAAAAATATTCATATATATTCATACGAGGGGGGGCTAAAGAGAAGAAATATTTCTCTGTGTCTGTGTTTTGGCTGATGGAATGGCTTCCAGGGCCAGGTGAAATATTACAGCTGTCAGTATTTCTGACAGAGCCTTTATTCTGGTCGCTGCTGTTTGATGGAGGACTCCAGCGGGTTTGACACCCCGCTAAATGTCTCCACCTCGCTGCCACTTTGGAAGCAGTGATAATGGCACGCCGGTGTTTGGCAACACAAGCTACAGCATCACCCCGGTGCACAGACATTATATTTTTAAGCCACGGGGTGAGGAGACGGAGCCATTATTAGCCCTGTGGGACCGCTGTCCGGTGGTTGTTTTGGTCATTGCATCCAGTCAGTGGATGTGTTGTGCTGTGTGGTTACATTTTATTCTGTACAGTATTCCAAGTGTATTGATGATGTGGTTTATTGCACTGCTGGAAACTCCCAAAGCATATCTACAGTCTTATTGTACATCATGCAGCCTGGGTGAACATTATGATGGAATTCTGTACTGCATGTCCTCTAGATATGATTTATTGATTTTCTTTTCTGATTGATTTTCTTTTATTTCCATGTCATGCACACAAAGTGCCTAACCCACAGGTTTACAAGACACCAAAAGTACAGTTGCAGTGGTCAAACATTTCATTTCATTACAAAATCACAGGTTATTTTACAGCTTGGTCTTAAACAAAATATTCTGCCTCCCATGTTTCCTTCCTGAAGCACAACTCAAGTTTTCATAATCATCCAGGCAAACAAAATACCTGTGCAACAGTGTTTTATCTTTGTACATCTGCCTATTGCATGTGTATAGGTGCATAGCATGTTAGAAGCTGTCCTGTCTCTGCTATGTCACTAAGACTCTTCTCTATACATTTACAGTTTTATATTCAGGAAACAAAAGATTACAACTATGACTACTGGGTGGATTCTGCTTTATCGTCTTTGCTGCAACATAACTTGGCAGCAATGCTGAGGGACATTTAGCCAAACCACATTTCAGGATGTGGATGGATGGCAAGCGGTTTGGAGCCGAGGCAGTCCATCATTACAGGGGGCATTCACCGCTAGAGATCTCACTATTAGAGCAAAGGACACGTTTAATATTGTGCCAAGGAGACACCATTTATCATGGTGTAACTTCAGAGCAAGGGAGAAACACAAGCAAACCGGGACATATGGTAATGGCTTGGAAACACCAGCAATGACTGGACTGTTCATTTATTTTTGATGCATTTGCTTCTGGAGGAAACAGACAAAACAGACACGATTTCATTCAGATTCAAATTTTTCTGATCTCATCTAAGCATGAAATGATTAGATAACAGATGAAAGCTTTACTCAAGTTAAAAACACAGACGTATTATCAGCTAAATGTACTGAAAGTATACAAAGTATAAGTAGCCCCTTTCAGAGTGTTTTAGAATATAAAGACAATAGATAATATTATCGGATTATTATCACCCATGCATTAACATGTAGGCAGCATTTTAATGTTAGCTGCTAAAGGTGGAGCTAATTTGAACTACTTTATATGAAGACTTACAGCAAAAAAATCTCCATCTTATTAAGTAAATATTCATAAGGTTTAATAATACTATATTCCTCCCTGAAATGTGGTGAAGTAGAAGTATAAAGTACCTCAAAAATGTACTTAAGTCCACTGCTTGTAAATGCTACTTGTTTAACCAGTTACAAGCCTTTTATTTCCCATCATTTATTCTGACCAAAATCCCACCACAGCTTAACTATAGAGTTACGCATTTCCCCCAAAACATTGAAAACAACATGCAAAAAAAAAAGAAAAAAGAAAGAAAGTAAAAGAAAAGTTCAGTAAAGCAAGTGGCTGGATTTTGGACAGAGTGGTGGGACACACAACCAGATATTCCTTCAGAAAAAAGGAAGAAACATTACAACACAGTATTTGAGTTACAAACATTTTTCACTTTGTTAAAGTTTGATGCTGAGTTGCCTAATCAGCTGTGAGTATGCACTTGAACGCACGCCTAAAGAACTGCATTTACATCCTATAGAGTATATTTGGCCAGTCTGTATCTTCGGCCGACAGAAATGGGTCGGATATTTCATTTTTCAGAATGCCACCCATTCCTTTCCTATCAGTGAGATGGCTTTCATTGTTAATGCATGAGGCTGAGGGGACAATGACTTCCTCTTGCTGCACAGTGAAGCACTTTTGTTAAAAATGGATCCCTTAATTACAACCTCTGTCTGACTAGTCCAGCTCACAAAGACAGGATTTTAAGGACCACTTCTTTCCACAAGGCCAAATGCCAGTGCTTGATGCACTGAATTAACTGTCCGCACACTGCCATGTGCATGTAAAAATATTTTGCACTCCATGCAAAAGACACAATAGAAGCCGTAACGCACATATTTTAAATTGCAAAAAAGCAAGGTGTTAATAATGATTTGGGCGCCGGCTTGTGGTCTCTCTTAAGCCTTAATCAAACGCTTTCTCTCACTGAGAATGTTATTGGTATTAAAGAGGTTTCAGATTACCAGGGATATTCACTTACCTTGGTTTTTCTGACATGAACAGTGGATTAGTCCACTGGTGGACACAAGTCACGAACACGAGCGATTCTAAATACAGTACTCAAGTACTGTAGTGCAGTCTGTCAGGTACAAAGGTGGAAGTAGTGTGTCATTGTCACTAGCACCTCAAAATCTTGTCAGGAGGAGGACGGGCGAGGGGTTGGGTCAATAAAGATGGCGACTGACACTGGAGACCGCTGATCTTTCCCAAACCTAAGCAAGTATTGAAGTTAAAAGTTGTCGTTGTGGTTAAAATGGTGATATGTAATGGTACCAACAGACGATTTCTAAAGATGTGGTTTCTGGTTAAGGCTGATGTTAGTTTTGGGTTGTGGTTAGACATGTAGCTGTTGTGGTTAAAGTTAAAGGATAGGGGTGGATTTATAGTTACAGTGCTTTAAGGGGTTATGTAGTGACATTAAGGAAGTTGAAGAGAGACTCATCTTCTCATTTTCAGAAACACGTTTCTAGCAAAGCCTTCTCCGCTGTAAACTTGCTGTTTACTGCGATGTGCACAGCAGAAATCTCCAATTCTGACATGAGACGAGGCAAAACCTCGAAGCAACACCACAGAAAGTAAATGAAGTTACTGTGGGGAATATAATTAAAGCACGATACAGCCTGATCATATCAATGATAATGATTATTAAAGAAACTTTATTTATATAGTACATTGCATACAAAAAGCTGCAACACAATGTGCTTCACAAATGAAAAAAACACATCAAAAGACAGATGCAACAAATAGAAAACAGTAGAAACATAGCAGAGAGGGTTTTTTTAAAAAAGAGATTTAAAGACAAATAAAAGTAATAGTAAAAAAATGACAATTATTACTGTAGGTGAGATTAAAATATTGTAAACGTTTCCAGGTAAGAGCAAGTTGGAATCGTACCATACATATATCTCGTGTTGCAGTGGTGTTATCATCCATACTGAACTATAAATCAAAACCGATACATAGGTATCTAAGGTGGGCTTGCCATTAACCCCTTGAGTCAAGTATAAATTTGGCTCAAGTCTCCCGGGATTGGATATAAGCAATGCATTGTCCTCCTATGTGGCAAAAATAATTGGGTGTCTCTTTGGCTGATATCATTAAACTCCAGTCAGATTTTCCTTTGTAAAGAAAAAAACTTCAATAAAGCACAAACACACTGAACTAGCATACCTCACCTCTGCTCACCTTCTGCTCACCCTTTGCTGTACTACTTTCTTATTGAATGAATAATGTCTACTCTTGGACAAACCAGGAGATCAATATCAATTTCAGATCCATTTGGCCAATACAGTCGCACGCCCAAATTCTGCGACCTCAGCTCAAGGTGCAGACAGATTGATCTGTGACAATCAAATAGTCGAATAGCCGCACAGTAAATACAATGAATAAAGACAAATTCTGGTGCTCTGAGACGCTGTGTTTGACTTTGACCGGAGAGGAATTAGAGCAGACAGCTGCAGCCTCAGAGAAGACGCAGAAAGTGTTTGGCTTCATGTGAGCACAGTCATTGTTTATTAAAGACAGGCAGAGTAAATGATGAATCACTTCATCGCCTACTGCTATGCATCACGCAGTATGATGCACAGACTGATCTGTCAAGTCTTGTGTATTATCTGTTAATGTCATTAGAATGTTATGTTTATGGCATTCTTGCTATTGGGTGTTGTTTGTCTATATGTGTGTGTGTGTGTGTGTGTGTGGGGGGGGTTATCAATTAGTTATCAATGCAAAATGCCTAATAACAATCATATTTCTGGAACAGAGTTGCAGAGGGTGTGACATGAAGTAAACACATTCTCATGCAGACATGAGGAGAGCTGCCTAAAGAACATCTGGAGGCTTGGCAGCTTCACTGGGGCAGCAGGGGATTCCTCTCTTTCCCAAGAGTACTTCAGCAAGGAGGGAAGTGAAGTACATGTTAAATCTGCTAACACAGATGTAAAGATCCAGATGAAGGATTCTAGTCACAGTCAGTCTGACTGCTTTACTTTTTCAAAAGTTCCAAATGAGTCATTCAAGTTTGCTTTGAGTGATGTGAACCTACAGACGGTGTGTCTGTCTGGTCTATCAAAATCACTTCTTTTTTGGTTGCTCAGACCCATAAAATCACATTCCCTTGAAGGCAAAGCTTTGTGCAGTGGGAGGCAACAAGAGCACCCAGAGGAGATATGGACTGTACTTGTATAGCGCCTTTCTAGTCTTCCAACCACTCAAAGCTCTTCACACACACTCACACACTGATGGCAGATGCTAACTGCTCATCAATCCAAAGAAACTAACTCATCATCACACACACACACACACTCACCAAAGGCACAGCCCTCGAGAGCTCAGCGTCAGTGTCTTGCCCAAGGACACTTTGACTGGGGGAAGCCGGGATCAAACCGCCGACTTCCCCGATTGGTGGACGATCCGGTCTACCGCTAAGCCAAAGCCGCCGCCAGTGATCCCCGCAGACGATTCAAGCTCCACAAAGAGAGGCCCTTTACTGTGAGGCAACAGTGCTAACCACTACACCGCTGTGCTGTCCCGTCTTCAGTGTAAAGATATACAGTTTATAAGACATGAAAAATAAATACGACCTCAATAAACACCTCCACTATGCTGGAGCACCAAACCACCGATCAAACATTCAAACTTGCAGCTTTCCGCTCAGAAGCCTCCTTTAAAGATACCCCGTGGAGTTGTTTTGTAAACAAAGTGTTTCTAACTAAAAGACATTTGTTTGTATCCTTAAAGCAGCTAATCAACATTTTCATATAAAAAACAATGTTACATAATGTTAGTTACATGACTCAACCAACAGAGAATTATCCCCTGACTGACTGCAGATTCCCTCAGCACTACAGAGCTTTTTCCCGTCTCTCAGCTCATTGTTTTGGTGTTACGGCCCTCAACTTTACTTTTTGTTTCACTCTTACTGCTCTTATTATTTCCAGACGCAACAAGCAGCTGTTTTCAGTGAAAATGCTCTGATAATCCCACTGTAACAGCAGTTTTAGCAGCTATAGAGCCAGATATTTTTCTCAGGAGTCATGGCCAGAAACTCGGCTCCAAATGAATGCTAATGTTGCTCCGTGTCTGCTGGATGTGTAAATAGGCCGCTGCTTGTTAGCACTATACCCATATTAATATTCAGTGGAATAGTGTGAGTAAAAGTAACTGTGAACTCAAAATCTTCTCAAAAGTTGAAGAATTGGTTTTTTCGGACAAACAGCAGATAACAGGCATAAGTTTCTGACGATAGCATTCTTAGCCCACAGCATATTGCAGTTGAATCCATTATTCAAATGAGCAGATCTGACATCTGAATCCAGATGGAAGGTTATTGTTGATAGACCCCAGTAATAGATAGGTATCAGTTGGACATTATCAGAGCTGAGGCAGAGAGGTCTTATCTCAGCATGGCAGGGCTCTTATAACACGTATCCAGCCACATACACACAAGACTGAATATACAGTACGCAAATCCACACACACGCAGCGTCGATCTCCGTCATAGTCAGGTATCATGCGAGCAAGCGTGTTGCGGATGACAGATGACCAGCACTGGATGACAACTGATTGAAATGTACAGTTTATGTGCCGTCTGAGAGGACAGGGGAGCATTTTGTCACCACGCCTGCTGTTGTGTGTCTTTCCCCCTCGATGAATTTTAATCACCCCGCACCAGTGTGATCAATAAGCCATTTCATGGTATCCACAATAACATGTTCTGTACAGAATGAATTCACCGCTGCCAGACTCGGCTCAAATAAATGACAGCGTGCTTACAGTCCTGAAGAAACAGCAGACAAATACATCAACAATACATTCATACAGTCATGGGAACTCTGGGCTTCGGGTGTGAAAAGTTACAAAATAGGATATTTTATGTATCAGGCAATTTAATAACAACACATCAAAAGAGAAAAATACACAAGGCATTCTCTAAATGGATTTCCAAAGTATGTTTAGTGAGCATGAGAGTATAGATATGGTATAGTATGAAAAGAATTTGAGCAATGAAAGATTCAGGTAAAGGTTAGAAAAGGGAAAGTAATTTAGTTTTATTCACTTCTTGTTTTATTACAATTTATTTACAGTACTTATTACACATCTATTCAATTGTAGTTGAGTTTTAAACACTTAACTGGCTTTAAGTTTTACCACATTTATCCAATCACTGAGTCAGTAGGTGTTTATCTCTAATTTGCATTTACTTAGTTCGCTCCAAAAAATATTCTCCTGGAGGCAAAACGATATTTGCGGCATTTTGCATCTGCAAAACAGTTGCGTTTAGAAGATAGCTGTTGTGAACTAGAACTAGAGTTACTTACTAAGGGCTGTCACTTTCATTTGAAAAAACAAATCCTTGGAAAACATGAGAAAAAATTAAATATTCAAATTCAACATTTACCGTCTCGAAGAGCAACAGAGCATCTGAAGTAGTCTGCCTTGTGGTCCAGCAGAGGGCGCTGTCAAAAATCACTGTCAGCTTGAGCTACTGCATGCCCTGTTGCCCTATCAATAAACTAAGCTCATAAATAAAAATGGAGGAGGACACTAGTGAGCAAAGCCCGTGCTGATCAGATAATCACGACACCGAAGCATCTGAGAAGCAGTGTGTGGAAATATTTTAGGGTTCAACACCGTAAACGGCAAAATTACCAACAAAGATAAGGCTGTTTACAACGACAACCTTGGCTGCCTACTCAAGACACATTTGACACAGTTGTATGACACCACACAGGAAAATATTAAGCCTGAAGGGTAAGACACTCTCTGACCACCGGCGGATGGACATCGCTGGCCACACATGCTCATGTGACAGTCACAGCTCACTATATCTCAGACTCACGCATTATGCTATATGGGTCCGAACAACATACGCGTTGGCTTTTTTTAAAAGTGACAGCCCTACCTGCTACTAACTTTTATGCCAACATGGAAGAGAAGTCCTAAAAGTGTTATGGATGAAATCATAAGTTACTGAGCTTGCATGACAACAGATTCATCTCCACGACAACTGAGCAAACTCCATCTGCTGGTGAAAACGGTGCGATATAGCTGAAAGCTCTGGAAAAAGTAAGTGGACCTTGAGTTGGGATTGCTTTGTGAAACTATTTCATAACACCTCAAAATAGCAGTTTTGATAGTTTGTTTTTTAATTGAATCACATTTGTATAGATCAAGATATGCTGGGTCCCATGTTGGAAGGGTCCTAGCCTCAGTTTGTGCCTCTCATCCAATCACAGAGCTTAGCATCTGTTTTTCTGAAAAATAAAACCATGGAGATCTTTGAAAAACCCAGAAGGTTGTTTAAAAACACTTACCGCTGTTCTGAACGTATTTCCAGAGTCCTCAGATCCAACTGGGTAAAAAATATTCTGTCTGCTACAAGATACAGTTTCCCAAGTTGTGACTTGTTTCCTACTCTGGTAGTATATAACATAATGTGGCCTTGCTCATTTTGTACAACACAAGAAAAATATAAACATGTTATTTTTTGCATGAAAATATAAAATGAAGAAAGACAAATATAACTGATTCAACTTTTTAAGTTTGGTTCATGTTGTACAAATCCAGAACAGACACGTAATTTCCAGCCACTGTCTTTCTTTGGATTGAGAAAAAGGGTTAAGAATCTTTCTTATTGTGCAGCGGACAAAGTTTTTGAAGATTCTGGAAATTGGAATTCTGGATGTTGTTAAATGTCTTACTATCTTTCAGTTTTTTAAAGCTCACCGGATATTTACTTCTCAGAAAAACTGATGCTTAACTCTGTGACTGGAATGTAATGGTAATACATAAAAATGCACCAGTCTCCTTTGAGTCATGCTGAACCCACCCCCGCCACCTAACTGTAAAAATGCTGTAATGTAGGGCTACAAGAAAATGATTAACATGCAAGTTCTGCATATAATATTATCTGCAACACAAGTCGAGTTACTACATTGTGAGAAAAAATTCTGTATAATGAAAAAGGTGGCGTATAGTAATGAAATGCTGGACACCTTTATTTCTCACAAGCCATTAGGACACGCAGGATGTAAACCAGAATCTGCATCTACCTCCACCTGTTTGACTGGCAGTAATAAGATGGGGTCAATGATTTTAATCAATGAAATAAATACAGTACTGTCCATCACCTGCCAGTGATTGACAGATACAATGAGATGCCTATGATACTCGAGGCGCTGCTCCACTCAAGGTTAGCAACCTTGTAGCTCACATATTCTGAAACAAGTGCACCTGAGAGGTTAAATATTTCATTTGGACCCACCAATATTGAGCCCATGTCAGAAAACCATCCATGCAGGAAATTCCAAATAACCTTGAGAAGCTTAGCAGAGCTTATGACTAACAGATACACAGAGTGAGACAGTGCAAAGCAGACAAATAACATGTCAAAGCGCCGGCTCAAAATACACCTCGAGCCACTTTGTACTGTCAGTACAATACTGTACATTCTCACTAATTCAAAAAACGTGTTAGTTTTTAAGCCATGTTGAATTTAAGCATTTCGTTTTTCCATGTGTGAAAAGGTTAAAAGGAAGTCTGCAAGGTGGAGAGGTGTGAAAAGACAGCAGGCATGGTATGTGTGTACATGTGGGAGATGCTATGTAACCCGGACAACTTCAGCTTTCTCTATGGCAAACATCAAATTAGATGAGTGGGATGTAAAGGTCAGGCAGGTGAAATGGAATAATATGCGGCATCCTTTCCGATTCCAAAACAGTGAACGCTGTTTCGTGTATTTCCAGATTAGATCTCAAACATAGAAGGCCAGCACACTCCATTGTGTTGGGGGTGCTTTTCATGTTTTGACTGTTTTCATCCACAACAATCCATCACTCTAAATGATTTTCTCGCAGTCATCTGTGGGGACTGTCAGCAATCGACGAGCCAATCACTGATCAGTCGAGCCAGACCACACGAGCCATCACCTGTTGTATGTGTTTTGAGAGGTTGTTTTCTGGCAAGAACCAAGCCATTTCAGCTGGAAGTAAAACAAATATAAATATGAATGGCATTGCATGTATAGATGCTTTGTCAGATGATGAATTCTTCTCTGCGGCCGTGAGGGGCAAACCACTGGACAAAACACATGAATGATAAGGAAACACAACATTTCAGGCAATATGATATTTCAGAGAACGCAACATTTCAGAAAATATTTTAGAGAATGTGACATAACAGAAAACCCGGCATTACAGAAAACACAACAGCAATAAACATATTAACAAAATAAATAACAAGTCGTTTGACAAACTGGAAGAGAAAGAAGGAAGGTTTATACGGGTATGCCCGTACCATACCAGTCGTTCAACTGGTATGGTATGGGCAGGGTGCCGCAGGGGCAAGGCTGCTACAGGTGTTTCAAACTTTTTCAGCTTGTTTGAAAATGATTTAAGAAAATGCGACATAAAGGCTTCCAAGGCTTTTACGAAGCCCTGAAAGAACAACATCCTATAGGGGGCTCACTGAGCGTGTCGTGCACCTTATCACTCTATGAAGAAGTGATACCACCTCATCCAGCAGGATGTTTTGTTCATACTGTGGGAAAAAAAGTTTGAGGCACGTCCAGTTTTTCTGAAGCTGCTGGGGTTTTTTAGGTTTTGCAGTAAGAAGTTATGTCACAGTGATTTTTAAATGTGTTGTTAATAGTTTTTTCATTAGGTTATGAAAGGTTTTTGGGGAAATGTTTATTTTCCTCTCAGCCAATTACCAAAGGGCATGCCAATATTATATTATATATGTATGATTGACAGCCGCTGGCAGGCTGGAACAGAAAGACAAACCAAACGGTGGCTGATGGTTGGTGATAATGGATGTGGAATATCAAAGAGAAAAAATAACTCAAATAAGTAAAATTGCAATAAATAACACCACCAGTGCTTCTGTAAATGCCTGCAGTCTAGCGGTATGACAAGGCTTCAGGAACCAAAATGAGTAAGGAAGGACAACTTCAGACGTGTTTGCATTTAATCTCCTTTCTTCCAGGGCCTTGATGCAAGCGGCCCACACCAGCTCATTCATAAACCGGGCTGTATCTCTCTCCAGGATCAAAGCACATGGTCTCTGCTGACCTTCAGCACGCCCAAAATAGCTCCTTCATCTGGCTTCAGTGAGGGTGAAATGAAAGACTTTGCTAGCACAGAATGCTCTTTTCAATTACAAACTATGAATCGTTTCGGAAGAGCATTTTTTATATACTGTATGTATGACTTTCCTGTTAATGTACATGTGCGGGTAACTGGTGTTTAAAAGCTTTAATACCTACAAGTGCATTTTTACAGTGCATTTACGTACTTACCTGATTAATCCTTTGGGGCTGCAGAGCACATAGCATAAATATTGGATAACATTTGTACCTCTCATCACAGGAAAGTGTGCCCGAGGGTACTATTGATATACTACAGTAATTAGAGTTGATCCAGGACTGTTGTACAGCATCATGGTTCAGCAGAGCCCCATGTGTGACCTCGGCACTCATTACACTCCTTGACTCGGTCACACCGGCTTCTCAGCACAAACCTAAATACAAACATTTCACCTGCATCTTCCAAGGTACAGTATTTTCATGATTACACGGTGTTTACTGTCTGCCCAGGATGAGAACATCTTTGCACAGGGCGAAACCAACATTTAAATCCAGTATTTCCACAAACTGTGCCCAGCTTTTCAGAAACAGAACTTCAAACATGGCCCCACTGTTCTCTTTTTCGCTGTCCAAGCCTGTTGGAGGCGCCACCATCTCTGGTCGCCAGATGCATTACATTGTTCTTCGCTGATATCTAAATGCTTGCTAACATACAACATACACAGAGAAAAAAATGTTCCCCAAACACTCTGTGTTTGTTAAAAGTTGTGCCTTTAAGAGTAATAGTTGAAACATAAAATGGACACATTGATATACTATATATAACAAACTGGAGGCTGATGGCAATACTATGAAGTTAGCATAGTCATTTCAATCATAACACATGTTGTTTTTCAAGTTAACCATTAACCATGATTGTTCACTTTTTAAGTATGCAGCTACAGAAATATCTGAGCCTTTCATGGATGAAGAAAAGCCAGAAAGTGCTTGAATTTGCAGGGAACAGTCTGTCAGGACTGAGTTGATTTAGAACATTTAGACGAAAAGGAACAAACTGTAATACACTATATTACATAAATGTCAAATGTAATATGAATAAATGAAGTGAGTCAGAGTCAAGGTACAAGTTAAACTTTATTTTAGTGACAAAGAGTGTGGAGAGGTTTCTTTGATGATATAGAAGCTTGAAGCACCAGCTGAGGTTGCATTAACAGACAATGACAAGGACAGAAGCGATGGAAGAACATGAAGATTAAACAATGTCATAGGCCATTTACAATGAAGTATAATACATTTCTGATGTCTCCAGATGTATTCACTCAGCCTCTGAACCCATATGAGTATTATGTTCTGTGCCAGCTGAGATGTTTAACGTGATGGCAGACATGACCAGCATACAGTGTGCTAGTGCTGGTTTCAAGAAAGCCTGCTTGGAGGATATCAAAAGACTAAATAAGCTTAAATCAGCTGTAAAATGAAATACAATCAGAAAACGGCAAAAAATGGCTTCTCTTAATAGTTTTGTTATTTGAAAATAACAAAATTTGAGTAAAAAAACACAAAACAACCCATAATGTGAAAAACCCATTATGTGTCAGTAGTGGCCTCCATTAGATGACACTAAAAAGTTGATGTTGTCTCATTTCTACATGAAAGAAGGGTAAGAAAAACTGAAAAAAAAGGATCTTTATTGCAACAGCCAAGCTCCTACATCAATGCCATTGCAATATACTATGGCTTCCAGCGACTGAGCAGCGCTCACAACGTCAGTGAGTAAGTTGTTGCTGGGCTCTGTTTGACCATGCTGGCTTGTTACATAGCAGCAAGAGTGGCAAAAACCCATTTAAATGGGCAGGCAGCATGAGGCAGCGGGTTTGATGCTGAGGCCCTGACAGCTGATAATCAGGTAGTGTAGCTGCTGAGGTAAGACATATCGTTGAGTATGAGTCGTACTGTTGTAGAACTAGGAACTGGTAAACATAGGAAGGGCAAACATATGTTAACTATCTTTTGAAAACTTTTAAGAGACTTTTCTATTTGTGAGAAATGAGTATACTGGTCTACTGTTGTTTTACCACGCTGTTGGTACACGTTAGATTTTGTTTTCTTGCCACACAGTCCATCGATTCAGATCAGCATCTGCCATTTTGTGTGAGCAAACTGCGCCCACACAGCACAAACCAGCACCAGGTGTTGGAGCGCACCCATTGTTTTTGTTTCTTTGACAATAGAAGGAGCATGATTACATGCACATTACATGTTGGTGCAAGATTATTGGAAAACCGCATTGATGAAAAGAGTAACACCTACACACTGACATCAAACCATACATTTATTTATATGGATGACATTTTTATCAGTCAGATTGTCCTCAGGTCAAAAGGCTTGTTCCTTTCACACCCACTTGACATTGACTGAGAACTTCAATTTGTATTTTCAACTTTCTTCCATTAAAGAAATGGACGATCTCCGAATCCCCGAAACAGGTCGATTCACTCAGACAGCACTACAGGCGGGATCAGAGCGATATACTAATTAGCCTTTGTTTTAGCAGATGGCTCCAGTAACATCAGCTGCATAACTAATAGCAGAAAACACTTGTGTGCATAATATGTGTGTCTGAAAATGTCAAAGGGACCTTTTCTCTCATCTGCCTAGCAAGAAGTAATGCAGCATAGTATATTGTTGTTATACTCTTGGGGGATCGTGATTATGAGCCTCTGGTGACAGAGCTATCTACAATTGATTGAGTCAACATTCAAACACTCAACCTAATGCCATTGAAAACAATAGGCAATTTAAACTGCCATTAGATCTGACCGATTAAACAAATGATGTGACAGACTGTATTATGATGAATAAACCTGGGGGTTTGTTTCCATCCCCAGGCTTTCAGCACGTCATTAAGGTCAGGAAGGTAAAGCTGATTGTCACAGTTTCAAAATGACATTTTGGCCTGAAAAATGTGCCCCATGCCTCCTCCAAACCACCACTGAAAGGTCAAGCTCTCACAATTCCTGTGGCTTAGCACTCAATTAGTTGAAAATTGCCTTTGTCTGCTGGGAGCAGGTGATAATTGCTGTGGGTCACAAGTGATAATTGCCAGCAAACCCCTCTGAGCCACTGCCTATTAAAAGGAGTTATTTAAATCACATCACCTTTGGGGTGCTTCTCTCTTTTATACGTTTCTTTAATTGGGGAGCAGATTTCTGAAACTTTTCCCATCACCTGATCAGCTCAGACCTCAACTCAAGGGTCAAAGCTTAGGAGCAGCAAAAGATTTTACTGTTTAACTGTCAGGACAAACTGGACAATCTGTCCCTCAAGTTACACTTAAAGCACATAAAATGATCAGTCATCTATTTCCAGAGAAAATCACATTTCAGATCACGTCTGAAACACTAACTGAACTGTTACCACTCTCGTTTAAAGTGGCGACAGCATTCTACAAACTAAAGCGGGCACAGGGAGAGCAGTTTTTTAGTAATAAATTGGTTGATTTGTCAAAAGCCTTTATCTTTATGTTATCCTCTTTAAGGCCCTATGAGTACTACTTCTAATTACTAACTGCTGTGGCATGGTACTTAAAGCTAAACTTCAGTGGTATAAAGTAAGATAAGAACATGAAAGCATGGTGATCTAGAAACACGCAACTTTTAAAAATCAACTCCTGTCTCATAACTGTTTTCAAACCATTCTCTTTTGTGGAGCAGTTTATACTCCGAAGGAGGAAGGTTATATAAGACGGGAAGGTGACACACAGCTAATAAGCTACATTAGCTCTCTCCATTTTTGACTCTCCGCTCTCCATTTCCTCAAAGGTTGTAGTCAAGACTGCTTGCTATTGGTCAATAGTGCTAATTTGCTAAGTTAAACAAACCTGAACTTGAGGCAAAAAATGTACACTGCAAACAAATATACTAATCATGGCAAATCCATTGAAATCAATTGATATCACCGCAAAATTTAAACCTAACACGGCAGCGGCGGATGGCGGATGGCACCATTGAGTCTGGTTCTGTCCAAGGTTTCTGCCTGTTAAAAGGAAGTTTTTCCTTGCCACTGTCGCCAAGTGATTGCTCATGGTGGGATTTGTTGGGTCTCTGTAAATAATATTATCAAGAGTACGGTCTAGACCTGCTCTGTAGGAAAAGTGCACTGAGATAATTTCTGTTATGAATTGGCGCTATATAAGTAGAATTTAATTTAATTGAAAATGTCACAGTTTTAACTGCTGGTGTGACCAGGCTTTAAGGCTGTTTTGTTAAAAATATCAAGAAACGCTGTGAAATGAAAATCTTTGGGTTTGGTTTCGACCTTAATACTACCTATATACTGGAACAAAACAACATATTTGGGTTTCAAGTTATGAATAAGCATACTTCAGTTCTTTGCAAAGCTTGTGATTTGGCCGTATAATTAACAGAAGTTGCAGAGGTGTAACATTAAGACTAACTTTAGAGAAAAAGACACCCAAGGGTGTTTGAGTCTGACATGAGCTATCTTAAAATAGGACTCATTTCCTCATCACCTAGTGCCCAAAGAGAGGAAAGGCTGTACAAAAGTAGGGGAGAAGCAGAAGTTGTTAAGTACAGGAGAAAAGAAAAAAGGGAAGAAAGGAACACAATGGGGATGGAAGGTGACAGGAACAACCAGTCTTCAGAGCAATTAATTGTGTTTAACAGCCTTGAGAGCCATATTCTGGGGACAACACCCCTGGGAAAGTGTCAAGTAAGCCTTTTCTAATTATAATAACTGTAAAACAGGACATCTAATCTATAGTGGAGAATTGCAAAATCGGAACTATCGACCCTCATAAAGTTTCTCAATATGTGGTTTATGACCCAAAAGTAGGTATAAAATATATAGCAGACCTGGCTTTAACCCTAATTACAAGAACCACTTTAGGTTATGTTGTTCTTTTTTTATTTATCTTAATCAAATAGAAAATCAGAGATATTATGGTCACTGTCATTATTCCTCCTGTCCATACCGGCCATAATCGGATCCTCTCCTAGCATGACTGCACTGTAAAAAGTTCAGCTGCTATTATGAGGCTTCGTCACTCTGAGTTAGGGCGTCTATAGAGTGTGAAATAACAACAGTCTTACAATAACAGTCTTAGTTCAGTCCATGTCACTGTGTGTGATGGGTCTGATATACTCTGTGTCATTTAGTACATATCAATTCTGAGGCATGTAAGATGGTGCAATGAAAAAAGATGTTAAAAAAGTCATCCACTTGCATCATTCATCTTTGTCGCTTTCATGTTTTGAAAATGTAGCAAAACAAACAAGCTTTAGCCATAGCGCTGGCACTTCTATGCATTGCGAAACCTCAAAAAGGAGGGTGAGGTTGTGAAGCCAGTTGTGGTCAGGGAACAGAGGGCAACATGGAATTCTGGGACTTTGGTCCTGAATTTCAAACACTGTCAAAAAATATTGACACAGCTCATCTTTGGTCGCCAAAGCTCTAATTTGGCCGTTAGTGGGCATGTCTCACACTACAGTCTGTTCACATTTTTAAAATGTTAAATGATGATATATGATACTACTGGTAAATTAAAGAAAAATTTCAACGCATACACAAGTGGAACAACATCAGTCCACCAGTCCATAACCAGTCCACTCAGCCTCTCTGTCCCACTGTGCTACTCAAAGTTTTTAAACACTTGGAGCAGAAAGACACTCAGTCACGTGTCGGGAATTATTGTCAAAAACAGCAGAAAGGTCTCACACACCTCACTAAAGGTAAAAGTTCCTAGTGGACGGACAAGTCACCACTGGAGGATCCACCATGAGCATTCTAGCATTTAGTTAGATCCAGCATGCACCTGTTGGTCACGCAACATCTTGGGTGTGTTTGATTTGGATCACTTAGCGTGCTCATCGGGTGGTGTATTAAATTAGTGATTAATTAAGGTATTTTTGAACTATACAGAGGTACAATCAGGCAAACCATAACCATAACCCATAACCGCATTTATGTTCACTCCTCAGGCACACACATTCACTCCGTTTCTGACACCAGAAACAAAAAAACATGTAAATGAGATACTATAAACTATATCATGAATTTGGCTGCAATAAATAACACTGGGTGATTACACAGAGAAGGATGAGACTTAAAGGAGCAGTGTGTAGGATTTATTGCCATCTAGTGGTGAAATTGCAGTTTGCAACCATTTGAATGCTGCTCGCCTCACCCTCCCCTTCCAAGCATGTTGGAGAAACTACAGTGGCCACAAAACTTGCAAAAGACATGAGAGGCCCTATCTAGAGCAAGTGTTTGGTTTGTCCGTTCTGGGCTACTGTAGAAACATGGCAGTGCAACATGGCGACCTGCTCCCTCTGTAGGTATAAACAGCTTTTTCTAAGGTAATGAAAACACAACGATTCTTATTTTCAGGTGATTATACACTAATGAAAACATACTTATGAATATCATATTCCATTTTTGCCAATAGATTCTCCTAAATGTTACACACTGGTCCTTAAACGGACGGTTAAATGGGCTGAGTAACCGGCTGTGTCTGCCTGCAGTCAGGGCTGAGTGGCAGGGACAACGGCCAGTCCTCTCTGACTTTGTCTGTAATCACTCTTTTTAAATATCGATACAGCTGATCACACAGCTGTTGTCATTAACCTGTAATTATGTTGATTTTGTAAGACGATGTCTTGATGATAAAATAATTATTTATCACCACGGCGCAGCAGCTTGACTGACGTTTGAGCTTCGATTAAAGCCCTAGGCTTTTTCTTCCTTGTTCTGTTGTCTGACAACAGAAACAGAACAGAAAAATATGTAAAATTAGAGCAACTATCGTGACTACGGCTGCATTAAAACACAGTATAGGTGATAACCATGCAGGAGGGACAGGATGGAGGTTTGATGGGCTGATGCTCATTAGAGTACCGGGCTGTATCTGTAGCATTCTCCAGACTTTTTTAATTAATTTTTTTCTCACCCTGGAATTATATTATCTTGTGAGACTTAATGTAAAACATTAAAAAAAATAATAAAAAATTATAATCGAAAAGATTGATTTGTTATAGTTTGAGGGTTTTTCATTTCCTGTTTTATTTTTTAGTATTCTCCTTCCCTTGTGTGTCTTGTGGTTTTACTTCCTGTCTTTGTTTGCTTTCCCTCAAGTTTTGATTGTTGGCCCCTCCTTGATTGTTTGCACCTGCATTCTTAACATGAGTTCTGTGGTTTGGATTCTTTGTCTCCCTTGGACCGTGTCAGAATTCTGGACTTAGAACTTTGCCTGTTCCCTTTTGGATTTGTTTAGCCTCATTGGACTCACTTCCCTGTTTCCACCACTGCCAGCGGTAACCCGTTACCTTTTAACCGGACCTGTATCTGCCTATCTGCCTGTTACCTGTTTGTTGCCTGTCTGCCTGCCAGTCTGCCTGCCTGTAAACCACTTCACCCAATAAACACTGTAGTCATCTGGCTACCTCATCCTCATACCGCTTCCTGGTCTTCTGCATTTGGGCCCACATACTACACAGCATACGATATGATTTCGTGTGCGCCATGACTCATTAAGGTGTGTCACTTTAGAGAAACAGAATAGACGAGGGTCTTTATAGAGCTAGCCTACAGCAGCTCCGACCTCAGTTTTGTTTTGCATCTTAACATAAGGCAGAACTACAGTCAAATGTCATATTATGTTAGCCTGTGATATAATTCAGGTTCAGCATCACACGTTGCCAACTTTTCTACTAATGTGTGAATTTAAATGAAACATGCTGACTGTGGCCATCTACCAACCATTAACCAATGGTAATTGAAGAGTGTTTTAATATTTAATGGTGCGCTGCTTGCAACAGCTGCCTGGAAACAGTCCCCACGTTGTGTCCAACATGCCTGTATTTGCGACTCTGGCGGTTTAGTGGTAAGGTATACATCAGGCTACATAGTTTTCCTAAATATGTTACCTGTTCTTTTGGTTGTTCACAGAACATTTAACATCTGCAGTGATAAATCTGAAGTGTACTGTACAATTTCGACATCACATCCCAAGCCACAGTGTAGTAGTGTAAGCTGAGTGCCTCCTACTGACATTATACTGTAACACATGCTATGCTGCTACACAAGTGCTTTCTCGCAGTAGGATGGGACACTTTTAAGGGCTACGACTGTACAATTCAGTGAGATAGACACTGCAGTCTATGGAGCTCAAGTAAGTGGCGGAGTCCTTATTTGCAACTAAAGTATAATTCCCCTTTAGATGACTGTGTCTGCTGGAAATGTCACAGACAAAAAAAAATAGAAAAGGAAAGCAGGGGGAAAGTGCCATTTAAAAGAGGGCTTTTGGGATCTTGAATTCATACATTTTTTCATTATTCTCGATTATTTTAAAACAGTGGCAGATCAGTTATAACCAACTGGTTAAGTCTGTAGTATTTACTTACTTAATTTCACTGCTTTTCTAAATCATTGTCTTTAGGGATATGCAACTTAAAGCACTGTTAGTTAGTCAGCAGAACAGAGACTCTGCTTCAAAGGTGAAGTGTAGCTGGGGAGGCCAGGCCTCCATGAACGTTACAATCACTGTAAGCCATTTAGCTTCCGGTAAATGACAGCAAGTCTGTCGGTAAATCATATCGAGTATTACAAAAGAACGTTGTTTTCTTCACAGTAAAATTAGATGTTACACCACTTCAGGTGTTCTTAAGGAGGCTCATATTGATGAGCAAGCTCTTCAGATGTTTTTGAGAGGTTGCTTGGAAAAAAATATACTTGTCTCAGACACTTGGCTTTATCTTTCCATATTTTTTGCCTATTTATTCCTGTAATGGTATGATGTCCACATGAAGGAAAAACTGAAATGTACCTGGTAACACTTTAACACCAACTATTAAGCATTTTAAGGAGTGTATAAACTGTGTTTATAACACACTGTTGTTGTAAGCTGTTGTAAGCAAATATAAGGACATTTAAAGTGTCTAATAATGTATTTGTCAACAATTATAACTTCTCATATGAAGCCTCCATTATTGGTAGTTTACAGCGATGTTAGCGGCTATGTGAGGCTGTACTTGGGCACAGTGAGCTAAATGCTAATGTCTGCATGCTGAAGTGACATTACCTAGAGATGAGCTGAATCCTAAAAACACTGGACAAATCACACATAAAGATCGTTTTCACCAACATTATTCACTAAATAGTTTTGTCTTAGACAGTCAGGAAGGAGCATAAACCTTACGACTGCATAAATACACTCGATAACACTCTGAACAACTGGTCAGTGACCACGGGAGTTCTGGTGGGAGACGATCCTGCAAATCCCGCAAGAACGCCAACTGTAATGCGTTTTTGTACCAAAACAAACAGCAACCAGGTGACACACAAGTGACATATAAGACTGTGAAAATACATAATTAGAAAGATTACACACCCGAAAGTCGCACAAGTGGTGTCATGACTTTCTCTCTCCACAAGCTACCCAGAGCCGCTCAAGCTACGATTGCCTGTGTGTTTCATACATGGATGTATGAAGTACCGGATTTAGTCACACAAGCAACGGGTCTTGTTCTTTCTTTCACTTCGCGGCTGATAAAAGCACCAGGAGTCGCTGGATAAAAGGGGAGGGACTTTGCCTTTCTATAAACTATAATCTATTATTTATAAATGTGTTCAAAACTCATGAACATATATTAAGCTTTAAGGTTTAATCTTGCCTTTGAAAAAAAGAGGTATTTAGATAGATTAGAAATGAGTAACTACTTTAATATATATATATATATATATATATACATATACACGGGGGAGTAGAAGGGGTTAAAATACAGTGTTACCATGTACCTTTCATTTGAACCTTTGCTATGATAAATTGCCTAAAGCCCCTTAGCTGCAAAGACTGCCATGCCTTAATCACAAACCATTGCAGAGCCAAGCACAGTATGTGTTCAGTGTAACACTGCCCTCCTGTGTCTTTACATGGCACGGCTCTTTTTCCATTACATTCCTGGGATTCTTATTCCATGCAATGTCTCACTAAGTAAGACTGTCACCCAATCTCTCCCACGTTCACTTTCTCTCTCTATCTGTCAGTCAGCCGTGTCCCATTCCCTTATTCAGTCAGTGCTTTGCCTTCTCGGTCTGTCAGTCTCCCGCTCATTCAGTCACTCCATCCCTCTCTCCTTATTTGCACACCTCACTTCCCCCTCACTCACTCACCTGCACTTTCCCCCTATCCATCACAGTACACGTCTTAGTTGCCAGTTTTTTAGCTGTCAGCAGCCTGCTTTGGTCAGCCTTTCTCTCTACCAGGGAAACTTTTTATTCTCTAAAAGCCCCTCATGTTTTGTGTTTTGTAGAACCTTGCCTGAGCACAGACCAGAGTCCCATCACAGAGCTACAAAACAAGTTTGCATTATCAGCCACGCTAGCAGCATGACTCTAGGGATGAAAATGTTGGATGGTCAGTCGGTCCACCACTTTGATCCAGACTGAAATATCTCAATAACTATTGGATTCATTGCCATGAAATTTGGTACAGGCCTTCATGTTCCCCAGAGGATGAATACTGACTTTGCTGATCCCCTGACTTCATCTAGTGCCACCAGCAGGTCAATGTTTCCACTTACCATTTCAAATATCTCAATATCTGCTGGGTGGACTGGCACAAAATGTTGTACAGACATTCATTTTCCCGTCAGGATAAATAGGTAATATAAATTGTAATAGGTGATGCCTTAGCTTTTCATCTAGTGCCATCATCATGTTAAAATTTGCATTTATCCATTTATACCTGCAAAACTGATGACATTCCCATCAGCAT
Organism: Siniperca chuatsi; assembly: GCF_020085105.1. NCBI lineage: Eukaryota > Metazoa > Chordata > Actinopteri > Centrarchiformes > Sinipercidae > Siniperca > Siniperca chuatsi. The sequence goes on along the minus strand of NC_058053.1, from coordinate 3,198,653 downwards.
CAGTTACGCTAAACTAAGATGCTAACATGGCAAACATTATACGCGCTAAACACCAGCACATTAGCATCGTCATTGTGAGCATTTTAGCATGTTGATGTTAGCGTTTAGCTCAAAACACTGCTGTGTCTGAGTACAGCCTCACAGAGCCGCTAGCATGGCTGTATTCTCTTAGTCTTGTTTTAAACCATAACCAGTCTTTCCTTAACCTTAAACAAACCATATTTGCTATGCTCAGATATGGTAAAAGAAAAGCTAATTTCACAAACATTTAATGTATTTCTGGGTTTTCATGAAATGTCCAATATCAACATTCTGTCTGACAATAGATTTGAGATTTCTACTTCCATCCGTTATCTTTAACCCTTGTTTCCTTTATTCTTTCCTTATCTCCTCTTATCCTCCATATCTTTCTCCCTCACTCTCTTCCCCTCTTGATCCCATATCTCTCTCCACCGTCTTTCTCTAAGCTCTCCCAGTGTTCATCCCAGAGGACCTATGCAGAGGGAGAACGCTGCCATAAACCTTGGCATTCAAACCGAAGTAGCTCATGAATTTTAATATGCCACACAAGAGTACAGGCAGGCAGGTGGGCAGGCGAGCTGCGTTCAGACTCTGCATGTCTTTCCCCGCTCGCAGCGAGGGGATAATAAAGCCTCTCTGACGTCATGGCCCCAAGGTTGCTCTCTCACCGCTCAGTCCATGGGTGCCCAGGGAATCAGGTTTTTATCGCACCTGTTTGGGCTTATCTCAGCACCGAGCCTGCAGGCCAAGGTCAATTTCATGCCTGGGCAAAGGGCGCTCATGCTCCGGGGGGGAAATCGCTGTTGTGGGCAGCCCAGGCGCTCCTCTCTGGAGGCGGGTCAATAGCAGCAAAACATGAACCATAAATTGACCAAAGCAAATGGTCCACTGCCAGAACAGCGGCACAGTGCATTGATGCTACTGAGGTTTTTCTGCTCTGTTGTGCTATTGGCTGCAGCATCACGCTAGCAATGGCAATGAAAATGAGTTGGCATTTTCTGTCTGGCATTTAGTGTGTTTACACAGGAGGTAGACAAAATCATGGAAGTTGATTTTATATTAAAGAGGCGTATAAAGGTTAGCTTTGTTAAGTCTAAGAAAATGACTCTGATGATGTCATCCGGGTTATTTCAGTTTCAGAGACTACAGATTTTTTAACAAATTTTAATGCCTGCATTACAGCCTGGATGTGTACCAGGATGTGTATATGTGAGATTTCAAAGCAACATGAGATAACAATTGCAACACCAAAGAACCCAAATCATGTCTGTCCTAAATGCAGATGCATCAGTCAAAAAACGGGGGCAGTCACCCTCGTTGCAATTGTGGCAAGGGTCATTTAATTATGTTAAAATCCTGTTTTCTGATGTGTTTTTTTAACCAGTGGTCACACAAAAAAACTGATTTCACGCATAACTTTCCGTCAAACTCATACCAACTCCTATAACTCCACTCTATTAAATTCCCAGTTACACTCATCCTTTGATGTCCAGCTTTAACTACACAGTAATCTCTCCACACTGGCAAAAGCACCGAAGCCTTTTAACGGGACCACAGGCCCCATTCTGTCATCGACCTCTCATGAATTAGATTCTCCCGGGCCACTGACGGCTAAGAAGATGAAGGGGAATCAGGTTAGGGAGCAAGAAGATTAAATGAAGAGAGTGCTGGTTTCAAAAGGTTCTCCGGCATTTTAGTCTAACTGCCGTTGTAGTGCACTAAAGGCTAAAATGTTGTTTGGTGAAGGGAGGCAATTTTTTTGCCATCTAGCATCACATGGGACTTACTTTAAGTAATATTATTATATATTATTCAATTTTCCACTGCATTTAGTCACAGTATGTCTGCTTAGCTTCTTATTTGTCTTGTGACAGCTGCTGGGTTGATTCTGTAGTAATATGCAAATATCAAAAATATTTACCTGACTATGCTTCTAACAGAATGTGCAGTATGAAGCAAATAAGACATTAAAATAATAAAATGTTTGTTTTTTTTACTAACTTACATACAAGCATTTAAGGATAAAGGTGCGCCCTAAATTGAGGTGTCTCGGTTTCAGTGGGTCAGTAGTTTATGTTGTTTAAAAATTCTGAATTACATTTACAGTATTTTTTGCCTTTTTTCTGATTCAAATGCTCTTCAGTTCAAATGGTTACTGCAAGGTTTCTGTATTGGTTACTGCAAAACCAAATGATGCATTTATGTACCCGAGGTACAAACTATTCTCAGGCTAAAGGAGCAACATCTCCTATCTCATGAAAAATTGGAATTACCCCTAAAAGCTGCAATGTGCATGTAACAACAACATGGTGCTATGGTGCATTACAGCCACATCAACTGTGATAAAAAATAATACATAATAAAATACATTACTGGAAGCCAGTGGAGACAGTTCAAAGCAATTCTTCTTACCTTTCAAAACTTTTATGGGAAGTTTTGTTTATTGGAACACTTCACGCAGCCAGAAAAATATCTTGATGGGTCTTTTATTTTCCCCTTCTCAAGCAGATTTAATTATCTGTTTCTTTGACCAGGCTATCAATGAACTGCATAACAATGTCCATATCTGATGAGGCAGTGTGCTGCACAGGTCAGATAGAGATGCTGAACGGACTGCTCAAATCAAACCCGATTGGTTCTCGCTGCTGTGCACAAGGAAAATTGGCGGTGTAATTAATTCCCCCTCAGCCACATTCAGTGCCTGTCCTTTGATGGTTACTGTAATACAAGCTGAGAATTTCAAACAGATGAACTCTAGCACGGGGAGAAGCAAGCACATACAGTACATGTGTATGTAACATGTAGACAGCAATGTGTATTCCTTTGGGACAGATATATAAAATATATTACCATATACAGTATATACATATATTCGAATAGTCCCAGAGCCCTAACGTCAGTAACATCATAAGTGGAATTTGGAATAACAAGTATGCTAGGTAACGTCAGACTCCATGGAAATAATGTTAACACCTAACGTTACATCCAAAGTGTGATGGCTTCACTAGCAATTCAAAACAACTCAACCTTATCAGGCTAATAACAGTCCCAAGCTTGACATATCGCCATATATGCCAAATAAGGTTATCATGACGCTACTGTAAGAGATTCTTAAGGCATGCAGACAGTCAAAACCTTTTTTTTTTAGCTTCTTTTTTTGACAACTCAGAAGGCGTGGTTTTCAATTCATTAACATGGCAGACACACACCCCCTCCCCCAACTTCAAAAACTCATCAAATCTACATGAATCACAAAAATGACCTATTTTGGATTCAAAACGGCGATTTTTCGTCAATAGGTGACAACTTTGCACCCCTGTTGATGTGTTTTTAATAATTTTTGAAGAACAATTGAGCTCTACAGCAATAAGGAATAAATACTTATTGGTAGAATCAATACTTTTTTGTCTGGGTCTTTTCATGGGATTTGATGACAATAAAACAAATGTCAAAAGGAAGGACAATTTCCAGACAAAGGAGCACCTCTGAGAGAAAATCCTGTGTTGTGTAATTATGCACATCCATGCATCACAAAAGCCTTCGAGCATTGTTTTGTGTTCATATTCAGCGTGATTTAGTATGCCGAGGAGTCTCCACTGTTTTACTGTCAAGGCTCTGAATGTCAGCGTTGTAGTTGCTGATTATAAAGATGAGAGGTGGATCTGAGCATGGGGAATGCAGATAGGTACTCATTCTGAGAGATAGCCGTATATAAATTCATAACATTATGAACAGATCAATTGAATATACACAACAGCCCAGTCAGATATGAAGAGCTGTAAATGAAGATGGATCATCTTCATCTTGTCTTTGTGATGCAATCTAAGGGGTCATGTGAATATCCAAGCAGTGATGCCTGCACTTTAATTGCCAGAGGGGAGTATAACTATTTCCATTCATCACACTACCCTACATCTTGACTCCAAACATTCTCTGTGATACTGAAGGGTTGGATCACTTGCTGTGTCCTATATTGTGTAAAATCAGAGAGAAAACATTACAGAACGTCCTCGATCTCGCTGTGTCACAGCATTGGGTATTGATTTTTTGGCGGTGACTGGTGGGCGTAATGATGAACCCAGGAGGAGGGGTCTCTGTGTGACCTCTCGTTAGCCCGGCCTGCCGACGGTAAATCCTCCACAGTGTGAGCTTACACCAGCAGAAACACCTGTGTGTGTGTTGGACCCCAGGTAGGCCTGAAAGTAATACCAAACTCAAGGTGTGACCCTAAAGGATGATTCCATGACTACATGAGAGGTTTCCTATTATCTTTCATTGTGCACTGTGACATTTTCTTGTTATGGATTTGATCCTCCCCTGGCGTCTTTAGACCTGCCCCAGCTCTCATAGCTCTGATTGTTGTATCATACCTCATCTTCTTCCACCTTCCTCTTTTCAGTTTTAGAAAACTGTGACATTGCCCTACATTCAGACATCTTCAGTGTGTAACTTTGATGAGTGAGTGCTTAGAACTTTACCGAGCATTTTCCCGGTGGGCCGAAGCGCTTTAGGGGCCGATCGTTAGCTATATATATATATATATATATATATATATATATATATTCCCTAGATTTTTTTTTTTTTTGCTAATGACTGGTTAATTTTCTGTAATGATACAAGGCCCAATCACATCTCTTACTTTTACATTCTTTTTCTCATGGCTGATGGCGTTTCAGAGCTAAAGATCGGTGGAAGAAGGAGGGCGTCTTGGTCAATTGTCAAGATGGATAAGCAAAAACGAAAGAAGGGGGGTGCGTAGAAGTTGGGCCAAAAAAATGAAGAATTTTGATGCAGATGCCACCAAATGTGCAAAAACCACAGATATGTTTACTGCAGGGACTGCTACGTCGACAGCAGTAACGTTACTCGCCATTATGCAGCAACAGCTGGAAGGAGGAGAGGGGGCTGGCCATGTGAGGAGCAGGTGTGTAACGGGAAAGCTGAGGAACTGAGTGAGCAGGAGGAGAGTGGAAGCAGGGAGTAGCATGCGTCAGCTACTGTTGGTCAGTCAATGCCAAATAGCGTAGCATAAGCTATTTGGCATTGATAGCTAATGCCGTTGCAACTTCGGCTGGCTAGGAGTGACCTAGGTCCATATAGTATCAACATCAGTGGTGGAAGAAGTATTCAGAACCTTTACTTAAGTAAAAGTAGCAATATCACACTGTGAAAATACTCCACTACAAGTAAAAGTCCTGCATTCAATCATGTTTTGACCGATTGTGGGGGACCAGTCTGGGGCAAAAATGCCGGGGCCGATTTTTTGTCCCAGTTCAGCCCTGTGTATCAGAATGTGTTTCGTAGAAATGAAGAATTAACACGCAGATAGAAACTGATATAGCGGGAAGGCAGTAAGGGGTGGAAGTATTTACAGATACTGTGCTCAACATGTGTGCTTACATGTGGGGCTAAAATTGAGCAGTATGACCAGAATGTGGAGTTTTGACATCTATTTCATTGCATCAAAAAGTATTTTGCCATACAAATAAAATTTTTCAGACAGCATGTAAAATTCGCAATAACTTCAAAACAATACTAAAAACCAAACTGCATTTATTGCAGGGTTGTCAGCTTTCAGCAGCCAGCTGTGTGTGTGTGTGTGTGTGTGTGTGTGTGTGTGTGTGTGTGTGTGTGTGTGCGTGTGCGTGTGCCTCGGTCAACTAAAGCCACGCAAACCGTGTCTCTTGCACTCTTTGTAATGTTTATGGAACAATATTGGTGATGGATGTGGGGGAAAAGCCTGACGTTCAAACTTTGTCTTGTGTGCAGAGAAAGCCTATTTAACCTAACTATATTGTTCATGAAGGAGTGGCTTTGTTGGTTCCTCTTTTTTGGCGTGAGATTTGTTTGGACAGCATGAGACAGCCTGAAAGCGTGAGAGTTGGCAACCTTGATTTACTGCACTGTCTGCCACAAAAGTCACGTTTCCACCCAAAGAACCCGGAACTTTTATCCCCAGGAACTACTTTTCAAGGAACTAAAAAGTTCCTTCAGCCCATTGTTGTGTGGGTTTCCACCGCAGTCTAAAGACCCGCGAAGAGGCAAATTACACCCATTAGGTTACACCCATCACACACACAGCCCTCTGGAGCAATTTGGGGTTCAGTGTCTTGCCCAAGGACACTTCGACATGTGGGCTGGGAAAGGGCCGAGATTGAATCATCGACCTTCCGATTGGTGGACGACCCACTCTACCACTAACCCACAGGCGCCCACATCACCTGCAGTTCAGCATAAGGACCTTTGCTTATTTTATTCTATGCACTCTCACCTGTTTTAAATACTGAGCTTAGTCTCTGTTCCCACCCCGAAAATTCTGGCACTTCTGAAAAGTACTACCCCCCGAGCAGGGACCTTTTGGGAGGTAAAATAATGTCTGAGGAACTTAATTTAGAGCCTGGTCCCTGCGGTGGAAATGAGGTGGAGTTTCTTCAAAGGTTTCTAGTCCCTGGGGAAAGTTCCTGCGGTTGAAACGTAGCTAAAGAGAGAGTCTCAGAGGGAGATAGCTACAGCTAGCCTTAGCTAAAGCTAAATTCACACAGGTTTTTCCCTAGCTGTTACCTGCAATTGAAAAATAACCATTTTTATGAACTGACATTATGTTAATTAAGTTTGTTATTCCACAGCAGTAGCTAAATCCAATCATCATGGAGGAAAAAAGAAGCTAAACTTGTCCTGCTAAAAGGGAACTCGCCTAGCTTAAAGCGAGACTATGTTATTTTTGCTAAACAGCGGCCACAGTAGCCACAAGTGACAATTGTGGGTAGGGTTGCCACCCATCCCGTGTAATACAGGATCGTCCAATTTGTCCAATATTTCCGAGCACACCTTACTCTAATGCATACACTTCATTTGGAATGACATGAGAAATAATAAAATCAAGAGTTTTACGGGACATAGCGGAGAAGTATTAAATTAGAATGACAGGCAAGTTGTCTGTCACTCAGCGTCATCGTTGCCCTGCTTACAGAGACTCAAATGACGGCGAATACCTCCAACTCAAGTCTGCCCAGAAAAAGAAAGAGGCTGTCCAAAGACAGATCTGAATGGCAGACAGACCACGAGTGGGTCAGTCCTGTACAGTTTGCCATAGAGTACTTTGGTACTTTTACCATGGTGGACTGTCCAACCTGAAGCAACATTCAGCAGGGGACTACCACGTCCGAGCGCTCGGGCAGAGGATGCAGAGTGGAATCGCTCAATTCATCATGACTTCCCCAGAGGCAGATACGGTAAGTTGTTGGCTAATGTGTGTACTGTTTTTAGATCGTACTGTGTTCAGAGTCATCATGTGATAGTTAGCTATGCCATGCCATTCTCCCAGATACACAAGTTGACAGTTCTCTGGGGATGTAAGCAGAAGATGTGCCCCCTCCGCGAGTATGTGTATGTGTGAGAGAGAAATTTACCAAGAAACCCACTTGGTGGAAATTAATCTTCCAAAGGGTAGGCTACCCCATCCTTCCTGAAAGATGTTGGACTAAGGTTAAAATTAGATTTATTGTATAATGCCTACATAAGAGAAGATGATAAACTGTTAGATAATACTGACCAAGTGGACATTGGTGGACATTAATCTGCCAAAGGCTAGACGACCCCATCCTTTATGAGAGGTTTTGGACTGAAGGTTAAAATGAGATTTATTTTATAATCACTCTGACACAGGTTGATCTTTATTTCAGTGCATCCAGGAGAGTTGTTCTGATCAGTTTGACAGTAAAAAAAAAAAAAAGTTATTTATTTTCACTATTAGGTCAAATGTATTGTTCAGTCAATCCACCATAGTGGTCTCTGTGGTGACCAGACCATTTGTTATTTCAAATGGGTTCATCAATGGGTTTTTGCTTCTTCCAAATATACCAGACCAAACATTTGGCAGATGCATATTATCTGATGTTTTAATCCTTAATATAACTGATGTAACTGTGCTTTACTCTTATTGACTATTTCCTTTACATTCATATTGAGATTAGTAGAGGACTGTGAAATTGATGGATAAAAAGCACAAATTGGTGAGAAAAAATTCACCAGAATGCAGGAAATAAAGTGTCTGACACTCAAAATCTCATGGGGAAGGACTCCCAGACCCCCCGCTTGATTCGTGCCCCCCGGGCATGGGGCCGCTGGCAAGGTGTCCTTATTGTTCCACATTGAAGGTGGCAACCCTAATTGTGGGATAATGCTAAATGCTAAAACAGTGTATCAGTACAAATGTAGAGAAGAGTCACCAAGTCAGCAAACTAACTTCTTATATATATAATATTGCTGTGTAACTGACGCCATGATGTCACTTAGCTATCTAAAGTTCGCTAACATTAGCAAACATTAGCTGCTACAAACTGGTCGTACCAGACAAAGGAAGGCTGGAGCAGCAAAACACCTCAGTGTATTGAATAGCACAAGGGTGTGTCTTATTGCGTATGAATTCATGTGGTTGAGCGACCTTTAAATCACACATTTAAATGTATTAAATTGATTATTATTTTAATTTATTCATTTCAATATGAATATTAATGGTACTCTATGAGCTATAAACCATAGATAATCCAAACAAAGTTAACTCTCATAAACAAACTAGTTTTAACAGACAAGAGAGCTGAAAGAACACATTTTGTTTGTGGATTTTCCACTTGCACTCCCTAAGGATTATTCAAAAGAAGAGTGCATAGCTTTAGGTATAATGTATGGGTAATATAATCAGCCTAAAAAGGTATTAAATGAAGGCATTACAGCCTTTCCGTATGTTGCAGAGTTTGTCAGGCCAGTCTGAAAACTCAGTTTTCTGTGGTTGCTGCTCTCTGCCTTTGTAGGATGTTCCTGTATGTTGGTCATTTATGTAGAACAATGCTGACTTCTGCTGGCCAGCGGAAGGTAATGCATGAGTAGCTGGCACAACTCCACAGCTTTTACTGAAGAGGCTGCAGCTTCCCCTGTGCACCACTTCATCACAGACAGCAGCAAAGATCCTCTGGCACCCAGCGATGAGTGAAGCCTGGAGATGTGACACATTGTTGCTCTCCTGAGACGGTTGCACAGTTTACACAGTAGAGCATTCTCACCAACCAACGCATACTGTATTTACCCTGTATTTTCCCTGTCTGAAAGGATACCCCATCACTGAAGGTTTGCTTATTGTGTGTGTGAATCTCAGCGTCACCTTTGTTTATTTGTGCAGCTCACATAAATAATTCTAAACACAAAGATGAAATTGCACAGGAGTCCATGAATGAAAAAAAAAGAACTGGATATTCAAAGCACACAATTCAGGGTTTATATTTAATACAGCTGATATCAGCAGCAGTTCTGTTAATATGCACAGAATGAGGGACAGCTAAACACAGTCACAGACACAGAGCAAGGTTGGCTTGAATGAAGCAATATGAAGCTATTCTTACAGTCCCAACCATGTATCTGCTTTCTGTCTCACCACAGGCTTAGAGCACATGTTAGCACCTCTGTCTCCTCTTTATATTCAATTTCCTACGCTTGGTAATCAGCAAAACCAGAAGGAAAGTGATTATTGGCGATCATTCTGTCTCTGTCACGTTTCCATATTGACTGTCGGCCCAAGCAGCAGTGAAAACAGATACAATTGACATGCAGAAAAGGGGACACGAAGGCGCACTTATTCTGGAAAGATATTGAAAAGAATCGGTTGTGCCCCTTAATGAAACTATCGCTCCATTCTTCTCACTCTTTTAAGAGACAGATTGAGGTGTTATCTGAGCTGAGGGAGGCGTTTTTATTTTCTGGCCAATATCCGTCTCTCGCCCGTTGGAATTGCCTATCAGGTGTCCGTTTTTTTCCACAGACCATTTATCAAGCTGCTTCTCTACCCCTCCCTCCCCTCTCGCCTTTTTGGTTTACGATCAGCTATCTTGAGAGAATATAAATAAATAAGTCAAAGCCTTGGCAACTATAAATCACAAAGTTGCAGCTGGGGGGTGACAGAAGGCTTCTCTTTGAGTTTTAGTTCAAGTTACAAAGTGTGAGGTGTATTCATGGTGGTTTGACTGAGTGTGAATGAGTAGGTGAGATGTGGGAGTAAAGTTATTATTTCTTTATGGTATGAGACTGAATCACAGAAACCCCCACAACGACCAGAGTCTGCTCAGTTTTACTTCAGTTCTACTCAAAGTGTCTGGAAATTAAGATTGGTCTGGCTTCCCCTTCTATTTACCATTACATGTTGACACTTGAAAAAACAAAAATAAATAGTAAAATAAATGTTCACGGATCGTTTTTGCTAATTTTCCTTAGAACATACAATATTCTGCATGCTTCACTGACATTGTTACTTATCTTTTAGTACCCTGCAATGATTTTCCATCTACCTACCATTATTTCAGCTCTCTTTGTTGCCCTAGGACAAAAATGAAATAGCCTCATCTTTCCTTACAGCTCTGTGCAGGACATGCAGTCTCCAGAGACTTAAAAAAAGGTTAAAGATAAAATCTTTCATTTTTTCCAGATTCAGGGAACACATTTCAGACAACCATGCTCATATGAAACATTAATCCATTCATTCTCTATACAGCATATCCTGTTCAGTTCAGTCTGGAGCCCATTCGAGCATGCAGTGGAAGACAGACAGGTCACCAGTCAGTCACAGGACTATCATAGGACACGTTTTGGTCATTCTATTTACGTACAGTAATCCATGCCAGCTGTTCATATTAAAGGGGTTCGCCAGTGATTTAGTATTGCACTTCCATAAAGTTGGGGCTCTTGTGAGAGACAGCTTATAAAAACGAATGGTCAAAATCAAAGCAGCAGAGGCCAAGATATTCAGATTAGGGTCAAGCTCCAAAAACACTGGAACCGACACTTCCCACATTGCAACTCCGACATTTCCATTAAGTACAAGTTATACCTCTCTAGTTAGCTTAGCTGCAAGGGTCCACGTGACGTATATATTTCTTCATCTGCCCATGTCTGCAAGGGTCAGACCATCTGTGTGCAGCCCAAAATGTATGACCATGCGGACCATACAAACATGTGTGAACACATCTGTGTATGTGCACCCAATGTAAAGTATTAAAAAGAAATCCATGTGCAATTTCACTGTCCATGTTTGCATCTGCGCCCATTTTGAAGCACACATGTGCACTGTCTGCACTTGTGTGAACACATCTGCATATGCAGATACCCACTGAATATAACATGTCCCTTCTTTTACTTGTTAGAATGCAGGAGATCATAGAACAGATCCACACCAGAGCTGATGAGCAACTGTAACAACACAGCGCAGGTTACCTACATAGTTCTAGCAGTACAGTAACCTCAGCAAATCAAAATAATGATAAATCCAGATTAGCCAAAACAACAGCAACACAGGATAAGTTTGTTAATAACTGCCAAGTAATATTATTACTTGCTTGCTCTGCAGTATAAACAGAACATGCACTTCCGTGAATGTTCCCAATGTAGTATACACAGAACCACAAAGTGCCTACGTTCATTTTTGACTATATCCAGTCTTTAGACCCTAGTCTCCAAACCCTGATGGCATCACTGGGGTTATTTCCTCAGACTTAAGAAAGCTCCTTCAGAGCCACAAAACACATACAACATACATCTGTTTTCACAGGTTGAGTAGTAGTACTAGTAGTCCCCCCCCATGACAATAAAACTGATGTGTAAAATCAATGGAATGTACCTTTGATGTCTGTAATGTCTGTAATATCTGGTGACCAACATGATAACTGAGGCACCGGACTGATCTCTTAAGCTAAATTGCAATCAGGAAAACAACACAAATCTCCAGTGGCCCTTTCATTTTCTATAAAGCCGAGCCATGATTATGTCCTCACGAAGAACTTGAGATCAAAATGTTGGATAGTTAATTTTCACATCGAGACTAACAGTGTGCGACCCCTCTTATCTTTTGCCCATAAAGCTGAGCAACCAGGGAGACTCGGCTGGTGATTGGAGGTCAACAAGCTGGTTGACTAAAAGAAAGGAAACTGCCTTTTTGGCATCACTGCCATTCAGCAACCAGATTTCTGCACTTTCTTCTATACATACTGCTGCGATTTTGCTGCATGAACACTTCTGCCCTGCACATGCAAGAGGGTCGAAAAGTTAAAGCAGCCACTTTTCTACAGTTTAGATTCACAGACTGTAGGAATAAATGTTGCAATAGAGAAGAGTTAAATTCATAATTATCTACTCAATTCATTTTTTATTTTCTTCTATATTTGAATAGTTCTTCCCAGCTACTCTGTATCCTTATTAAAGTCAGTACCAAAAGCAGTGAAAAATACTGTAACTGTTCAAAATTTTGCAGCTGCATGATGGATGCAGTTAGAGCGCTGAGCACAACCCACGATCTGTCAGAAAAGGGCGACACTTTGACCAGGTTCCTCGCAGGGTGAAGACACATGTAGCAAACAGGGGCTTATTTAGGAAGACAAGCAAACATGACAAGATAAAGAAAGTATTGCAGCAACCTGCTGAATATGCCATAAACTAGCCATGAATAATCACTATTCTTCGCCCTTCTTCAGATGGTTTAATTATGGGTTGTGGGAGACAGGGCACAGCTTGCCACCACGACTGAACCCAGCTCAGCAGTCAGCTATTTAATCATTACAGTATCATTTCTCCAACAAAGTAGTCCCACTGTGTCTTTGCCGAAGTTAAATGTGCAGCAGCTTTGCGCTAGAGGAGAGGGTCACTCGAAGAGCTTAGCAACACAGAAGATGCAGCCGATCCTTCTTCACCGCGACAACTGAAACACAGCGTGAAGACCACTGTCATAAAAATGATTATCTTCACATGCAGCGTGGTGTATACGCACAGGCCCCGGGCAGTTTCCATTATTGTTAGTGCTTAGAAGACTAAATGAAAGAGTACCTTATCAGATTCATGGTCTATTAATTGATCCATACATATTCATCACCTTCCTGAGATGCATGAAGGTGATAACATCGAGATAACTGCTCCCCCACAACACCCCCCTTTACGCTTTATTTACATTTTGGCAAATTGGCACCATTAAAAGCATGCCAAGTATTCTTCATATATGTTTACAATCTATTTATATATGTGTGATCCTGAGTGTCCATACTGTAATTTTGCTATGTTGGTCTATTCTGTATACACAACATCTATTGCATGTCAGTCCGTCCTGAAAGAGGGATCCCTCCTCTGTTCCTGAGGTTTCTCCCATTTTTTCCCCGTTAAAGGACAGAAGGTGTCGTATGCTGCACAGACTGTAAAGCCCCTTGAGGCAAATTTGTGATATTGGGCTATATAAATAAAAAATGACTTGACTTGACATGCAAGCTGCCATGCATAAAGATACAGTACATAGAGAGATACAGCGTAATACAAGCAAACACACACGTGTACTACAATCTGTACACACATTGCATAAGTGTGTGTGCACTACTTATGATCTCACCCACCCCTTTTTTCCCACTGCTGCTTAATGCTTCCATCGTTCACTGTTGGAGCTCTGCCCTGGCACTGTGATGAAAATGCATGCTTCATCAACTTTGTCACAAAGTCTATGCATTCTATAGTACAGCAAGGCAGGCAGGGCGGCTCCAGAATACCAATGAACAGCCGGTGTTGTGTCCCTGTCAGAGCCCAAAACATCCCGGAGCAGTACACTGGCAAAAACAATCCTCAGCTAAACTTACATCACCTTTCAGCACACAGAATAATCTCTTTCCAAGTAAATTATTTGCTGAGTACCCGTCATATCAAGTTGGGCTATGAGCATGCTAAAGGATTGTGGTCTGTTCACTGAGATTAAAGCACAGCCGAAGCTTCACATCCTATTAAACCAGATTAGAAGAAAAGCAAAGGCCCAGGAAATTGCATCACCTGTCAGGTTTTGCTGCTACAGATTATTACTGCCATTAAATCCTATTGCACCGTGAACTGCCTCGCTTTCAGTGGAATTTTCTTGTTTGAGCATGTGGAAGGGGAACGATTATCCAGTGTCGAAGAAACATGAGCGAGTTTCTCTGTTTTGTCAGCTTTTAATGTTCAGTGTCTTCAGTCTAAAGTGATGATTAAACAACAGTTTTACAGTGATTCATATAAAGAACCACAGAAACCAATGTCAACCTAAAGGTCTAAAGCTCAGTTAGCATCCCACACAAGCTGCTGTTTATTACAACAAGACCAAAGTGTCGGACAGAACAATCACCATGCTGAAGATGTTGCTATTTTTAGACACCTGAAACACCAAGTTGACCTCAAAGATCTAAAGCGGTCAAAAGCCAACTGATCAAGCATTCTTCTGTTAGTTGCGCTTGAACACACCACGAAGATCGACCGACCAGGAGGATTTGCTAGTGTCAATATCTTGAATCAAGACACAATAAGGAAGATTGCTGCAAGAGAATAACACATACCTGTAGGAAAATTCTTGAAATCACTGAAAATTTAATTAAGCTAAAATATCATTAAATCATTTCGCTATGAAAAGATCAACCCCTCCAGGGCACCAGTGGATGTTTGGCCTAGGACACCAAAATAGCCAGAAACAGCACTGCTTCAAATGATTAAATATGTTAAGATTACAGGACTTCTTATAGAGCCCTTTAAATCTGACCTCACCCCTTTGTTTCAGATCCTTAACTAATTCAAATCTGAACACACAGACATCATACACACACTGCTGTTCCAGTGATGTCCATCACTGATAAGTGTCCATAAATCTGCTTGGGAAAAAGATGCTCCTCATAAATTTAGATCTTGCCTCATAATCTTCATGTTTAGATGTTTTTCTTCAATATTAAAAGTAATCCAGTTGATTGCTGTCTGCATATCCATGGTTACAGAGCAAACAGAAACTGCTGGCATCTAACGTAGCATGACTCAGATTCAACAAAATGTAAAGAAATACAAGCTAAAACAACATAGCTAAGGTAGGGCTTACAACTCACTGACCACATGGCAACATTATACTTCCTGTTTGCTTCACCCAAAGCAAGATGGGAACTGTAGTGCCAACACTCAGAACACGTTCATCCCAAATAGAAATAACAAAACTAAAAATATTAGGAGTGAGAAAATACTTTTTTTTTTGGTGGCACTATCAATACATTTTTTGGACATTACTAAGGCTCAGAATGTCCTACCAACATGATTCTTTTTATCCTGGAACACTGACGCTCTGTTTATTGAAATACAGACATTTGTGGTATATTAAAAACGTAGAAAGAAGGCAGGAAACCAATCTTTTTTATTTTTATTCAACCAGGTAAATCCAATTGTGGTTGGAAACCTCTGAAGCATAATAATAAGTTGCAAAATCAGGCAATGGATAAAACAATAGTAATAATACTAAAATGAGGCAGTCATTTACCATGGAAACGACAGTAGTCTTGAATTCAGCCAGATATATCAGATTCATGCATTTCAAACTGTGTACAACTGTCCAACAACATATTAAGCACCACTCACAAGCAAATTGATGCCATTTTTCTGTAGCCCCACTCATACTGAAAATAACAATATACAGCATGCTTAGCTAAGACATGTAGTGACTAAGCCAAAAGCCTGTAAATACAGGGAGTGAAAAACAAGGGAATAACTGAATCCAGTCTAACCGAATGTGTCGGGCACTTGGTCACTTCCTCTGGTAACCAACAGGGGCCAGCGGCTCTCTTCCCAAACTGTATTTTTAAGCAGCTTTCCTGCAGTGTGTGTTTGTGTGCGTGCGTGTGTGTGTGTTACATGTGCATGTGCGTGTTTCCATGTACTCTGTTCTTGCAGCGACTCATTATGTGCAGCTCCTATTATTGCAGCTCTGTCACCACACTGGAGCAGTAAATAGAGGAACTCACAACCGTTCATTAATGTTTTGACACCTCTTCCCCTCCCCTCTACTGTGTTACTGGGATGAGCTTTGGCTTCCTCCTCAGGCACATCAGTATAACACTTTATACATACAAATGCACAGAGCATACACATAACACACTTAAGCAATAACTCCTCTCTCCCCAGAGTTCTTTGGCAGCCTCAGGCCACAGCAAAGGCAATGAGGAATACATTCATTTCACAGTCCAGCCTGTTTTGTTCAGTGAATATCCAGTCAGGGACTGCAAGACGCTCTAAATGTATTCTACATTCAGGTGCCTCGAAGCACTGAAAGTCCAGTTCTCTTATCAGGTTACAAAACTTAGACAAAGGTAAAATAGTTGGTGAAAGGGTTCGATTAAGCTCTTAGGCGTTGCTAAATGACAACATAGGAACAGAATGTCAGTGTTAAGTCCAGTCCAGTCATTGCCCACCACACAACCTCTGAATGAGTACTGGTTCTTTATTATGCAATTGTATGCCTTGGTTTTATGTGTTACTGATTAAAACGCCTTTTCACCAAGTACTTAAGGCAGTGCATTAGACATCAAACCAACTGTTAATTGGACAGGTTTTCACACATCTCAAGGTGCAGCACCAATCAACACCCTGCCTCTCTGCCAGATGAACAAGGATAACAGAGTAAAGCATCACAATACCGACGTGCAAAACGTTTGAAAAGGCTGTCCTTTGCAGGAAGAACAGTCCTTGGTGCTGAAAGATTTCTTTGTCTGAAAACCTCCTCAACAATCGTTGGGGCCAAAACGGCGCTGCCTTCCCCTCACCGTTCATTTTATATTCTGTTTAAAGAGCAACCTTTCACTAGACGGTGAGTACGGCCGACAGATCAAATCTGTTGTTTTCAAGCCGAGCGGAGCAAGACAGTCTCCCACACAGTCCCCCAGAGAGCGAGGAGAGGATCGGCCCTACTTTGACCAGCAGACTGCGCTTTCAGCCCTGACTGTGGCAGGTCAGGAGTTTCCTGAGCCCATCACCAATCATCACTGGAAATAAATAAATAATAAATGAATACTATAGCTTTGCTGCAGATTCAGTTTACTATACATGCATGAATAAAATCTGACCCATATAACATGAAAATATAAGATTGAACTGAAAAATGTAATGAACAGTGTGCTGGAACATGATCTTACCAGCTACACTCCAGCCAGCCGTCCTCGCCCCGTCTACCTATGCTCACGGACTGTCTGCCTCAGCCTCGCTTCACGGAGGTTACTCTTTCAACTTGTTCCTACAATAAACCAAAGACCAACCACTTCAACTCTCTGTCTTCAAGTCGTGCTTTTGGGTCCAGATTCTCTGTGTATTCTAACAAAAAGTGAAGCCAAAACATCACGATCGCCCCCTGGTGGTTGGCTGCAGTATAGGTCATACACCTCGCCCCCCTCCTTGTTAGCGGATGGGACATGGGCCAAACTAAATCTATGATTTACAGAAGCTTGTTTTCACTTCAAAAATGTCAAATGTGACACTCATTTTACATTTTACATCATCTTCCACTGATCCACCTACTGTAGATTATCCTGTGTAGTGGTTTGTGCCCATAAGTGATTAAAATGAGAGCATGATGAGTAGTTGCTAATGGTTGAAAACAGATCAATGCTGACATTGCAATGAAATAAATAATGTTGGTAAGGTAGCTGCAAAAAGGACCATGAAAATAATCAGTTATCAGATTTTAGAATAAATGTCAGCATCATGCATCCTTAACCATGACTGTAGCAACAATGAGAGTATAAACAAGAATGAGAGTATGAACAGGCAATCAGAGGGGTGTAAGACTCCCTCTAAGAGTGAAAGTAGACTGTTTTCATACTGGTGCAAAGCAAGTGGTAGCCAGTGGTGGAAGAAGCACTCACATCTTTTATTGAAGTGTAGTGTAGAAATGCTCCATTACAAGTAAAAGTCCTGCATTCCAAATTTTACTTTAGTAAAAGTACAAAAGTAATTAGCATCAAAATATACCATAAGTAAAAGTACTCATTATGGCCATTATACAGAATGGCCCATTTCAGATTAAAGTTATCTTACATAATTGTATTATATTTATTGATGCATCAATGTGTACATCACTTTAATGTTGCAGCTGATAAAGGTGGAGCTCCTTTTTATTACTTTATATATTGCTGGGTAGCTTTCCCAATGTGGACCAATAACGCCTTATCTAATCTTAACCTTAATAACAGAACATCATTCATTTGTTGGTCATATTTTGTATTATTAATCTGAATTTGCAAAGTAACTAAAGTTATCAAATAAATGTATTGTAGTAAAAAAGTACAATATTTGCCTCTGATTTGTAGCGGAGTAGAAGTATTAAATTAGCAGACTAAATGGAAGTACTGTACTATAAGTACAGTACTTGTACAGAGTAAATGTACTTAGTTACTTTCACAATGCAATTTGCATCAGGTGGAAATGTATTTTTTCTCACCTGCACTTGTTTGATAATAATTTCTTACCTCTGAACAAACTTGCTCGTGTCAATTTGGATTTAGGCTAATCAGGGGGCTTGGTGCAATTTTGGTACTTCTGTAAGCATGAAATTGCACTTCAACATGCTCAAACTACTTCATACGGCGGGAACATGCTTCTCCAGGCTGCATGTAAGCAAACGTGCATGGGGGTTGTTCAGAGACGGCCGCATGGCTATTTCTTTCCATACAACTTGTATTATGTTTACGTTTTCTTTCTTTTTACTCCATTTTGAACCCGGCTCTTGACAGGAGTTGGTAACCAATCAGCTTGATTGACCTCTGGCCTTCCTTTGTCAGCGTATGTTAGCAGAGATGTTTGCATGAATCCTTGCAAAAGCATAGTACCAGTCTTAACACAAACACAAGCGTGAAAGCACGTTGGAATTGGAGGAGTCACAAATCCAAACCTTTCCAAAATCACAAAACACTTTTCATGTATGTTGGGGTTTGCTCAGCTTACTGTAGTTGTTGCCTCATTGGAAACTTCACCTTTGTCTATTGTATGCACAGATAAGAATTTCAGTATTTACTCAATGCACATTTTCTTTTTTTTTACGCTTGGCTGAGGTGAAAAAGTTGGTGTACTGATTAAAGCAAATTGTGACAAAGTGCTATGGTCTTAGAGAATACATCATGATGTAAATGAAGCACGTGACTTAAACGTCCACGGAAGCTTCCGCTCCACTGGAGAGTCGAAAAATGTAAATGAAAACGTCAAATCTGTGTGAAGTGATGAGAGGATGAACATACAGAAATGTCACAGTTACATCATGTTTTCTACATTGTTTTCCACTGTTTCAAGTTTGACTGGAGCTCTTTTAATTACGTCATCTTGTTGCGCCCTCTTCTTCTGCACTGATTTAATGGCACCCTACTGGAGAATTAGTGTCACCAGCTGTTTATCTCGATGAACCAACTCCTTACATTCACATAACAGTCGTGGATGGAAACGCACATTCATTTGCTTTTTCTTTTGCAGATCTTCTGGATATTTGGTTAAAATTTGTGCTACATTTGGATGGAACCCTAGCTTAAGACATCTGCCATTAACAGCATAACAACAGTGACGAATGTTTGGTGTGTATATCTGTGATTTGTGACTTTGTGGTGATTCAAGATTGTGAACTGTTCTCCTCGTCGACACAACAGCCTCTCTCCTCCTGGTCCATTTAATGTCTGTTGCTTTTTAAGGTAATGGAGAGGAGCTCATGTGATTGGACATTATTGAAGCTCACAGCTGATTCTGTATTCTTCCTATGAAAGTATATTCATTGCGCCACATTGGGCAGGGAATGCAATGCCATCGCTGGTCACCTAAATTGCAATAATGAGTTGACCACACCCATGTGAACTTGCACCAGGTGCCTGTGCCAGTTTCAAGAAAATAGATCCCAGGGTGAGATCTGAAAATGTTCCCAGCCAATTACTAATCTGTGACTTCTGCAGTGTGATGCGGGGGTTACAGAAGTGACAGATGGTTCAATGACCAAGAACGTGTCCAAAAGGGCTAACTTGACATTTAAGATTTCTCTCAGTATTATCCTTTTTAATCACTTTGTATTAGATTTTAACCTATCTATCTTTTTAGACAGACAGACAGACAGATAGACAGATAGACAGATAGATAGATAGATAGATAGATAGATAGATAGAACATTTTCTACCCTAGCTCAGTAAAGTACAAAGGCAAACTAAAATTGAAATGTCAAAGCATGGCTTTTAGGCCCACACTAACATTTGAATTAATGAATTAAACCTTTAGAAATGTCTTCTACCGCCAGGAGACAGTCATTTGAAAGCCTCGGTGGCCTGATGGCTCCTCGCTGGCCATGTTACCTGCAGTAACAGCGAGATTTCAACACATGCAATACCTGTTTCTCTCCTCTGGTTCAACTTATTGTCCACTGCCTCCTCTCATAAAGTGCTCAGACATGCTTTCAGTATTCTGGCCAATAGGTAATAGTGATTAAAGTATCTTGGATCTTGTTCACCCTTTATATGTTTAAGTCGAGGTTGGTGAAGGCAAGAGCTTACCCAGCTATTGTGACATTTACATAATGCTGCTGCTTGACCTGAATATTCAAGGATTCTGACATACTGTTGGAATATTAATGTACATTCAGATAGACCTGTGGAGTACTCATAGAAGGGTAAAGGGCTGTGGAACTTAAGACACTGAGTAGGGTAATCATATTTACTGCTAGACTCATAGATATTTTCTGAACTGAATGAAGGAAATGGTGAGGGGAGAGGCTTTAAACTTGCTATATTTTCAGTCTTACTCAGCCTTTCTTTCTAACATAAGGCTTTTTTAACATGACCCCAAAGGCCACAAGACTTTTTTTTTTTTCAAAACAGCATTTGACCATTGCTAAGATTCTCTGGATTCACTTTGTTCCAGATGTGGCATGTGAACCAGATAATCATTTAAAAACAAGGATACAGGGAGTCTTCCCCTTCAATATTAGGTGAAGGATAAACTCCTCAGTCAAACTTCAGTGTGCTGGGGAGTTTGGTTTATGTATTCCCAGTACAAACGCCCCCCTTAGCTTTAAACTTAAAAACTTGGCAAGGTGTGTTGATGCAAGGAACCGATGGACAGACTGCTGACAAGCTGTGAAACACATGGTTTCCCACTTGACTGTTTGTGGTCTGGCTACAACCAGGCCACTAAAACGTGTTATACATATATATGTGTCGTAAGGCGAGGGGTGCTGTATGGAGGTATGTGGACCCAAAAGCAGATGACAAGGAAGCGGTCTCAGGATGAAGTAGCCGGATGACTACCGTGTTTATTGTTGGGTGGAATGCAAGCAAGAACAGGCAGAGGTGAGCAGACAGGTAATGAGCAGACAAAAGCCAAAATCCAAAAATGGTCCACAGGAGAACAAAGAATCCAAGATAAACTCACAAGATATGCTTGGCAGCAACAACACCATGTGTACAACGATGATCCGACACTGAACAAAGAAAAGACCAAGACTAAATACCCTAGGGGAGGTGATATAACAAGACACAGGTGCCAACAATCAAGGGAGGACCAACAATCAAAACTGGAGGGAAAAACAGACAGGAAGTAAAAACACAAGACACACAAGAGAAGAAGACTACTACAAAATAAAACAGGAAGTGTCAACACCAAAACTACCACAATATGAAAGCTGAAGAGAATAACTAATGTTACTTACCGAGGCACTGTGTTAACCTTACCATGATATATGATACTAGTGATATAAGTCCCTAAGGGTCCTGCAGCCTGTTACACCAGCTGAGCATAAGTTTGATGGTAGGTTTGAGTGTCAGTCAACACTAATGGCTATGTTGTAACTAGTTAGTTTCACACTAAACTCACATCTCTGTTCAGCTGCACCATCTCTACTTACACTACAACTACACAACAAGTAATTCAGCCATAATAAAAACTTTGTCACAGAGCGTAAGTAGTGCATCATTCGGGTGACATACGAGAGAAAGACACTTCTAACTTGTCACGGAAATGATGTAAGTAGTTTTATTAAAAAGAGAAAGTGATGTACACTGGTTTGCTGCAGGTGCGAGCTGGTCATTTTCTACCCGTCCATGACATGACAACACTTACTAAGGAATGACTTGGTGTAAATGTACATTTTAAGTTAAATCTTACCTCTACGTTGTAAACTAACTTGTATGGTGAACCTGTTTTTACTCATTTATAGTGTGATTCAAAATGTCTGCTGTGAAACAGGCCGATAATATAAGATATATTATCACCTTATGAAGCTGTTTTGGCAAAGGGGTTAGCCAAAAAACTGCTTATTTAAAGGTCCTATAGACAAGAAGTAAAATTAGCATTTATTTGGAGATATGAATTTGTCTACCTGGCAATGGTAAGTCCAATATTCACTCTTCTTTTAGCTCCAGTTTGGTCTTCAACAACTTAAAATATCTAGCCCTTTAGTTGCTAAATGCTTCACTATGTTCACTAGCTAGTCGCTAACTTTGTCTGTAGCGGTAACATACAGTGGGTTTACGTGTACATTAAAGTTGCGAGCTGTGAAACCAAAACGATGAGCTAGAAAATGCTGAAACACTCCATAGAGCATTTTAGCAAACATGTGACTTGATGTCTTTAGAGGTAAGATGCCTCTGAATATGCTCCCTGCTGCCAGAAATCAATCAGAACTATGTTGGGATCTGGTAGGGCAGGTTTGGTTATTAGCAAATATCTGAGATATTAATTGGTATCAATAAAATGATTAATAGGAGTTAATAATAATAGGGCACCAGCCCGGAATCAGGGACCAAAAACTGAACCGTGGATGCACTCTCAAAAAGGGGTTTTCACTTAAAAATGTCAATATTTAATAACTATTTTACATTTATAAGGCGAACAGTGAAGGGTTGAATCCGAGCACTGACCGTCACAACCAGCTGTTATCACAACACATATGCAGAAATAATCACAGGCAACTGCTCTTTAAAAGTACAATAGACTTTATTTAACTTGTACTGATCAACAATCAATGATACTTTAATCAATAAACATCCATTTTCCAACTACAACAACAAGCATAAAGGCAGCAAGCAAGCGTATGGCACATGCATGTGTGTATGTATGTGTAAGTATGTGTGGCTGAGTGTGAGAGAATGAGAGGGATAAGAGCGAGAGAAAGCAAGATGGTGGACGTGGTCACGTGAGAATTCAAGATGGCGGGCAGGACCGCGAAAGTTAACAAAGAAAGGAGAAGCAAGATGGGGGACATACAACAAGATGGCGTGGAGCACAGATGAGTTATGCTACCGCACTATGTGTTTAAGGTGTGTGGGTGCGCGTAAGGTGTGTAGGTGTGCGGATGTGGGTTAGTAAAAGGGGAGAGAGAGAGAAAGGCCGGTTTAACTGCTGGCTGGTCTTCATACGGCAGCGGAGGAAACAGCGACAGTCGAGTCAATCGAAAGAGAGCCGGGCGTAGAAGTCATCCTTCTCTTTCTTGAAGAAAACTGTTCATCCGTACCCTTCTGCCGGTTGCACAGCGATCTTTCTCAGGAACGGGTTCAGTGAACACAAAACAGTCTGTTGCTTGTCCAGCGAGTTGGGGGCTGCCGCCTAGCAACTTGCATCGCAGTGGAAAGGCGGTGTCGAGCGGGGGGCGCTGAATCTAATATCCTTGGTGACGTCATGGCCGTGTCACAGGAATCCCCTGAGTTCCTCTGGGTGTCGTCCAGTGGGAAGCCAGGATTTGAATTCGAACCAAATCTCGCACTCAGTGCCAAAACCCCATCAGGCCTTGCGACTCTCACCTGTTTCATTGTTCAGGGTTTTGTTTTTACATGTAGGCCTCTCTTTGTTCACCCACATGGTGAGGCCCCGACAACTAAAACAATGAAAATGATGAATAGGTTTTAAAGGCTAAATTCAGCATGAGAACAACAACTGACCACTCCACCCCCGTCTAAACCTGGAACACAATCCACACCTGCATTCATTAGCTCATACTCACTGCTGGGTGCTGTGTATGTGACGTCATACAAGAAGAGGTCACAGTAGCTGTAGATCACCCCAAACACACTTGGTTGTTAGTCTGCTGAGGTTGATTAGAATAAAAACAATCAAATTATGTTCTCACTCATCAGAGGGCTCCCAGTTTTTTTACAGAAACAGAAACAGAGACGAGGCTGGCATGCTAATGTGCTCACGATAATGCAGGTTATTAACATTGCTCTTCCTCTACTATAATTTCATCAAAACATTGAAACTAACACCCTCTCTACCCAAGACCACCCTCTGGAGAACAAGCTGGCATTTGACTACTATTGAGAAATAGTGTGTGGTCAATCTGTTAATATTGATTGACACTCCACAAACAGAGAAAAGGAAAAGTAAGAGAGAAGAAATGAAAAGAGAAAAAAATACCTCGAAATAACAGATTCCTAGCTGCTGAAAAACACACACAAAAAAAGAAACATTTTCTCCTGTGTCTTGCTTAAGAATTCAGAAACCCAGGGCCAGACAGTTCTAAATAAATGTTTTTTATGTTTTCAAATCACCAAATCAAGACTGGGGTGGCAATAGTCTTCATTATAGGTAGCAGGAATAGTGGAGTACCAGTATTTGCGGTGGCAGTGTTGCAGTGCAAGCAGCACAGTAAAATATCAAATCTCACTGAAATCCATTCTGTCAACAGGAAATATCCCGAGCTGAGGCTGCAGGCTGTGCTCCCTCCTCACTGCAGGAGGCTTCGCCAGGGCATGACCTCGCTTGAAGAAGTTCTCCTCCTCCTGCAGCTGTTCCACTCATTGTTATTTTCCCTCCAAAAGACAACAGCACTGTAAACTCTAACATCAATAATGTTGAGCAAAACTCACCAGGAACTGACAAGAAGTCTTTCATCAGCTGCTGTGGGACTGACATTATCCAGTTTGTCCTCCTCACCTTCCACCTCCACCAAGAAGATGTGTTTTCAGTCCCGTTTGTCTGACAGTTAACAGGATAGCTCGCAAACTACCTGACACACGTCACTGAACTTTGGCCATTGGACCAAGATGAACTACTACACCTTTTTCACAGCAGACATTTTGACTTGTCATAGAAAAGTTGGCCCCTCCTCCCGGCTCAACGAGCGACAGGGAGAGCGAGAGAGCGAGAGAGCGAAAAATAAAACGTTATTTTCTGATTGTTTCACAGCGGTCATGTTCTAAAGCACAAATAAACATGCCCACCCCTCCGCCCCACCCTGCAGGAAGGATTTTAAGCAGAGAGCAGAGGAGAGGCAGAGGCGGCGATGTAACCTGGTCGCTAGGTTTTTACAGAGTCCCGACCTCACAGCCTGCGCTCTGTTATTGGCTGGGGGCTACACACCACTGCCCAAAGGTTGACGCCCAGAAATGTCCCGAACACAGCAAGAAAAGAAAACACAGGCAGAGGGCAGCGTCTCTGCAGATACAGACTCACACACAGTTCTACTGGGTCATAAATGATGACTGAGAGGGGTTATTTTTGTAGTCTATACATTGTTTTTTTAGGAAAATCCTGCTCATTCTACCTTTAATGATTTGCTCCGTTGTCCCAGTGAGCCGTGACAGTGTGACAGTGAAGCCAGCACACACAATACCAGGACCCTGAAACTGAACAAGCTAAATGGAATTCAGCCATTCATCATTCATCTTATTATTTACACCTGTGGTGTACATACATGCTGTGGCATGTCAAAATGTCAAAGGGCCTTTCATTTTTTGTAACATAATGCGCCACTATATGGCAATTGGTCAAACATTTTACTTTTTTTGATAAAACAATCTTAACACAAAGTCTACTTACTAGAAAGATTTGTTTTCCTCATTCCTTCGTTCAACATGTATCTTTAAAGGCCACACTCATTTCCACCTACGCAGATTATATGAGATTATATGATTATATGATTATATAAGTGATTATATTATCACTTTCTTTTACACACTTTTTTACCACTCCACCTACACGCTACACCAAATTTGGTATATAACATATATTTAAATGAGCCCCCAAAATAGTTCATTTGTTTTCAGATATGCATGAGAATTTTCCTAGAACTTTGCTATATTCTTGTAGGTGTGGTCTTCTTGACATACATTTCCATAATTGTTGCTGCTTTGTACAATTTGCAAATAGTTGGTGCTACAACAATGTGGTCAAGAATTTTGCACAATTTATCCCTGTACAAAAACCTAATATTCACAGACAGCATTTAGGTTGCTCCAAAAATTTATAATTGTATAAGTGAGTAACTAAAACCCCACTTTGCATGGAGGTGGTCAATAATCAGATTTCTCCCCTATCCCCTGCCATATTTTTACACCACTACGAACATATTACTAGAGTACATATAGGTACATTTAAGTTGGGGATTCGCCTGAGACCCCAAAGAAAGCTTGTTTTCTGTAGATGGCTTCTGAAAAATGGCATGATGTCAAAATGGCATATCTAAACATTGCTCCTGCCATCAGGACAAGCAGATAAGACAAAGACATATGGCACTTCCATGTAGAAACACCATGAAAGACAACAAAAACAAACACCTGCGGGACATACACACTTACAGTCCACCTTATGAAGCATCAAACAAGAATTAAACTCCATATGGGTTCTTGATATGCCTAGATATGGACATTTAATCAACTTGCATGACATCCCTCCCCTCACTTTACAAAAAAAATACTTTCTCCTTTCGCAAATATTTTAGATGATCACTAACCTAAACTAATTATAACTAATTAAATATATATATAATTTGTAGCACAGTGAGATCTTTTTCTGCTACTTTTATTACCACAACTCCACTAGAATTTCAGTCATTCTGCACCTCGGCATTCAGCACATCCTACTAGAACTCTGTGATACATTCACGCCTCTTAATTTCACTGCACAGCAGGCTCTGAAGCCCATTTGGGCCTGACATAATCTCACTGATATGACTTTCACAGACCCGACTTCATATAACTTCTGAATAAAGAGTTACTTCCCTCTATTGTTTAAAAAAAGTGCATAACTATGTGTTTTAATGAACTTGCTAAATAGCATCTAAATGGCATCTCCTCCTGCACGGCTTTCTCATTTGCAGACACTGCACCACCACACTTAGAATAAAATCACACAAGACGAACCCAGCATGTGAACGAACTCATCAATCTTTGTGATTGTGTTTTCAAAAGAGAAATGCTTTTGGAATCATTAATCGTCAGGTATAGATTCTTTTGGGCAGAACTGTGCCTCCTTACATCTTTGCACACTTTCCTTTCTGGCTTTTGAGTGAATGTTTGAGTGTTTTCATTGTTTTTTTTTCTCAATAACACCAACTGCTATTATGTTCTCAGAAGCAACTACTTTAGATCTTAAAGTGGGAAGTCATTATGCAGCAGCGACTCTATAGGACCCATGAGTGCAAGTATAATATGCATGGCTTGGCAAATGACAGGTTATATCATGTTACTTTTTTTTTTCTTTACAGGGACAAATAAGCCTTCTCAAGAGGAAGCGTTCTTATGCAAATGAGTGGCAGATATGTCTCAACCACAAAACAAATTAGCCACACATCTATCACATATTCCTCCGTGAGGTTCGGGAATGAGAGATGTACTCGGAGAGGAGGATATATTGAGATCAGCTGGCATAGCTCTATAATTTATAGACTCAGCGACTCAAGAGCCAATGCAATCATTCGTATGAGACTGATTCCAGCAATCTATCACTCCCGGAGCCAGCCAGTTCCAAACAGTTTTTAAAGACTGTTTATGTGATAGATCTTCGGAACAGGGGAACGCCTTGCAGGTTCAATAACCTGCCGGCTGAGTTGTCGAGCATCCAGGGTGCTGAGTTACAGAGATGAGAGCTGTCGGTGCTGCGCGCTGGCAGAGAGATTGCAAACAATGCTGGTATTCCTGCCAGCGATAGGAAAAACCTCGGAGGAAAAGTGTATCTGAGCGAGCCGCTGTGTACACAATGTGAAATATAAATGAAAGTGAAATGTTTTGGAATTCAATATTTAGTTGTTTCCAAACAAGTGATTATATCTCTTTATGAATGTTTTTCATCATTTGATATTCTTCTGTCTTTTATCAGACAAACACATAACGCAATACACAGCAACTAACGGTAATCTAGCCAGCGTCACTTGAACTGTTGAATACTTGGCATCTGCTGGGATTTGGTTTTCCAGATTGAAGACAAACACTTTTTAAAATGGACAAGTTTCACATTAAACCATTTAACGACCCCACTGACGCTTCAGAAGTAGACCTGACAGTAGAAATTTGAATCTTTCTCGAGTCAGGACAGAGTCTGATTGCAGCTCAGTCTTCTTCACAGTTGTCCTCATTAGTTATCTTTAAAATCTGAGTCTCTTTCGTTTCAACCGCAACATCAGAACTTGTCAAGTACTTTATCTGAAATAAGGTGCTCTTTGAGCAGGATCAAAGCACGTCAGTGTTTAAACTCCGAATATATCTCCAGTGACAAAAATGCTCTATTTTGAGAACAGGCAGTTTTCATGGACTACATGACAGACAGTCCAGGGTGTTTTTGTACTGCTTGGCCAATACAATGCAAATCATTGATTATCATATGCTGAAGAGGCTTTCTAATGAATGATTCTTGAGATAAGACTCACCATTGAGTACACTCAACTTTGCAGCCAATAAATATTGGTAAACTAGGATGCAATTAGCTTTAAAAAAAAAAAGTTATTTCACTCAATTTGCTCTTTAAAATAATGATAAGCCAAGAAAAGATTTTGAATAAATGGCATGATGTGAAACTATTTCACTGCTGAGGTCCGTGTCTTTCACTGAAGGTGTGGTAGTCAAGGAAATTGCCTGGAGCCAGAAGTGAATTAGTGTCACATCATGCCATTTGTTCTATATTTTTTCATCATTATTTTGAAGAGCTCATTGATTGCGATAACATTTGTATGTGTAAGCACCAAAACATGCATTTCCCACACAAACTGTTATTTATAAAAGAGTGTGTGGTGAGAATTTGGCACCCCACACACACTTCAGACCACGTCTACACACTGTTTTTTAGAACAGCAGGTGTCATGTGGTAAAGTGGGAATGATAAATAAGGTGAGAGACGGAAAGTAGTGCTAAAACATGATTTATTTAGGTCAATACCTAATTTCACTGATTGTGTGTCATTTTCTTTGTTTGCTTTTTGTTTTAGTCTACACACTGATCTCTAATATCTGGTTTTGTGAAAGACACTGTTGGGCCCACTGCTTAAAGACTTCATGTCAGTTTAATTTTCAGTTCCAGGCTTTTTGTCACTCAAGAAAAGTGGTGTGACTATATAATGGCTTGAAGGTAGTGGGTGTCGGACACAGCCGTCCACTCACACTCAGATGTACTTTATCCTGACATCATGAAACAGGATCCTGAAACTGGTATTTCACAACAAGAGGCTCTGTGCTTTGCACTTACATAAATCACTGTCACTCTTACTGAAACTTCCTGTCGAGATCCCTACTGTGTAAATTCAGTGTAAATGCACAATGTTACAGCACAGCTTGAGAAATATAGCACATTCTCTTACACGACCTTTCTCCCATCCGTGCTGTGTGCACTAGGAGAGGAGCACTGACACAGCTCCCTGCTTCTCTGACAATCCCAGTTTATGGCTGCAATCTGCATGTGGGTGGACCTGACACTTCAAAGGACCGCTGATGACACGGGCCGCATCCAGCCTTGTTAAAATCAGCGAGACCCCAGGAGTTAAGGCCTACGAAAAATCTGCTGCCTCGTCCTAATTGGATTTCTTGGCTTGGCTTGTGGTATAAGGACACAGCTATGATATGAAGAGGGGGCATTTAAGAGGATAACAGACAGCCGTTAAGACCTCAGCGCCAGATGATGGGGGTCAGACATGGAGAGATTAGCGTTTTTTTGTGCAACACAGAGGAGTTTTGGAGTACTTAATCCTGACTATGATCCCTGCTTGTTTGACTGATTTCCGAGAGAGGTTCGCTGTGAGCTGAAGGCAAAGTGCATCATGCAGAGCTGCAGCAGATGCCTCAGGGTGTCAGACACTCCAAACCATTGCTCACCGTTGTTATAATTCGGGGGAGGTTTTATACAATAACAATTTTGAATGCAGCGAGCAGCCCAGCCCCGGTGCTTTTTCCCTAAAAGTGAAAAGACAGGCCATGAAAGAGAGAAGTGCTACACACAGAGATTCAGAAAATGTCTTTTCGCACACGGCAACCCTCTAGGCAACAGAATATGAGGCTGGATATTCTCAAGGCATGTAATTCAAGCTCTGTTTATTGTCACTGTAAGACAAAGCAAAGATCCTAAAACCAATTTGGCTCAGCAAGTCTGTTCCTGTAGAATATTGTGTTTTTGATATTTGCTCACTGTTCAGAAACTTGAAATGTATTTTTCAGAATGTTTACCCTTATGTACGGAATACCATGTTCTTTTATTTGTCCTAGTGTCAATATGTGTCAGTACATCAAGCTATAGTGAAGCGAACCGAGACAAAAAAATAATACAAGCTCTTTCACTCCTGTAATTCTTCTTTCGTTCACTGCCTTATTCTCTTTCATTTGAAAACACATGCCATTATAGACACGTGCATGTGACATGGTTAATTTCCCTTTACAACAAAATCTGGGATTAACACAACAGGACATTTAAGATTCTGCCTTTTTTCTTATGTTCAGTCTGTATGACAACAAATGAAGTCCAGTAAAGACCTACCATTTCTAGCCTGTCTGTTTTCTTTTCCTCGGCTGCTGAAGCCGAGCAGCTGCTTTTGCTACGTACCTTCATTGATCCTCATTGATTTAAAGCAGCCGCAGACTCCCAAATGCCCGTCCTTTCCACTGTGACCGTTTGTAGATAATTCAAATCAAACTGATGAGATATGTTGCTCCATTCTGACTGACCATAATGGTCTCATGCAGGTATAAGCATTTAACCATATCAAGCAAAGGTGTGTTTGGATACTTTGGTATTGTCCGTCTCAATGCCATGGCTTAAGTATATAAAACACTCAGTTCAGGCCAACATGCTTGGTGACCGTGCATATGCTAGCATAGCTCTCACAAAAAGGAAATCAATGGACCTCAAGTTACTTTATACCACCTATCTTGCTGACAAAAGTCTTTTATCTGATACACTGTTTTTTACTTTCCTCTTGTTTAAAGGCCCTGAAAACACATTTCCCCAGTCAGCTCCTTACTATGAATGATGGGATCCAGCATAATCACCCTATTTTCTGCCAAAGTTACTACGGTTTTGGTAATTTCACATTAGAGGTTTCTGTATTTGTGTTTTTGTCTTTGTTCTTCTCACTGGTTTAAAGTGGGCAGGGCTCAGTTGGAAAAAGGTGATGTCACGTACTTTTGTGCACCTATCGGGATTTAACAACATTTGAATCAGAAGCTGATGACAGTTTGTGTGTTTGGTCACTGCCAGTTAAATCTGATCAAACCACACCCATACAGTCTTGATGACGTAGAGTAACAGAATTTTAAAGTGTTAAACTGAATAAATAATACGTGAAGATGTTTTTTTCAACTTTGACTGTTGCTCATTTAGTCATGAATATTTATTCATTTCTTAATTCACAGGGGCTTCGAGGCATAATGCTGGTTTATTACAATGTGGGTCTTATTCACATAGGTTTGTCATCATTTCTATCAGCTGTGATAACAAAGGCAAACAGAATTATTATTCAAACTGACTGTTGCAAACATCCATCTCAGTTTACAGACCGACTTCCTGGTTCATCTTTGGACCTATACTGTACTTGCGGTGTAGTTGTGCATGCAGATGTCCCTGTGCAATGAAGGATTAATTCAGTGTGTACACTTTGAGTTTTTATAATCTGGCTAAACTGTTTGCTTGAACCAGTCTGATCATCTGTTTGGTGCCCTATCAGTGCATGGAGCAATAGGCGACATCATAAGTTTTCATTGTTCATCACTCAAGCAGCATTAGCTAACCTGAAGCAATAAAGGGGGGAAACACTGGAAATAAACATTTTTGACATAGAGCACCCAGCGGGATGCATCCCACAATGCCCTGCATCCAAAACATGTGCAATGTTACAGCTGCAACCTCATTTTAAACACAGCCCAGTGCCTTTTATGAGCATCCTATTTTGTGGCTTTATAGAATGGTTGGCGCTAATGAACACCAGCACTGCAAAGACAGATGAAGAGGAAGAGCTGGCTTCATCACAGGAGTCCCAGAGAAGGACCCCGAGTCCGGAGCACAGCACCCACAACTCACAATCCCACAGGAGACCTGGCTCAGTCATTCAAATCATTTTCTAATTCTAACTACTCCAAATGGTGAAGTGTCCAGAGAAATCCTATTAACCAATATCTTAACCCATCTTTCATCCGAAATTGAACTCCACTTATTCTGAACATGCAGCCTTGTATTCCAAAATTACACGCCTTTTGGGATAGTGGGGAAGAGGATCGATAAATTTGCCCCAAGCTAAATTTCTCTGGTGGGACTTTGAGGTTGAAAAGTGATGCAGAACCCGCGGCAAAATCGATAGCGCTGTTGAGCCACGCACACAGACACGCGCGCGCACGCACACACACACTGCATGCGAAGCAACCGCGCGCACACCAACACACATTTCACACTCCTTCAGCCCAGGTTTAGGTGCACAGTTTGAAGACAATGCGGATGCTGCCGTGCAGAGACGTTCTTCGATCGTGGCTCAAACATAAAATGATGGTGGAGCCTAAATTGCGTTACCTGTCCTCTCACGATTCACCGCGTTTAAATGGTAAATGGCTACATTTGAAACACACACTTCTTGCAGCCTCTCTGCAGCCACTTTCGTGCGATTTGTTAACAACAGGTCGAAAATCAGGATGATCTCCCGAGACCATGCGTGGTAAAGTTAAGCAACTGATGCGCCATCAAAGAAAGATCAAATTCAAAGCACAAATGTTTCAGAGATTTTTTCTCGCCATAACCGCGTGGAAGTGGCAGACAGAAGCTAGAGGAGGCTCTGTTTGAAGACAGCCTCTATGATTCCTTGTCAGCCCGTACAGACAATATAATAATAAGGAGCATGACGTGATATGAATGAAATCTCGCCACTGCGCCAGTGTGTGGCTCCTCATCCTCCTCAGCACATTCACACTGGACATCAAGAACTGAAGCTCCCTCATTGCAACACGGCCAGAGGAATCAGTGTCTACTTTCACGTCAAAATGAAACAGTTCCAAATAGGAGCCTTAACTTCATCGGGTTATAATGTGGATGCTGACATGCATATCCCCAAACCATCTCCAAAGTGCTGTGCGTCAATGCGCATTCCGGCTCACCACTGCTCAAAGCCGCACTGAAGTTTGGAACTGTCATAGAGCTGCTGCTGTTACAGAGTTACATAAGTTCATTACATCGAAGGATAAACATTCATAAAGCTTACCTTGATGGCCTTCGTAGACTGGCATTTAACTTGATGCGATACTGTGGCGGTTTGGTTCATCTTGGGACGCCGACACAAACAGTCCTCCTATCCAAGTGAGACAGAACAGCCGGGCAGAGAAGCAAAGCGAGCCCCGTCTCCAACTCTACAGCGTGGGCTGATCAATGTTTGCGATCTTTGTTCGGTGTGCGTTTGAAGCGCGCAACCGCATCTGACAGCTACTGTATGTGCGTCGCGCAGCGCACAAGTGACCGGTGATGATTGGTTTTCAGGGGCGACCACAGAAATTTCCAAATGGGGTGGCCAGAGGATGGTAAACCCTCATGTATGACAGCTTCAATGTCAGTGCGAACATTCCCAAACAAATGCCTGGGGACAAATTCGCACCAACAGAGTTCTACAGTCACATTCTTTTTTCTTTTTTTTAGAAAAAGCTTCATATAAACCAATATGTAGCTATGTATGTTTTCACAAGACATCTGATAGGCAGCATTGTACAAAACACAATGAAATGGAATCTATGGACCCAGACACCTTTTAAAACACACACACACACACACACACAAATAAAACACTGTGTAATATTGATGCAGGACCGAATTAACTTGGCCCCAGGGCAAATATAAGCTGTGGCCTCCTTTTGATGAAGCCAGCATTGTGTTTTCAGCTAATTCCACTGCCACTGAGTGCCAAAAAAACAAAATACTGCTTTAAGTTCAAGTCAAGTCAATTTTATTCATGTAGCCCAAAATCACAAATTTGCCTCAGATGACTTTAATTTCCCATTAAGCATTACATACGCACAGCCAGCTACACAGCAGCTTTATTATATTTTGTCTACAGCAATATAAATCAGCCAGCTCTCTGCTGGAATACTACAGTACAGGCCCAGGTTTGCTGTGCATCAAGTAATTAGTGGTAATTTGATTAAACACAAATTTAGTCAGGTACAGTATATGTAAGTGTAATATCAAGTGAAATAATGAAGGTAATAAAACTAGATTTGACACAGGGCCCCTCAACAACACGGGGCCTCAGGATTATGTAGAAATGCAGGACCTGCCTCACGGCTCTTTTTTAACTTAAAATCTTTTTAACCTATACTTATACTGTAGATTATCAGTTTCCGTCACATCTCCAGCAGCAGTCCACTGCAAAGGCATGTACATTTATGGAACTGGAGTGATTCCACAATATGTGCACACACCCACAATCAGTAATGAGACACTTAACAAGGCTAGAAAGACATGCTTGAGAATGAACAGTAGTTACAAAGCCTTGGGTGCAATTTCAGTCCTGTTTGTAATTTAGCTTTCCACATTTCTTCATGTTGCGTTGCCAGATAACGGAAACAAATTATCAAATGATCAAAATTTGCTCTGATGGCAGACATGACAAGCCAATTCATGATAATTATGCAGCACATGATAGAGAGTTAAAAAGTATGCTTCGTAGCATTGTGGATGTATTTGAACCTCTGCAGTCACACATAAGTAATGTACATCTTATTTCACTCTGTCTGTCAGTATGACATTTGCATCATGTCATAATTTTGCCAACCTTTTTTATATCTCTACCTGCTTCCATTAAAAGACCACAAAAAGGAACATTTCCAAATTTAAGTCAATTTAAGCCTCGATTGCTGTACTCATGCCTGGAACCCGATGTCCAGTTCCAGGCATGAGTACAGCAAGTGAGTGAGCCATTCAACCATTTTGGTTCATGGTATCTCAGAGCTGCAATGTAGTCGTTACAAAGTGAGAAATAGAATGAATGTAAGTCTTGTACCTCCTTCATAAAAGCCATTAGCATGGTACACCTTAGGAACAGTATAGTCAGATAGATCTACCCAATCCCGGGCACCTAATTCACTATTCTTGACACTATGTGCATCAATAATGGAATTTAACATTGAAAAATACCCTAATCATGGATGGTATGGCATACAGGGACACAATCTTATTACACTGCTGAGGGAAACGCTCAGTTACAGGGGAAAGGCACTGATATGAGGTGATTCCACAGGCAGGGGAGAAATATGTTTCTTCATGACACAGTGAGTAAATGTGTCTGCAGTGGCCTTCAGAAGCTGATAAATTACACTTGCACAGCCCTCTGGTGTCATGGCGTTTCAGCTTTGCTTCTTTGTCTAAAAAAAAAAAACTCTTTCATCCTTTTTGTTTTCCTCTTTTGTCTCGTTTCTGTTGTCCGCATGTCTCCTTGGGTCCCGCTTTGCAGATAGTTATGGCTGAGCATGTTGAGATATTCAGGGACCCTCTGTATCAAAGGACTGGGGGTTAATTGAACAATTGCAGCACATCTGTTTCCCATCATGCATTGTTATCTGGGGCATTCATTAGAGGGATGTTGTACACCAAACCTGCCTGTTGCATCTTGACTAGCTTTTTGCTTTACAAGTGTCTGAGGCTGCATATCAATGTCTGTATATGGGGAAGAGGCCTAACACCACACAAGATAAGGCCATTCATTTGTATTCAGGTTTTTAATGCTGTCGTGTTGTGCAGCAGTTTATTAAAGCCCAGCATAGTAGCATGTTCAAGTGTATTTAAGCATTTAAGCTTACATATATATAACCAAGGGTTGATACTGGGAAGGGGGCTACACTGTGCTAATTAAGGTCAACTGATTAGATACAGCTAAAAGAACTTAATGTGTACAGGGAGGTGTAAATTACTGTAGGTGGTTGCTTGTAAATGTTCAGACTTTCTGGTAATTACTTCCCATGTGCAGATGAAGTAATAGGCTGTGCAATAGCTCAGTGTAAATGCACGGGGTTGATTTTATGCAAGGGGACATGTATACAGACTGAATCATCAGCATCAGGTTCACTTTAATCTGTCATGCTTGAATAGGTGATGAGAGTGTGTATGGATGTGTATACGGCTGCGTGTGGGAGTGGGTGTGTTTGAGGGTTTATGTATCTTGTACTTAATTGTTTGTGCATGGATCTGACTTCCTGTCTGTCACTGTATCTGCATATGAAAACCTTTATGTGAAACTAATTACTTTTAGGTTGGTGATTTTCATGTTTTAACTGCAGGGTTGCATGCTTTCAAGGGTTCTGATACATTTTCAGTGCTTGATCAAGCCATGTCAGAACACACTGGGTAACCTGAACAGTGCACTGCAGTCAACAACTATATAAGTCTGGCAACTATATACAGATATTAACACATAATTATCACAATTTACATCACTAAATGTGTGTTTGTATCCAACTTGATGTGCAGATGTGTGTACATGTAAAGAATAAAAAGCTCTCCTCAGTCTTGTTAGTACATAAAATTAAACAGTCGGCATTGAGATACATTCTTATCACTCTTCAATAACTAATATTTGCTCCTTCACAGGTGATATGCATGACTGAACATGCATGCATCACGTAAAAAGGTCCTTTCAGTGACGTCCAGGTTTTGTTCCGTCACCACAAAGCACCTTTGTGTAAATAGCACTTGATGCACAGTGAGCGGTGGATGGGGCTGATAGATTAGTAGTACCTGCAGGCGAAACTTGATTCAACCAACTAAATGAACAGCTGCCTGCCTTCTTTTCACACTGACAGAGCGGAGCATTAAAGCAATTCCTGAGAGCTTCTCAATAAATAAAGAAGAAACATGCAGAAGCATTGGCTAATAGACATATACTGCATAACATCTTTTAGAAAGATTTCCTGTATTTTTGTCCATTCAACTAAGATACTACTATTTCTAGCCTTTCAGGTCTACTGATATCTGAAAGCCATACAAGTATACCGATTCCATTAATAGTATGCTTCTTTGGAGCATTACAATAGGCACTGCATGCACATGGTGGCTAAAAAAGTGTACTTAAATGAAAAACCTACTTGACAGAAAGATGTTCAACTTTTATTCCAATATTCATTATATACAGTAATAGAATTCTATTCATCTCAAGTCGAGAGAAAATCTTATTAATGTTCAGGAACATTTCATTAAACTCTAGTTCAAACAGTTAAGGATATTACAGCAATTTGCCTAGTGTTTTCTGTAAAATCATGCAAAAATTAAATTAAATGTCCCTGCTACTGAAAACTGACCCGTCTGCTGTCCCCTTAGAATTTGCCTTTGTTCCATTCATTTCAGTCACTGGCTTTTTCTATCTTTTGCCTTTTGTTTCTTAGCCTTGAAAAATGAATGATTTTCTGTTTGCATGGCTATGAAGATCTGTAGCCTAAAGAATCACTGCATGTCTGTGAAAACATAGTAGCACTGAATACTAAATGAGCCAGTGAGTAAATTGAATAAAGTATATTTTTCAATTCAGTTAAATTTAAAGGGTCTTTACTGGCAACAAAAACATATGTTTACATTGCCAAAGCAAGTTAGAAATAAACAACAAAAATTTACATAAACAGAAGAATTGGGATTTTTATTTTTATTGACATTTATCAAATGTCTTGAACTTTGAGTTGATCTTTATAAGGATACCTGTTCACAGTGTTTGTCATAGCATGAGCACTTCTGCAGTGCAGATATGGGCCATTTGATATGTAAATAAAAATGCCAAAATGTTCAAATTTCATTGAGTGAAGTCATACATATGCATTGTGAGTGTACATAATGAGTCGTATTAATGAACCAAAATGCTGTTTGTGGTATTAATCATTATGCATGACCTAAACTATGGGATAAAGGAAGAGTTCACTATGTGTGTCGATTAAAAATTCTATTTATGAACACAGTGAGTAATCACTGTGATTAATCATTAGCCTTAGTGGGAAATTGGACTTATCCAAATTCAAACATGCCCAAAGGATTTGATTGAACAGACTAATTGTCTTTTAGAGGAATGAATTAACTACACGTTCATTGGGGACTGGATCACACACATAACACGGGGGATTTGGTTTGCTTCAGTAAGATGACACTGGTTACGAGGCCTTGGAGAAACATTCTCTTTGAAGCTGCACTTTCGCAGAGCATGGGACTGAATCAATTCTGTTCAATTTGCTTTGAAGGGGAAATTGCTTCTTCATCTCACAGAGTCCATCACAGCTCAGTAGGACACAAAGACTTGTCCCTATTTACTCTTTGTTATGAAACCAAAAGCCGGCGATTTGCATTTTTTAAGCAGGCTCAACAATATCTGATTACCTGGATTTTTTGTACATGAGACTAAAAAAAACATCCATAGAAACCCTTTTTATCTAACGCCACACTGTGATTACTGGCATTGATAATATCCCCTGACCATGTCAAGATCGTGTATTTCCTGCATATATGTCATAGTATACATTTCCTAGGTTGATTTTCCCTTCTCCTCAGTCTAGAAGCTTCTGTGACCTTTTCCTCCCTGTTTTGCAAGATGTTGTAATGAGGATGGGGCCTGGTGGATGCAGTTATCCGCACCTTGATTTCATGGGTCATCGTTTCTGGGGTATACTCACCTTGCCCATGCAATGGACTCTAAATGAGATTTTAAGTCTTCTCATCCTTCCACCGCCAGCACTCAGTTGGGTTGCCTGCATGAAATGCGTGGCTGGGAAACTGGATTACCTGTCCAAATCTTCATGGCCACCGGCAGGAGTGTGCGATGCCAGTTGTTATCCTGCAGACAGGAGCGTGACAAAGGGACCCTTAGGTGCCGATACTGACACATGTGCTTTACACTGGATTTATGATTTAGCGGGCAGCCTCCCCTTTATACAGGAAAAACAAGACCATGAAGTGAGAATTTACTTTCAATTTTAGCATCTATTTATTTGCACAACAGGATAGAGTACAGATGGTGAGGGGAATATTATGTAGCAAAACAAATAACATGCAAGTGATGAGCCATGGCTCATGTAGACCTACTGTAGGTGGTCTCATTACATTAATGAGCCACAGCCAAATGGAATGGAAAGAAATTAATTATAAAATTAAGAACAGGACAAATATCATGACACATAAGTAAAGAATCCTTTGCTTTTTACAGCTAATATGGAGCCCCAAAGTGTTCAATATTAAACAAAGATAAGAATCATTTATTGATCACCCAGAGGTGAAATTTGGATGTTACAGCAGCACCAGGACAGAAATAAGATAAATAGAGAACCGTAATAGATAAATAATTAAAAGTATATAAAATAAAAATAAAAATATAATAAAATAGAGACTATACAAGAGCAATGTGTGGTTGACATCAAAAGTTCACAGGCAAAGTCATCAGAGTTTTTAAGACCCTTATTAAAAAAGCATAAAAGCCTGAATCGGTGTGGAAAGCAACAGAAATCACACAAGCATACAGTTCAGTATTTCTGCATCTTGTCATAGAGGGTTATAACCTCACACACCAATTACAGCAGATCCTGAATGCTCACCTCTTGGTCTTCTGAT
Source organism: Siniperca chuatsi (assembly GCF_020085105.1). Classification (NCBI taxonomy): domain Eukaryota; kingdom Metazoa; phylum Chordata; class Actinopteri; order Centrarchiformes; family Sinipercidae; genus Siniperca; species Siniperca chuatsi. The sequence goes on along the minus strand of NC_058053.1, from coordinate 3,159,042 downwards.
TATCTATTTTGATGTCACAGTGTGGCCAGCCTTGTTCTGTGTGTCACATTCAAACTAAGAGCACTGTTACGGACAGAGTAGGCCGGAGACACCATGATGAGACACAGGTAGCTTTTATTATACACGATGTAAACAGACAGAGAGTTGATGGTACTGATACCGTCCTTTAGGTGGAGATCTGAGGTAGTAGACACACACTGGAGACTGGAGACACACTGGACAGGAATCGGGAGCTCAGGAGAAGGGAAGACACTTGTAGTCACGAGGTAGGAGTCTGAGACGTCGTGATTGCAGGATACAGAGATCTGTCCTATTGTGAACGAGACCGGATACTGACTGAGGTGGTTATATACTGGGGTGATGAAGTGCAGAAGAATCTCAGGTGTGTGATTAGTGACAGGTGTTTCTGATTAGTATTCTGGTGAGGGGGTGCGTTGGGTATGTGGGGTTGTGGAGCCTGGCGTGTCCGTGACAAGCACAAACATTGGCTTTTTGTCTAGAATTCGGAATGACACCCCAAGGCTTACTTGATGAGTCTAAACTTTTGGAATGTCAGCCTCAAAATTATTTATCTTCATCAAACGCATTTCTAGGGCAACGTGCTCTGTTTCAAGGTGCATGGTCAGCATATGCTCATATCACACAAAACATACTGTAAGTATTAACTATTGTGTTTCCACCACAGATTTCCCCCCTTTGGGACTACAAAAGTCCCATACGTCTCACTCAAAGAGGTTAAGATACACACATATTATTTGCAGAGTTTCAGAATGCATAACAGGAAGGAATCAAAACCAAAAAATGTCATATTGATGAAACAATATCTAGCCTATGATGACAGAGTCCATCTTAGGCCAAGCAACTTAGCTCTCATTATCCTTTGGATGACCATGAATCATGGCTACTCATCCTGAGGGAGTCTGTTAGTATAGCGTACAATCTAGTAAACCTCTCCTCCCCATTTAGCCTAGGGAGTGAGTAAAAAACAAATTGTACCTAACTTCCTTTGGCCAATACTTGGGAAAACACCTCTGATGGCATAAGAGGAAAAACATCAGTTTTAGCAGTAAGTATTAGCCTGAATTCTACTTTGTCATACACATATTTTTAATACAGTTATAACACAATTTGCCATGTGCTGTTTTTGGGCTAAGATAAGATAAGATAAGATAAGAGTTCGTTAGTGCGCATGCGCCAACCCGCATACTGCCTGTTGCCGTAGCTCCGTCTCGTCGTCTCCCTCCTCCCCATCAGGCTAACTGCCCTCTTCTGACTAATGACTCCCCACCTTCCCCACCTGTAACCTCTGCTGTGTGCCTGACTGCTGACCAGGTGAGAGGACAGCTGATGAAACTCCACTCAAACAAGGCTGCAGGCCCCGATGGCGTTAGTCCCGGGGTGCTAAAAGCCTGTGCCCCCCAGCTATGTGGAGTCCTTCAACATGTCTTCAACCTGAGCCTGAGTCTTCAAAGGGTCCCTGTTCTGTGGAAGACATCTTGCCTCGTTCCTGTGCCGAAGACGCCACGTCCCAGTGGCTCCAAGGACTGCAGACCAGTGGCACTGACCTCCCACATAATGAAGACCCTTGAGAGACTAGTGCTGGAACAGCTGCGGCCCATGGTCAGACCCCTCCTAGACCCCCTTCAGTTCGCCTACCAGCCCCGGCTGGGAGTTGAGGACGCCATCATCTTCCTGCTTAACCACATCCACACCGACCTGGACAAGCCGGCAAGCACGGTGAGGATCATGTTTTTTGACTTCTCCAGTGCTTTCAACACCATCGAGCCTGCCCTGCTGCGGTAGGACTACCTGTCTGGCATACCACAGCACGTACGCCTGCAGCACTGTGTACCGGACATCGTGGTCAGCAACACTGGGGCCCCTCGGGGAACTGTCCTCTCCCTTCCTCTTCACCATCTACACCACAGACTTCAGCTACCACACAGAGTCCTGCCACCTTCAGAAGTTTTTTGATGACTCTGCTGTGATGGGATGTATCAGCAGTGGTGATGAGACTGAGTACAGGGCTGTGGTGGGTAACTTTGTCTCATGGTGTGAGCAGAACCATCTGCAGCTCAATGCGACAAAGTCTAAGGAGCTGGTTGTAGATCTACGGAGGGCCAAGGCACCAGTGACCCCGGTTTCCATCCAGGGGGTCAGTGTGGACATTGTAGAGGACTACAAGTACCTGGGAGTACACTTAGACAATAAACTGGACTGGGCTAAGAACACTCAAGCTGTTTACAGGAAGGGCCAGAGCCGCCTCTATTTTCTGAGGAGGCTGAGGTCCTTCAACATCTGCCGGACAATGCGGAAGATGTTTTATGAGTCTGTGGTGGCCAGTCCTATCCTGTATGCTGTTGCATGCTGGGGCAGCAGGTTAAGGGTAGCGGACGCCAACAGACTCAACAAACTGATCCGTAAGGCCAGTGACATTGTGGGGGTGGAGCTGGACTCTTTTTCAGTGGTGTCAGAGAGGAGGATGCTGGCCAAACTTCATGCCATCTTGGACAGTGTCTCCAACCCACTCCATGACGTGCTGGTCAAACAAAGGAGTACCTTCAGCAGAAGACTCATTCCCCCAAAAAGCACCACAGAGCGCCACAGGAAGTCATTCCTGCCTGTGGCCATCAAACTCTTTAACTCCTCCCTCTAAGTGTTAGTCTGTATGACCCTGGGTCACTAAACTGGACATTGATCATTACATCTCTGCAATACTTGAATAACTGTGCAATATCCGTGTAATACTCATGTGCAATATTTAGTTGTTGTTTTTTTTTTCCTATTTATTATTCATACCTTCATACCCTTCGGGGATCAATAAAGTATTTATGATTCTGATTCTGATATGTTTGAGTGAGCCTATTACATCATCTTTTACATCTTTCTTCAAAAGAATACAACGTACAGTCGATGTACACGGAATCATGTCAAAATTATCTAAATTTAAACATTTAGTAGAATGATAAAACAAAATAAGCTGCAGATGTGAGCAAAAATCATATGTCGCCAGACTTTTATTCCTTCTTCACCCATGGTAGGTATTATTATGACTTATTCCCATGGACCATTGGCAAGCAGGTCTTAGACCATGCTCGCTTGTCCATGAAATCCACTTCTTTTTGTTATCCTCATGGAATGTCGTGAAACAGGATTGGGGAATGAGACCTAGTCTTTAGCTTATTGATTCCATAATCAAATCATTGTCTCCCCCACCTCATCAAAGTTGTCAGTATCTGAATTGTCATCACCTGAGTCATGGTCTGAGTCACTGTTGTGGGGGGTTTCAGGCACCCACTCGGGAATCAGGTACAACTCTGGAAGGTCACTGATTGGGTGGCTGAATCTTACTAGCATTTGAGCACTCATTTTGGAGACCGCCAAATTGTGAAGGAGTGGAATGCAACAGCAAAAGACAATTCCCAACATTATTATACAGATTAGCGCAGCGATTCCAGTTTTTACCAAGGTTACTCCCCAATTATCCAGGTTAAAGTTCATCCATGAAAACCAATCTTTTCCATGACCCGCATTGTCATGAAACTCTTACCTAAGACTCTTCAATTTAGCCATTGCCTTAGTGAATGTTCCATCTGGAACTGTGTTATTTGGAATAAAGGTACAACAATAGTCACCTATGAAAGCACATACCCCTCCTTTTTCTGCTTGCAGCCAATCTAAAGCTTGTCTGTTCTGCCAAGTCATTGCACTGGTTGGTGATAGCTGTTCTCCTAATGCACCTAAAGCACCATCTGTGTAGTTAATGAATCTCTGTTGGTTATAATAGACATAGTTAATCCATTCAGTGTTTTTGTTAGTGGTTATCCATGGCAGTATAGATGCAAATCCTGAGGCTATTTCATTAATTGCTTTAAAATAATTTGGAATCCCTCTAGGCTGACCAATGTTATCTATGGTGATCCAAGGATCCGGCTCATAAGCTTGAACAGTTCTATGGTGCGCTTTTACTGGATTTACATTTAAAGAGTCAAAAGGTAGAGTAATCAGTGTTAGTACAGCTTGTACTCACATCTGCCTGACCAACCTGTAGGGAGATCGTAGATTAATTTGATCACATAGCCAAAATTGATCTGCTATTGCTTGAGTTTGGAGGTGATATCGCAAACTTACACCTTTCTGCATTTGGTTTTATTGTTTTTGAAAGCTTGAACCCTGCTTTGGTACAGTTTTCCATCATATTCCAAATTACATTACACTTATCTCTTGGAAGGCCTCCCACAGGTATTGGTCCTAATTTCTCATGACATTCAAATTCTCCTACCAGGTGAAGGGGTATCCATATGAAATGTTTTTTTATTCAAATGGAGCAGGCAAACGAACATCTAGTTTATGGCACCTTTCTCCTATCGTTCCTTGACCATCTGGTCTAGAGTAATTGCTAGGGTACAGTTACTCTTTGGATCCCAAAAACATGAGGCATTCAGTGTCGGCCCATGGTTTTGGTTTGGCATGTTTGTAAGTACATTCAGGCAAGCTGGGAACTGGTGAAGCAATTCTAGTGGTTGAAGGGGGTGGCGTAATTTTACACGTACACGACGTATGTGTTCATTAACTTTTGCCCAACTAAACTTGGTGTTTGTAACATACAGTTTATCTGGTCGTGCCTTTGAACAGACATAACAATTACTCATATTGTTGTTTTTACCTGTATACTAGACCCACTGATACCAGTGGTTAACGCTTTCTCATACATTGCATCAATTGGCTATGGCCAAAAGGGCAATGTTCCTTCTCTATTTTGTCTAGTTTGAATACTTCATTTTCTAAGTCTGTCTGCTGGTAATTTTACAGCACAATTGTGGATATCTCCTACACGTCCTTGTGGTGAACTTAATTGATATGGCCAATAGGGCCTAGCTTAATATTTTGACATCTATCTATCAAACATACACTCATCTTTGTAGCCTCCAATATTTAGATCAATGGAATAAATTTTATGACCTGGTTCTGGTGGCTTGCATGTGTTTAATTGAGTCATTGTTGTCCAAGACCATACACCAGTTGGGGTCTGCATAGTTACAAAGCTGCCGTTACCATTTTATTTAACCTTTAACTTGCAGATTTTATTGTTTGGTTGCTCAGGCATCATTAAGACTATGACTGCCATTATACAATTCTCCATCAAATGAGATTTGAAATTAAATTGTCAGATTTTAGAGGATTGTAATCTGAATTTAGTCTGTATAGAGTCTCTTGTTGGTAAGGGTTAGTAGGGTGTGTGCGTTTGTCTTTTTTTTTGTATAACACTGAGCTCACTAGCCCCTACAGCAGAGGCTCTGTTTGTGGAGCCCATTTCCCTTGCTCCACTACTTTAGAACACAATTCTCCCGACACGCAATAGTAAAAGTTAGATCTTGAGTCATGGAATCTCGTAATTTACATACTCCTGATTTTACTTTAGCCACTAAAAGGTATTTACAGTGTTGTCTTGTCACTATGTACCATTCTGTTTCAGTCTGGGTGACAGTAGTTTTTACCTCTACCTCTCATATCATTAAGTTTTTGTTGGACACCTTTTTGGCTTTTAGCCATTCTGCAAGTACACAGTCTCCTAATAATTCCTGTAAGGGAAGTTTTGGCAAGGTAAGAAAGTCTGTGGGCTTTCTCCATTCTCAATCAATTTGCATTTGTAATTGGTCCCAAAATGACACTGATTTAGCATAGTAGGCTGAGTTTGGAGGTAACTGACAGTTGCGTTTGGCTTTGTTTAATATTGTTTTCCACAATGACTTTTCTAGTTTTACTGTTACTGTGTTTAGAGGTTTTAAACAGTAGATAAAGAATCTGCATAGATTGGGTTTTGTTTAGGAATGATTGGTCTTCATTTTTCCTATCTTGTGTTAGTGGTTCATAGCTTTTATCAAGAAAGTCACTTTCTATGTTAAGGTTGCTAATTGGTCTCTCTAAGTCTCCTAGTCTTTCTAACAAGCGACCGGCTTCTACTCCTTTCTGCCAAGGTGACCCCCGTGTAGTGCATGTCTCTTTGGCACACACTGCTTGAAACCTGTGTGTGTCATCGTGAGGTGTTAAACAACATGTTCTCTTAGAATCAATTAACCATTGTTCCCCAATTTTCATCAATAGCTTCCCATCCCTCAGTTCCACAATTACTTTAGTTTCCCATAAGTCTGCAGGACATGGTACAGATTCAGCTAAAACTGCAGCTAGACATGATGCATCTGGAATTTTGCTGTTGCACTCCTCCTCCCCCTTTTGGTCCCCTAGTAGCCCTCCATCTTATACCAGTGATGTTAAGGGCGTTAAAGTTGATCATGGGGAACTCTGCAGTTGCATCAGCTGGACTGACTGGTTGATCCACTCCATCTGGTCTGCATGCTGTTGGTTTGTTAACTGATGTGTGCAAGTACTCAAAAGCAGGAGACTCACCAACACCCATGTCTGTGTGGAAGCACGAGTCCTGGTGCACTGTCCCCTCCTCCTTGCCATTGTTTTGATCGTTGGCATACACTTCACTACATACACTGGAGGAGCCTTAGTACATTGATTAAGATGGTACCATACTGTAGGTGAGCCCTTTACTTGGACCACTCTTCCTGTGGAGTGGACCACCTCATCGGGTCCCTCCCTTCTGGGCCCATTCCACTTACATCAAAAGACTCGTACAAACACCTGATCTCCCGGTTGAATGGGGAGTGATTCCGTCTCCTCTTGCCCCTTCTCCTTGGATGTTTCCTGTAACAAGAATTCTCGATGTATGTTAGCAATATGTTTTACAAACATCTTTACATCTTTTTCCAAAACATCTAAAGTGGGACCTTTTTGCAAATGTCTTTGTGGGGGAGCTGGCATGGGTCGACCTGTAAGCATTTCATGCAGTGTTGTGTTTTTCTGTTAGTTCCTGATCTATAGGCCATGAGTGGCCATGCTAAAGGCAATGCATCCACCCAGTTTAATTTGGTCTGAACACATCTTGGTTAGTTTTGCCTTTAGCATTCCATTCACTCTCTCAACCATTCCTTGTGACTGTGGATGGTATACACATCTTAGTCTTTGTTTAATTCCTATTTTTTGGTATATGCCTTTGTTTTTATTGTTTTGTCAATAAATTCTCTCCTGTTATCTGAACTTATCAAAGTTAGCGAATCTGGGAATAACTTTTCTGTATAAGAATTTAATCACTGTGTCTGCATTTTTATGTTTTGCTGGTGTGGCCTCTACCCAACAGCTAAATCTGTCCTCTATGACCAACATGTTCCTTGTTCCTTGTACTGGTTTAATCATGTTGACGCAGTCCATTGTAATATGTTTAAAGGGACCCTGCGGTGTATTGGTATATGTCCAATTGGCGTGGTTATGCCTTTTCAAATGTTGTTTTTTATGCATGTTACACATCTACCCAATATTGCATCTACCTGTGCCTGCAATTTAGGTAACCATAACCATGTATCACCTTTTTTTTTTTTACATTTTACTATTGCAAGTTTTTGTGGAAGCATCATGGTTTCTATTAATGCTAGAACTTGTTCATGATGGCAGATCGGCGAGTCGTCTGTCTTTTTGAACCCCCTTGCTTTCCAAGTTACTCCAAAGAGATTACAAACACTGTGCGCATAAGCAGAGTCAGTATAAATGTTAACCGTGTGATCTTGGGCTAATTTGCATGCTTCACTTAAGGTGATTAGTTCAGCTAATTGAGCATGGCTTTTTTCTGATATTAAACTCTGACAAAACTGAAGTTATTGTACTTGGCATCAAACACCTCCAAGACACATTATCATAGTTGCTCTAGATTGCATTGCCCTGGCCTCCAGCACCACCGTAAGAAACCTCAGAGTTATCTTTGATCAGGATTTATCCTTTAAGTCGCACATGAAACAAACTTCAAGGACTGCCTTCTTTCACCTACCTAACATTGCAAAAATCAGGCACATCCTGTCTCAAAATGATGCCGAAAAACTAGTCCATGCATTTGTTACTTCTAGGCTGGATTATTGCAATTCCTTATTATCCGGCTGCCCGAATAAGTCCCTTAAGACTCTCCAGTTGATCCAGAATGCTGCGGCATGTGTATTGACAAGAACTAGGAAAAGAGATCATATCTTTCCAATATTAGCTTCTCTGCACTGGCTCCCTGTAAAATTCAGAATAGAATTTAAAATCCCTCTCCTCACCTACAAAGCTCTTAATGATCAGGCACCATTGTATCTTAAAGAGCTAATAATACCTTATTACCCCACTAGAACACTGCACTCCCAGGATGCAAGGTTGCTTGTGGTTCCTAGAGTTTCCAAAAGTAGAATGGGAGCCAGAGCCTTCAGTTATCAAGCTCCTCTCCTGTGGAATCAGGTCCCAGTTTGGGTTCGGGAGGCAAACACCATCTCCACATTTAAGAGTAGGCTTAAGACTTTCCTTTTTTGATAAAGCTTATAGTTAGGGCTGGCTTGGGTGAGCCCTTGAACCATCCCTTAGTTATGCTGCTATAGGCCTAGACTGCCGGGAGACTTCCCATGATGCACCTCTTTCTGCTCTCCTCCTTACCCTCTCCATCTGTATGCATTTTTATCCCATTACTGCATGTTACTAATTCGACATCTTCTCTCTCCCATTGTTTTGTGCTTTCTCGTCTCTCTCCTTCTGTCGCTTTCAGCAGGTATTTTTACCTCCAGAGCTGCAGAGTCTGGATCTTTGGTTGTGGGCCACTTGCTGCCCGTGTGTTCCTGCTCGACAACTGCTACTACTACTGCTCCTATTATTATCACTTTATTAATATTAATATTACCACTACCATTACATTAGTACTATTTTAAAATTCTAAGTGGAATTTTCATTGTGCTTCCATCTCCCCCACCCCCCTTCTCTCTCTATCGCTCTCTCAAAATCTAACACGGCAGCGGCGGATGGCCGCCCACAATTGAGTCTGGTTCTGCCAAAAAAAATTTTTTGACACTGTCGCCAAGTGCTTGCTCATGGTGGGATTTGTTGGGTCTCTGTAAATAATATTATAAAGAGTACGGTATAGAACTGCTCTATAGGAAAAGTGAACTGAGATAACATCTGTTATGAAGTGCTGCTATATAAATAAAATTTAATTGAATTGGGTATTGCAAAAATCAAGTATATGTTTGTAACCGTTGATTGGTTAATACAATGTATCTCTCTCTGTCAGGTTTGCCAGTTTGTGATGCGTATGGATTTGGATATCATCACCCATAGTGATAGAGGATGCTTTTTCATACATCAAATGTGCTGCTGCTAGAGCTTGATAGCAAGGTGGCAAGCCTTGTTCTACAGGTGATAGTGCAGTGGAATAATTCACCACCAGTTGTTTCTTTCCACCTACCCCTGTAGCTTGCGTCAGAATTGCTGTGGCGTGTTGCAGACAGTGTGAGAGAAACAGGTGAAATGGTTTATCATAATCAGGTAGTGTGAGTGCAGGAGTTTGTTGGAGTAGGTTTTTTATTGCAATAAATGCCTGCTCTCCATCCTCAGTCCATTTTAATAGTGCCTGAAGTTTGTCTGTGCCTGCAGCTTTCATCATGTTTCTTAAAGGTGTGGTGATTAATATATAGTTATCTATCCAGTCAGAACTATACCCAGTTAACCCCAAAAATGTCATTAAGTGCTCCCCATGATTGGTATCGGAGCTTTAGAAATACCCTCAAGTCGAGATGGTGAAATACTCTTAGTACCATTTCCTTGAGACAAGTACTCAACTTTAGTTTGACTGGCCTCCCAGCAAAAACTACTGTAGTTTTTGCCTTATGCCCTTTTTTGCCAGCTTTTGTAATACAGTGATAGAGTCTGTATGACATTGTTCTTGTGTGTCTGAACAAAGAAGGAGTTCATGAGCGTATTGGATTACAGTGCTGGTGACTTTATTAGGTAAATCATACAAATCTTCTTTTAATACTTTGTGAAACACATGAGGGTCATGCTTTAACCCTTGGGCCAAGCGCTCATATGTGTACTGAGTACATCAATATGTAAATGCAAACAGATGTTGAGATCTTGGACTTAGTGGCACACTGAAAAAAAGCAGAACAAAGATCAATGACTGTAATATTTAGAAGTCGGAGGAACACGGTAGTGTTTGTGGATTAGGCACCTCATCTTCATAGTCTTCTATCACTTCATTAAGTGCTCTGAGGTCATGTACCAGCCTGTACTTTGTTGTGTCTGCTTTTAACACTGGGTGTATGAGTGTTAGCTTCTGATTGAGTAGGAATAAGTACTCCTTCAACCAACAGACCCGCTATTGTTTTTGCAATACATTGTTCATACTCTGGTTTTATTGGGTACTCTAGGAGGTCTACATCCTGTTTTGAGTTTTATTTCTACTGACCATAATTGAGTTGGTACGTCTTTTCATCTTTGTTTATACCATTTGTGCAGAGTCAGGTAGTCTAACTACCTGTGGCAGAGCTAATGCAGAAAAGGATATGATTTTGATATAATTTTTGTCTTGGTTATCCCATATTTGAGGGCACTGAGTTGGATCCCATTTCTGCTGTTTTGCTTCTGTTTTGCTGCGTGGTTCTCGAGTATCCAACTGTCTTGACAAATTGTCTTGATAAGAGGTGAGAGGCATATGAGGGTGACACACATGTGTATGCAGCTCCAGTGTCAGCCATCATTTGTGTTTCTCTGCCTTCAATTTGAACTTGCAGCATAGGCCCTTCATCAGCTCCTTTTGAGACCATTGGCAGCTGATTTTCCCCTTTCAGATCCTCTGGGCACCCCTAGTATCCGGGGTTAGGGCCTCTCCATGGATTTGAGGGGCCTCCCCCTTGGTTCTGGTTCTGTGGGCCAGGAGGTGCTGTTGACAGAGTTGGACATTCAGTTCTGCGATGTCCCACTTCGATGTCCCACTTCTCCACATTCCCAGCATTGTAGCTGTCTGTCTGTGGGTCCTCCTTGTCTCACATAACCTCTTTGTGTCGTGAGGGGTGCTGTATGGAGGTATGTGGACCCAAAAGCAGATGACGAGGAAGCAGTCTCAGGGAAAAGTAGCCAGATGACTACCGTGTTTATTGTGGGGTGGTATGCAGGCAAGAACAGGCAGAGGTGAGCAGACAGGTAATGAGCAGACAAAAGGCAGATAAGTACCAGATAGCATGGGTGAAAGCAGGGGAGTGAGTCCAAGGTGGGAACACAGTTCACAGAGGAGCAGGCAAAATCCAAAAATCCAAAATCCAAGAATCCAGAATCCAAAATCCAAACAAGGACCACAGGAGAACAAAGAATCCAATATAAATTCACTAGATATGCTTGGAGCAACAACACCATGTGTACAACGATGATCCAACACAGAACAAAGAAAAGACCAATACTAAATACCCAAGGGGAGGTGAGACAACGAGACACAGGTGCAAACAATCAAGGGAGGGCCAACAATCAAAACTGGAGGGAAAACACAGACAGGAAGTAAAAACACAAGACACACAAGGGAAGGAGACTACTACAAAATAAACCAGGAAGTGATACACCTAAACTACCACACTTTGTCTGTTGTTGTAGGGCCCAGTTTTCTTGGGGGACCTCCTCATCCCCTCCCTCCATATTAATGTGGAGGGCCATAGTTGTTTATCACTTTAGCTGGTAGGGGTGTGCATGCAGGAGAGTGTGTGTGTTGTGTCTGCTTCTCCAGTGGACCTTCCCCCCAGCATTCCAGCATAATGAATTGCAGTATGGGTTGAACTGATCCCCATCACATGCTTGGGTGCCTGCTGCAATAAACATTATGGTGTTTCTTAGGATTTTTTTCCATGATTCCAAGTCCCAAAATGTTTCCAAGCAGGGCTTTCATGACCCCACTGCCAGCAGGTGTGTCATATGGTTTCCTCTTCAAAGGCATGTAGCCACTATGCCCCTCATAGATGCTGGGTAGCCTGCTTATGAGTCCTTCCATTTCCATAGCAGTCCATGGAATGTAACGCATGGCATTGCCTTTCACCAGAAGGGGCAGCATCAGATTCTAAGAGGTGCACAGTGGAAGGTTCTTGTTGTTTGGTCTGGACCTGTTTCCTGTTGTGCTGAAGGTTCCCACCATGCTTCCTTTTTCAATTCCTGGATCAGTTTGTTTAGCAGCTTTAAGTTGAGTGCTGCTGTGTGGGCCAGATCTATCAGTTAGATTTAGTTCTTGCATGCTTTCAGAAGGTGGCATTCTTCCACCACTTTAGCTTTATCCACTTGTCTTTGTTCTTAATTTTCTTTTAATGATTTTTCAAGGTCCTCCACTTCTTGCCATGTTCTCTTCATGGCTTCTTTCATTAGTTCTTTTGTTGGGTCAAGTTGTTTGCTACTTCCATCTTTCAAACATCAAGTCTCCACTTCTCCATCCCATTGTGCTAGTGCAAGTAATAGTGCATGAACTGTCAAGTTAAGTGTAGCATTATTAAGATTATTATGAGACGGTGGATATTGCACAGCAGTAATAGAAGTATGAATAAATATCAATAAATAGGGAATTTTAAACTGAAAAGAGTATATTGCACCGGAGTATTAAACACAGAATATTATTATTATTATTTATTATTTCAAGTATTGCAGTGATGTTAATGATCGGTGTCCAGTTTAATGACTGAGGGTCACATAGACTGACACTCAGAGGGAGGAGTTAAGGAGTTTGATGGCCACAGGCAGGAATGACTTCCTGTGGCGCTCTGTGGTGCTTTTTTAGGGGATGAGTCTTCCGCTGAAGGTACTCCTTTGTTTGACCAGCATGTCATGGAGTGGGTGGGAGACACTGTCCAAGATGGCATGTAGTTTGGCCAGCATTCTCCTCTCTGACACCACTGAAAAAGAGTCCAGCTCCACCCCCACAATGTCACTGGCCTTACGGATTAGTTTTTTGAGCTTAGCGTCCACTACCCTCAGCCTGCTGCCCCAGCATGCAACAGCATACAGGATAGCACTGGCCACCACAGACTTATAAAACATCTTCAGCATTGTCCGGCAGATGTTGAAGGACCTCAGCCTCCTCAGAAAATAGAGGCGGCTCTGGCCCTTCCTGTAAACAGCTTGAGTGTTCTTAGCCCAGTCCAGTTTATTGTCCATATATAGTCCAAGGTACTTTTAGTCCTCAACAATGTCTACACTGACCTCCTGGATGGAAACCAGGGTCACTGGTGCCTTGGCCCTTCATAAGTCTACTACCAGCTCCTTAGACTTAGTCGCATTGAGCTGCAGATGGTTCTGCTCACACCAAAAGACAAAGTTACCCACCACAGCCCTGTACTCAGTCTCATCACCACCGCTGATACATCCCACCACAGCAGAGTCATCAGAAAACTTCTGAAGGTGGCAGGACGCTGTGTGGTAGCTGAAGTCTGTGGTGTAGATGGTGAAGAGGAAGGGAGAGAGGACAGTCCCGCGAGGGGCCCCAGTATTGCTGACTACGCTGTCTGACACACAGTGCTGCAGACGCACGTGCTGTAGTCTACCAGTCAGGTAGTCAACAATCCAGGACACCTGCATCCACCTGCATCGCTGCCAGCTTCTCACCCAGCAGGGCTGGCCGGATGGTGTTGAAAGCACTTGAGAAGTCAAACATGATCCTCACTGTGCTTGCCGGCTTGTCCAGTGGGTGTGGATGCACTTCAGCAGGAAGATGATGGCATCCTCAACTCCCAGCTGGTGCTGGTAGGCGAAAAATATATTCTCCACTTGCTGCTTTCTTTGATTTTTGGCTTTGTTTTAAGCTTGGATAATGTGGAAAAATGTCTGTCTTTGAGAGAGTATGTTGGTGGCTCCCTCTGTGATTTTTTCATAACCTCCAATGATTGCGTATTTAGACGGACATTTGGAGTGCATATGGTGGTTCATGGTTTCTTTCTTCACATCTTGGTTCAACACTTCTCTGCACTTTCTTGCTGTTCTACATGCCTCTTTTCCTTTGTTCAGATAAAGATTTATCACTTCTTGCTCTTCTTTTTTGATGATTTTTGATGAGAGTTGCCATCTCCTCACACACATCAAAGGTGCCACCCACTGCCATTTAGTTGCAGTGTTCTTTGTTCTTTGCACCCATCTTTGGCCAATCTTCTTTATTTTCAAGCAGTAGATTTGCTTTTATTAAAATTTCTTCCGCTGTTATTGTCGTAATGTACATCTACAAACCCACAGATGCAGAACACAAATGGAAAGGTTTAATGACAAAGTAACTCTTTATTTGAATACATGTAGTTTCAGTGAGAAGGGGTGTAGTTCTCTGAGTGGTGACTTCTCAGCGGCTCAGCAGCTTCTGGCCTGGCTCGGGTCGAGTGCAGTGTAGATCTGGACAGACATACGAGTCCGTAACACAGTACAGGCGGTGGAGTTTTGGCCTGGGCTTGGCAGCGGCTCCGCGGTGTGGAGTTGGCAGTGATGTGTGGGGATGGACAGTCCAGTAGCGTGGAGCAGGTTAGGTCCAAAAGGTCTGACTCAGAGGTGTAGCTTATGGAGAAAGGCAAGGCGGTGTGGCTGGAGAGACAGGTAGACAGGCTGGTATAAATCCGGAAGGAGACAGGAGCCGCGATCACTGGCACAGGATAATCCTGAGGCAGAAATAGAGCAGGATCAACAAACAAGGTAACAAGCAATACCAGCAAAAGTACTTCACGTTCTTAAGCGAGGCACCTTGACGTAATGGTCATACAAGTATACAGATATGCGCTGGTGATGTGGGAGAGCCTGGTATTTGAACTGTGGAGACTGATGGTTGATTGAGGACAGGTGTGCAGCAGCAGGCGGGAAACCACAGAGCCAGACCAGAAGACATACACACACACACGCCTGTCTAGAGACAAGCCGAGAACACAAGAAACACAAGGGAAGGAGAGTACAAAAGAGCACACAGGGATGGGGAGAATAGGGTGGCTGACTATCACAGTTATTTTTGTAGTTGTCATGATTATTTGTGCCACTATTTTCCCATGGTCAAATGTTGAGTTATTTAGCACTCAAGATTTTAAGTATTTAAGTAAAGTCCCAAACCTTTAATTTTATTTATTTTTCGAAGAGCAATTTAATGTGGTGTAATTTTATTTTATTGAATTAATTAATTAGCTATTATTTTCTTTTTGTCTCCCACTGTACACGCCCTCTTAATTGTGCCAATGTTTATATATAATTCAATTATTAATTTTTATTTTTGTTTTCAACAAGAAATGTTTTATCACACAATATTATTTTACTTGGTCTTTATTTTACACTAGACATTAATAATGTTGTATAAAGGATTTTTGTGGCTCCGTCTTTTGAGTCCCCTCCCCACAGTAATGTTTTATTTTATTTTAATTCTTGTCTGCTTCTACCACTGATCTGTTTTATATTTTAGAAATGTGAACCCAGTTTCCCTTGAAAATGTGTTTTAATCCCTTTATTGGTTACAGCTAGAAAAAACCCCTCTATTTCTTTATCAAGTAAATATGTCACCTTTCTGGATACAAGCCTTATCAGGAGATATTCTTCTGGGAAGGGTATTTTGCACAAAAACCTCCTTCTACACGCTCATGAATTTTTAACAAAGCGTCCCTTTCAAGGCTCATGTATTTTTAGCAAAACGTCCTTCTAAAGGCTCATGTTTTACAGGGTAGCTATGAGGAAAATGTGCATCCGCTTTTTCCTTTTCTAGTGAGTTTCTTCACGTATATATTTATTGACAGGCTTATTTATTCGCACATACAGACCTCCCGAGCTCCTGAGAGTGGTAACCATGAATGATTTTAGTTTATTATTCAGCAAACATACTTCATTTACAAACATTCAGCTCAAAGTAACAGTTATGAGCATCAAACTCAAAGTGACCGTTATGAGTTAAAGTACAGTCTCAACATTTTTCTAGGCCACTGGGCCTAAGGTCTTATCACACAACCTCTATTTTACTCTTTTTCTTTTTACCTCCGGGTTTAAGGCTACTATAATATTTAAAACAAGACCTCTTGTCCTCACGCGTTTGACCTATCGCCCATGTAGACCTGTCTAGGCTAACTTTACGAGAAACATTAGACAGCAGTAGCCACGACAGCTATTTACTTTAATTTATTACACTCTGATTACTCTGCCTCCCTTTTTTAGTCAATTGTGGTTCTTTATTTGGAGAGTTTTAATGCTACTTCTTACCAGTTTGTAGGACAGAAGTCCAGAGCAATATCTTCAAACAGAATGTTACTAATGATAAGCAAAAACATGCTTACCCTTTAGTGGTGCCACTCTGTGTGAAGAAAAACTCTGAAGTCCTGTCCCCAACTGTGGTAGCTTACTCTTACTCAATCCTGTTTCTGACTGCAATTTTGTGGTTGACATCAAAAGTTCGGAGGCAAAGTCATCAGAGTTTTTAAGACCTTTATTAAAAAAGCATAAAAGCCTGAATCGGTTTGCAAAGTGACTGAAATCACACAAGAATACAGTTCAGTATTTGTGCATCTTGTCATAGAGGGTTGTAACCTCACACACCAATTAGAGCAGATCCTGAACACACACCTCTTGATCTTCTGATTATCTATTTTGATGTCACAGCATGGCCAGCCTTGTTCTGTGTGTCACATTCAAACTAAGAGCACAGAGAACATTGGCTTTTTGTCTACTTCAGAATGACATCCCAAGGCTTGCTTGATGAGTCTAAACTTTTAGAATGTCAGCCTCAAAATTATTTATCTTCATCAAACACATTTCTAGGGCAACGTGCTCTGTTTCAAGGTGCATGGTCAGCATATGCTCATATCATACAAAACATACTGTAAGTATTAACTATTGTGTTTCCAACAGAGATTTCCCCCCTTTCGAACTACACAAGTCCCATACTTCTCACTCATAGAGGTTACGATACACACATATTATTTGCAGAGTTTCAGAATGCATAACAGGAAGGAATCAAAACCAAAAAATGTCATATTGATGAAACAATACTTATCTAGCCTGTGATGACAGAGTCCATCTTAGGCCAAGCAACTTAGCTCTCATTATCCTTTGGATGACCATGTATCATGGCTCCTCATCCTGAGGGAGTCTGTTAGTATAAGCGTACAATCTAGTAAACCTCTCCTCCCCATTTAGCGTGGGGAGTGAGGTTAGCGTGGGTATAGTTTGAGGTTTTGTCCTGTTTCCCATTTTATTTTGTAGTATTCTCCTCCCCTGTGTGTCTTGTGGTTTTACATCCTGTCTTTGTTTGCTTTCCCTCCAGTTTTGATTGTTGGCCCCTCCTTGATTGTTTGCACCTGTATCTCGTTGTCTCACCTTCCTTAGTGTATTTAGTCCAGGTCTTGTCCTTTGTTCATTGTTGGATCATTGTGTTCCTGTCATGTGCATATTTCTTTGTGCCATTCAGTCAAGCGGCCAGGCAGTTGTTTCAGTTAAGTTCGGCTAGAATTATTCTTAGTCGCCCTTGAACCGTGTCTGGATTCTGGACTTTGAAATCTGCCTGCTCCCTGTGAGTGTTCTCTACTCTAGAGGGATTCCGCCTTTCCATTATAGATTCAGTCGATATCAAGCGCAGACATTTTGTATACTCCTTAATGGAGAGGACAATATTATCCAGACTCCTGACCTGCTAGCAACCAGCCAGCACCCTGGCCCGCCAGTCATCAGCCTGCTGGTCCCCAGCTCATATCCTTACATGCTTACCTCCTGCGTGCTAGTCTCCAGTCAGCATCTCAGCCTGCAAACCAGGTGGAACCTCAGTCTGTTGCTGTCTTGGCGCCATCTGGGAAACCCCCCAGGGAGGAAGAGTGGCTCCCACAGCTGCCCCGCTGCCCGCCTGCCCAGCGCCTCAGAGCCGTTGCAGCGGCCTCAGGAACAGCACCGTCCTTCTCTGCCAGAGTGGCAGGCTCCGGGTTCCGGGGCATCACTGGTTCTGCCAGCTCCTCTACCAGTCTCCCCGTCGCCGGCTCCCTGTCCTGCTGTCCCGTCACCGGACCCTGATCTGGTTCTCCGGCCTCTTGAAGGGTTTCATCTTCGCGGCTACCCTCCAGTGACCTTCGGCCTGCACTTCTGGCATTCTGCCAGGCCTCCAGATGTTTTTGGTCTTCGATGTAGACCTCGTGAGCTGAGCTCCGCACAAGACCAGTCCCCGGGCCGTCCGCCCGAGGTCAACCACTTGTCCTATAAAACTAGAATAAAAGGCTATTTTTATTTCAGGTTTTTTTGGGGGGTTTTGGTTTTTTGGTTTCAAAATGCCCTTTTTCAAAGAGAGGGGGAAATAATGAAATAAAAAACAGCTTTTGATCAATTTTGAAATAAATGTCTATAATGAAATAAAAATGATATCCCATAAGACTGTTATTATGAAAATGAATGATAAAATATAATTTCATAATGAGTTTGAGTGAGTTTTAATTGTTAATTTATTTATATTTTGCACAATTTATTCATATGATTATTTAATATTGAACATAAGCTAAGGTCCTGCTGTGTGCATATGCACTAGATTTCATAGGTTTGGCATTATGAATTAGTCACAGTGTTATGCATGAGTTTTAATCACAGCAATGGGTTTCAATCGACAAGATTAATAGGGCTCATGCAGTGAACTGAGTTACTATCATCATGGTATATTACCATCATTCTTTATACCTGATGACTTTCATTACTACAGGTGATGATTCCTTCATAATAAACTAATGACAGATATGGACTTCACAAGCTTTATAGTAAAGAACTTGGTTCTGTCTATTGTAACACTTATGAGCGAACATAACACAACCCTATTAAAATGACTAATTCACCAACCCTTCAGCTCTGATGGATCATTTAATTTACATTTCAGGCACTTAGCTTGAAAATCCAGTGTAATTTACAGTAGAAATTACAAGGACCAGAGACACTGAGACGTAGATGTGACTGGTATACAGAACGGATTTAGGCATGAAAATAATCCCAACTCAAGGTCCACTTACTTGCTTCTTCCGGAACATCCAACGGTATCATTTAGTCTTCATCACCGGATGTGGTTTTGATATGGCTGAAAGCTTTCAAAAAAATCAAGTAAGTAGACCTTGAGTTGCGATTATTTTGTCAAAACATTTTATTAATGATCATATTCTTACACAGACCATATGTTAACATAAAAATATTTCAGGTATGGTCAGTGCTCTACTGACAATTATTGTGTCAAAATGTAATAGTAAACTACAATTCCAAATACATCTTTTGCCTCTCTCATCCTCTTTATGCAGTTTACCCGCATCATTGTTTGCAATAATGTTAATAACCTTTATCATTTTATTTCTTATACTGAAGGGTGTTGACTTACAAGCCTTCATCAGAGCATTTTTTGCCAAAATGTGCTATTATAAGAAGTAAAATGTTAAACTAAGGCCATAGTGTTGAGTTTTTGCAGACCAAACCCCTCCCCTAAACAGTGATAGATGAACGAGAAAGGACAAAACTACGTGAGAGAGAAGATGTTGAGTTAGTAACATGCAGTAATGGGATAAAAATGCATACAGATGGAGAGGGAGAGAAGGAGAGAGGAAAGAGGTGCATCATGTGAAGTCTCCCGGCAGTCTAGCCCTATAGCAGCATAACTAAGGGATGGTTCAGAACTCACCCAAGCCAGCCCTAATTATAAGCTTCATCAAAGAGGAAGGTCTTTAGCCTACTCTTAAATGTGGAGATGGTGTTTGCCTCCCGAACCCAAACTGGGACCTGATTCCACAGAAGAGGAGCTCGATAACTGAAGGCTCTGGCTCCCATTCTACTTTTGGAAACTCTAGGAACCACAAGTAACCCTGCATCCTGGGAGTGCAGTGTTCTAGTCGGATAACATGGTATTATGAGATCTTTAAGATACAATGGTACCATTAAGAGCTTTGTAGGTGAGGAGAACACAGGGAGCCAGTGCAGAGAAGCTAATATTGGAGAGATATGATCTCTTTTCCTAGTTCTTGTCAGTACACGTGCTGCAGCATTCTGGATCAACTGGAGAGTCTTAAGGGACTTATTCAGGCAGCCGGATAATAAGGAATTGCAGTAGTCCAGCCTAACAAATGCAATGCACTAAGTTTTTGGCATCATTTTGAGACAGGATGTGCCTGAATTACATAGGTGAAAAAAGGCAGTCCATAAAGGATAAATCCTGATCAAAGATCAATAATACTGACATTATTTTTCCTATAGCTGTCATTCCTATTATTACTAATTTATTAATATTAACACTACAATTACTATTCTACTATTTAAAAAAAAATTCTAGGTGGTATTTGCATTGTGCCTCCCTCTCCCCCACCCCCCTCCCCCAAAACCCCTCTCTCTCTCCCTCTCTCTCTCTCCCTCTCTCTGTCTCTCTCTCTGTTTCACTCTCTCTCTCAAAACCTAACATGGCAGCGGCAGATGGCCGCCCACCATTGAGTCTGGTTCTGTCCAAGGTTTCTGCCTCTTAAAGGAAGTTTTTCCTTGCCACTGTCGCCAAATGGCCGCTCATGGTGGGATTTGTTGGGTCTCTGTAATTAATATTATAAAGAGTACGGTCTAGACCTGCTCTATAGGAAAAGTGCAATGAGATAACTTCTGTTGTGAATTTGGCGCTGTATAAATAAAATTTAATTGATTTTAATTAATAGTGGGACTAACTAGGTCTACACTGCAATACAAGAACAATGCTGTTTCCCATGTCTTTTACATGGCTCATCAGCTGGTGAGGATGATTACTTTTTCCCTGGCAGCTTTAGCCTCAGCCTTTTAGCCCAATAGCATGCATGTAGTCATCAAGTGCATATTTAAAATCCCTTTTCCAAGATATACGAGTATATGAGTCAGCTGGAAACATTAAAAAGGCAGTCAGATACAGTGTTTTCAACCAACTTGTTGCTGAATTACTAAATTACTTCAGCTGACAAAATCTGCCAGTGACAGTCAGCAATATCAATGGTTACGGGCTGGAAATGGGAAGCTAAGATCCAAGACCATTGTTTCAAAAGTTAGGGAGAATTTCAAGTTGTAAATTAGCCACCTTTTTATGAGAATGGAAAGCTTGACAAGTAGCAACAGTAACTCAAAGGGCAGGGCTTAGCAAATGGTAATTTCATTCAGAGAAAGCACATCTGTCTGTGTGCATGTGATTGTAATTTTTGCATTGGCAGACCCAGACACAACCACACAAAATGACCACACAACACTGGATCTCTCCATACCTTCTGGGGCCCTAATAGCTCTTCATCTACCATGCCAATAATTGGTGATGGCCAATACAAAGAGCCATTTTTGACAGATAAATTGCCTTTTTAGCTCATCCGGCAGGTCATCGACAATGTGGCTCAAACAAGACATCAGACGAGTATGTAGAGACCCGCTCTCTGTGGCTCTGTTCAGCCTTCACTGATCCACTTTCCTAATTACAATAACACCCCACAGCACTGTCATTTCACAAAGCCATAATTTTCTGCAACAGTCTGACAGGCCAGTGGCATCATGCTTACTTTCTCCTGAAAATAAGATATTTGCACTCGATGATGAATCCATGTGGTGTAGGGCCTATGAGGGTGATGGGAGAGATGAGCAATCAGGTTTGGCAATTAGACCAAGAGCCAAAAAGACTCTCTTGGTATTAACACAATCAGAGATACATCATTACACATAATTAGTATGACTGGATATGGAACAATGAAAAGTAGTGAAATGATTTTGATTAGAGGCACAACTGCAGTAGGTCATGCAGACTATATGGATAACACAATATTTTTAAGCATATACATATCGTTTGCTTAGAATAGAATGGAAGACAATTAAATACAATGCACACAGACACATAAGTATACTAAACAATGTGTGCTTGGTATGAAAATAAGAAACTGCATATTGTTACTGCAGTGTAAAACAGCAACAACTACAAGATGACAGACAGATGGAAGCTTACCAATAAAAACTTAATGAAAAATAACTCATATTCATTACATCTTTCTGTCAGTTGATAAATTAGGGTAGAAATGTTTGAGAAGACAGTCATGTAGCGCAGCTGCAGAATGTCTCTCCAAGTATTAGAGACCAGAGAGTAAAATCCTTTAAAATATACAGCAGAAGATGAAAGCATAATACGTGGTGAGAGAAAAGCAGATACCTGTGTTTATTGGAGGCTTGTGATTATTTTGTTTGTATTTGGTGCTAATCCTCTCAACCATCCCTGACTGTAGGTCTGCTGCATTATACTTTGGATTATAAGTCTCTATCTGAGTGGTTCTGAGATATTGAGTTTCAAAGATTTTACATCCTAGATAGCTATATTGCCATGCAGTAAAGTTCTCTACTATTGGTCAAAGAAACAGGCAACCTAAAGGTATTTAAATATATAATATCAAAATCCTATCACATTTATAAAATGGGGTTTTCTAGGACTCATATTGCGCTTGAAATTATGAAGTGTTACTGGCCCAAAAGTTCTACTTGCTAAGGCATAACACCAAGCATTGATTTTATTTTAAAAAGCAGACATTAAATTAGAAATTAGTCTTACTTTGTTTTAATACACAAAATAAATGTGTTAATTACTGAATGGGGTTATAAGACATTTGTCCACCTTCAGCAGCATGTTTTTTATTTGGACACAAACATTTGGTCACATTAAACTAACAATGCAATTCAAGACATTGCAACAAATTCTGCTGATCCTTTCCCTCCTTGTTCTACATTTGTTTATGTTTGTTACTGTCCCTCTGTCTGCTGTTCTTCTTTTTGATGTTCTTCTGGTCTCTTCTCTTCTACTTTCTTACCTGGACCAAGCTTCGTCATCACTTCCAGGGTCTGAGCTCTGACTGTAGTCACTCTCATCATTGTGTCTGCTGCAGTAGGCTACACAAGTTATAAACAGACACAAACCCATTTAGGAGCATTTTAGAGTTAGCACCTAAAACTCTTAGCCAGGGAAAAACCCTATATATATAACCCTATACATATCTCTAGTCACAGTAACTTGAGCTACCAATAACAACATTGAATCCAGGGTTGGTAGTAAAAAATTATGTGTACTCTTGTTACTGTAACAGTTGTTTTTTGTGTACTTGTATTTTTTTAAATCAGTTATTTTACTAGTTTTTAATCTAAATTATTGTACTTCGCTACATTTCAAGTTGCAACCGTAACAGAGCAAAAACAAGTCACATGAAAAAGTCCTGATAAACTATGCATAAAGGAACAAAAGAAAGGAGTCAAATCAGCAGCTGCAGGAGAGACCAACCCCTGTATATTAACAATGTGTGTGAGCTACGT
This sequence comes from Siniperca chuatsi, assembly GCF_020085105.1. NCBI lineage: Eukaryota > Metazoa > Chordata > Actinopteri > Centrarchiformes > Sinipercidae > Siniperca > Siniperca chuatsi. The sequence continues at coordinate 3,135,885 of NC_058053.1, read as the reverse complement.
TGTGTGTATAAACTGTGCAGGCTCTCTTTTTGCTTTATTGTGTGTTTGTCGACTCTGCAGTGCGGTCCACACATGGGGACAGAGTTATGTTGTTCCACTACTCTATATGTTGACATGTTAATGCACTTCACTTTTAGTCTAAAAGTGTTCTTTAATGGCTCTATCATATAACATTATCATCATATAGACCCCCCCAAAAATGTAATGTAACGCAGTAACATTTACTCAGCGGGCATTTTAACTGACCTACATTTTACTTTTATAGTACATTTTTACACAAGCACAATATTAAAAGTAAAATTTATTTATAATAACTACACTTTGTGTACAATATTCTAGTACTCTTTCCATCCCTGATTAAATCTTGCTAACAAACGTTATTATGAGCTGTGTAATTAACAATACCATAGCAAGAAAACTTGTAATTGTAAAAATATGTTTTCCACCAAGTTTAAACCAAATAAAAATGACTCTCAACTTAGTTGGCATTTGTATCAGTGTCAAAACATCTTCCATAAAATCAGCATTTTTGAGGTCTCAAAACTTCCAATTGTGCACAATTTGATCTTTTCAGCTCTTTTAAACTCAGTCACAGAGCAGAGAGGCAAGTTGTAAAGATGCAGAACTTGAGGTGTAGCAGATCAGATCGCTCATATGAGTCATATAAAGCACTAACCAACCTGTTTTGTTATATGAGGGCTTGTTGGATGATTCACAAGAAACCATGCAGTTATATAAAATATGAAATGACAGAGTCCATTGAAATGGGAAGAAATGGGTTATCATGCTTATACGATCTTCAGTCTTTATATTGAAACCCACTTTCTTTGGAATGAACATTACTTTCGACAACCAGCAGAAGAAATCCCGTGCAAGTAACAAATAGTATTATAGTAATAGTAATTAAGCTGCTATGTCAGAGCCGTGCAGTTATCTATAAATAGTGCATAGCCTCTGGCCAATTACTTTTGAGTATTCTCGTATTTGTATTCTCCGTGGCCATGGTGCACAATAAGCTTTAATATTTCCAGATAAATCTTTGCACTCATTTAAATCTTTAACATATTTTATAAATAAAGATACAAGATAGATTTATTGATCATTCCACAGCACCACAACACAGGGTTGTATAATGAGATTTTGTTTTTCTAGTTCCCTTTATGCTACTCAAAAGAATTACATACAGTAGATCAGTGAATATATAATAAGTCATGGAAATAAAAGCTATTTTAAATGGTGGAGTGCTGGGGATGAATTTAGTAGTCTCTCAGCCTGAGAGAAGAAGCTGCTCTGTAGTCTGCTGGTACGACAGCCGATACTTCTGTGTCTCTTTCCAGACGGCAGCAGGGTGAGCAGGCTGTGGCTGGGTGGGTACTGTGCTTTAGTATCCTTTGGGCTCTGCGCAGGCACCTCACCGATATCACTGATGCTCGGTAGGTTGGTACCAATGATCTTCTGAGTGGATTTAATCAGCCGCTGCAGAGCCCTCCGGTTCTGGGCCGTGCACATCCCACGCCAGTTTGTGATGTTTGCAGTCAGGATGCTTTTTGTTGCTCCTCTGTAAAAGTTAATAAGAACTTGGCTCAGGGGTTGTCTGTGATGTTGATTCCCAGAAACCTGAAATTATACACCTGCTCCACATCAGCTCCACTGATGTAGGGGTGTGTGTCTTTGCCTCCTTTTTCCTAAAATCACCGATCAGCTCCTTGGTTTTGCTGGCGCTGAGCAGTAGGTTGTTCTCTGTGCACCACTCTGCAAGATTGTTGATTTCCTCCCGACATGAAGTCTCATCGTTGTTTGTAATCCAACCGATGATGGTGGTGTGGTCCACAAACTTCACAAGAGAGTTGTCTCCATGTCGGGGGCTGCAATCGTGGGTGTACAGCGTGAACAGGAGGGGGCTGAGCACACAGCCCTGGGGGGCTCCAGTGTTGAGCACTAGAGTGGAGGAGGTGTGATTGCCAATCTGAACTGTCAGGGGTCTGTTTGTGAGGAAGTCCAACATCCAATTACAGAGTGTGTTACTCAAGCCCAGAGTGCTAAGTTTGCCAATCAGTTTTGTGTGGGGGGAGATTGTGTTGAATGGTGAGCTGAAATCAACAAACAGCATTCTGATGTAGGTGGTGTTCTCAAGGTGTGTGAAGACTGGTGGAGGGCAGTGGGGATGGCGTCCTCTGTGGATATGTTGGCTCTGAAATCAAACTGGTGAGGGTCCAGGCTGGCTGGGATGTTGTTCTTTATGTGCTGGAGAACCAGTTTCTCAAAGCACTTCATCAGAATGGGGGTGAGAGCCACAGAGCGGTAGTCCTTTAGACTAGACACTACAGTCTTTTTAGGTACAGGGACAATGGTGGCTGTCTTGAAGCAGGTGGGAACAATCTCCTGTGACAGTGATATGTTAAAGATGTCAGTAATAACATCAACTAGCTGGTTGGCACATGTTCTTAGTACACTACCAGGTATGTTATCATAAATAAAGCACAACCTCTGGAGTATGTTATGTATCTTAAATAAAAATCAAAGATCCTTGTTGAAACATATAGTATTTTAAATCTTTGCACCCATGTATATATTTAAGATATTCAAAATATACAGACATATACAGTGTTTTATCATACATGAATAATTAACCCATTGAGTATGTGATTATTTTAATCCAGGTCAGTGTTTATCCAATTGTATGTATGTGGCCAATATTTATGAGTAATTGTGAGTTGAATAAATAGATGTTTTCATGTGTTTTGTAAAGTGTGCAAATAGTCTTCATGTTGCAATATAAATATAACTTGACAAGAATATAATTCACCTTTTGCTTCCTAACATAGAATCCCATCTGTAATTTGATAAAGCAAAGTGCTTGTGAAGTGTTTAAAACAGTCGTCATGATGTGAAGGTAACAGTCCGTATCCCTAGGATCAGTTTACATGCACTCAGGTGCATTTAGTAATTCTTTTAATATTATTTTTGAGAGTAGTCAGATTGGGCTAATCTTTATGATCTCCATGAAAGGTATTTAATTATTCAGCACCTTTGATCAAATGCTTGATGTCTCTAAGGGTGACAGTAATTAAGCTTTAAAGGGGCACTTCATCAAAAATGTATAGTCTTTTTTGAAGTGTTTTGGTGTTTTTCTCATTGAGAGTTTCTTTAATCTCTTACAGAGCATCTGTTGGGCTGTGTAAGAAGTAGCAAGTCAGTGGTCATTAAAAAGAAACCCATCTCTGACTTTGACTAAACATATATTAAGAGAGCATTTTTCAACTGTGTATTCCACTTCACAGGTACTTGTCCAACTCATTGGGTGAAAATAACAGATCTCAGCATTTTTCCAATCAGATTTTGATATTCAAGCACCAAGATTTGATATTCAAGCACCAAGTCAACCTGAATCAGAGAGGTCAGTGTGACCAGTGTGAGCTGTGGTATTCGGTCATGCATGTGCCGCAATCATAGGAGGCGTAATGACTCTAGAAAGAGTTTGGTAAATGTTAGGACTTTATCCAGTAATTGCAGTCTGCCCATTTTAACTTTTCACTTGAAATAGTTGAAATAGTTAAAGGTGATAGTTCAATAGGAATAACATAAAAGATGGGTAGTTTCAAATAGTTATCTTAAATCTAACATTCAAATAAACTATCCAAAATGGAATAGATGTTATCCTTGACACAGTGGTGTTAGATGTTTGTGATTTTTAGAGAAAACAAAAAGCCCATTTTATTTTAAGAAAAAGATTGTTTTATGTCAGGAGTGTGTTTTCTGGAACCAGGCAAAGTGCTGCAGATGGTATCAGACGTTCCTTTTGTTCCTAAAGATAAGCGGGGCTGCACACATTCTTATGGCTGAACATTATTTGTACCCAATGTGCACCCAAAATAAAAAGTTTAGAAGCAATGTACTATCAGCCCTACTATATAAAGCCCAGCTTTTTTCATATAATAAGGTAACTATATATGTATATTGAGACACTGTAACATAAATCAGGACAATAGTCCCTTAAACAGCATTGATTTATTATTTAAATCCTTGCTGTTACTGCACTGAAGACAAGTTTATAGCATTTTCCTTAAATCATTCTTTCACAATGGAAGCAAAAAAGAAAATATTATTGCAAAAATATCTAATATCACTTAATAACTGCATCATGCTGCAGCTCAACACCTTTACTGTTTAATTTTTGGAGTGACAAATCATAATTGCTGCACACACACACACCTTAGAGCACGGGGGTGTTTATTTCTTCTGGGATTCCTTCTGAGCCAGATCTAATCTATGTAAGAGGATGGATTAGGTTATAGATTATTAATCTAAAGATGGATGGTGATGATGAGCTGGTCAAGCCTCTGGGTTTTGGCTCTGCCACTGTGAATGCTGGGAAATTGATGTGCAGGTCAATGCTTGGTTCACCCTGGCCCATCATGGAAGGGACATCCCGCTGTGCCTCCGGGAAGCGTTTATTCATGTCCCGGTGAGCGACAGAAAAACTGTCATGTAACGTCTGCACCATTAATTTGCTGACTTGCCCGAGCTTTGCTTGTATAAAACATATAGCAACTTCTAATTGTCACAACATGAAAGATGAGGCATCACACACTGTTCTATTTTTTATCTTGTTAGTCAGCATCCCACAGTAAGCAACTTTATTGCCTTTTCAACCCGCTCTGTCTTTGGCGCATGCCGTGTCACAGAACCATTTGAAATGGGTTTTTCATGAGCAATCCTCGCCTTCATTCTAAGCACTTTTCTCATTGTGGCAGCTTTATTGTCTGTTGTAAGCAAGAGAAAGGCTTCATTTGTAGACAACCCCAGGTTGTTTGAAGGAACAGTGGGCTACAATGAGCAGGGACCTTGTACGTGGGTGGATGCATATGTTTGTTTGAGGCAAGGGCGTTATTTTCAGTTAAGAAAATAGTTTTTGTTGTAGGTGGAAGAACATGTCATCCTCATCTTAAAAGGACAGTGCACACAGTACACATATGGATTTAAATTTCTTTTTAGTAAGAAGATGCAACTTGTGTCAAAGTTATAAATGTATGCTGCATATCATATCATACCTTAGAATTATAAGGTTCTATCTGGCTTCTTTGTCAAAACATGGTCATTTACACAACACTATTCTTTGACAAATGTATACATTTTTGTAGGTTTATTTTTAGTTTTAGGCATCAATGGCTCTATAAATTGAAAAATGAAAAAGTTCTATCTCTCTAGTCATTCACTAACTTGGTTCTATAAGGCTCCAACAGAAGCCAATCAATGTTCCTTTATCAAACCCCAGTGGTGGAATGTAACTAAGTACATTTACTTAAGTACAGTTTCAAGGTACTGGTACTTTACTTGAGTTCCATGTTATACTACTTTGTACTTCTATTCCACTACAGTTCAGTTATTTGATAACTTTAGTTACTAGTTAGGCCTACTTTAGAGATTCAGATTAAAAATAAAAATATAATCAACAAATAAATGATCATATATTATTATAGCTTAAGATAAGATTTATTGATCCCAGGGATGAAATTCACAAGCATTATTATGCATTATTCTTAAATGGGCCATTCTGCATAATGTGTACTTTTACTTTTGGTACGTTTACTTAGTTTAGTTCAACCGTTTTCATTCCCAGGTCGTCAAATACCGATGTTTTGTCATGCTCCTTGGCATCTCATGCAGACGCACAAGGTGCCCTTTAGCGTCTGTATGAGACGCGCCGGACTTTCAATTAACTCCAATGTAAAACTGCATACATCTGCAGCAATATTAGATGCTCAGAGGAACTGCTCCAGCTGTCCATTCACTCCAATATTAACCCGACCGCAGTGCTATAAGATGCTGTGAGCATCAGCCCCATTGGAGAACCGAGGACCTGCCGCCCGGAAGTATTTTCCTTACTGTTAATTCCCATGGTAAGGTTTTCTTTCAATGATATCCTCAACAATTCTCAAAACTAAAACATGAAAGTGTCCTTGATAATTTAACAATACGAAAGGTTAATGTTACGGCTATTAGTTTAGATTATTTTGAGCCATAACCCAAGCACTTCAGGCCTTCCTCCAAGCCTGTAGTAATGATCTAGATTGTTAGCAATATTGTACCATAATTTCTGAAGGTCACTCATTTTGGTCACTAGTTCCACTAAAAAAGAAAAAAGAAATAAAAAGCTTCATTTTATGTTACCTATTGGGCCTTCAAAGTGCTCTCTGAAACTAGGCCTGGGATGGCTTGTGTAAATGAGAAAATTTATACTTTTGGCGTAGAGCTAAACCAGATACCTCATTGGAAAGGTCGTGACCTGAAGAGTAAGATATGTCAGTATGAAGATTCTTCATGGCTCATGCTTTGAGATACTGACCTTTGAACCTTGACCTTGGTGCATGTTTGAAGGCTTATGATCCAGCAACAAAAGAGGCTACAGACATGTGACCAACTGCTCTTGACTTCAGATATCATGTGAGTATAGTTATTAACTAGTGAGCCCTCAAATAAGATACATTTCATTGATTTCACCCCGGGATAAATTTACTTGTTACAGCAGCTCAAAATTCAACATATACAGGAAAAAGGTTGCAAGATGAAAATACACATAAAACAAAGATTTGATTGCACAGGATACAGCAGGAGGTAGTTGCACAGTGTAAATAAATTTACTTGCACAGAAAATAATTTCACAGCGTAAATATAATTTAAATGACATTGTTGGGATTTACAATCAGAATGATCAAAGATAATCATAAATAACTTTAATGAATATGTGTGTGTGTGTGTGTGTCCAAGATGGCTGCTTGGATCTAAGATGGCATCAAGCAAAAGAATGTGTGTATGTTTATTTGTTCTGTCTCAGTATGTCTCAATGCTATGCCCAGTTACATGTTCGGTGATTAGCTTACCAGTCCGTAAAGACCAGGTTGCATTGAATGTGTTGCTCCGTTAGCTGGCGGTCCGTCTGTTGTACACAAGCCAAGCTGGAAAGAATTGTGGTTCCAGGATGTTTGGAGAAGGTTTTTGTATATTCCCTTACTTTTGAGGTCTCATATCCATGAAGCTAAACTATGCTGAGCATAAAAGGCATCATTGATTTTGTCTGACTGTAGGCAAATAAAAATTAAGCCTCCATCAAGTTTACCAGCAACAGGTGGAAAGCTTGTTTTTTCCCACATTCCTTCCTTGAGGGATGGAGTAATATTTTTTTGCATCAGCTCAGTGCCGCGTGATCATGTGTGTTAACAACAGCTAGAAAAGGTGTTCAGTTATAACCTGTCACTCGTACCTGTAGCCCCCGATCACATCTCCCTCATTGCTGTGGTTTTAATGCATTTTTCAGTAGTGAACAAGTAAAATTTATTGGAGACTGCTACATTATTAATCAAGGTACAGTCGCACCAAACCACTGAAGAAATCTCTAGCAGGGATTAAAATGTGGCTGCATGCAGAGCTTTTAGAAAGAGGGTGTTCAAAGGGTGGCTAAGGGTACATTTTTATCTTTGATTGATTTGGTCTACTCCAATCACATATACTAATTTTGTTTGTTCTCTGAGACTGAATGAGACTTTCATTTTGGGGATCTTTTTTTATTTGAAATTAGACAAAATTCCCTTACACCCTGGTCTCATGAAATATTGTGAAATAACCATATCATCTTAGCATGTAATGCTTACTGTGCAGAAAAACCAAGACAGCAGCAGTCCTCATAACTGTTCAATCAAACAGTCCAAGAAATGTTAATACGAGTAATTCTACTAATAATATCTAAAGTAGAAGGGGGTTAGTGGAGCAGCTCTGCAAATGGTCAACTTGGGAGGTGAGTTTTTCCACTACCATATGTTTTCCTTATTAATGGCATATTACTTATTCATCAAGCATTAAAACCATTAATGGTGGGCCATTAGTTACAACCTCTTACATCTTTATAATAATTTAATAGTAAGTGGTACCATGTATTTTGACACTGTCCTCCCAAGAAGAACATTCAAGTGACAGTGCCCTCTAGAGACCAAAGGAATTATGACGGGGGCAAAAGAAGAAGTCAGGTGATATTGTTATGGAGCGACAAAGTCTGGATAGGGAGGAGGTCGTGGTGGATGGATGGATGAACAAACTATTGGACAAGGGAGACAGGTGTTTGGTTCTCGTTTTGAATCGACATTCAACATTGTTTTTGTTTTTTTAACAATGACCACGATCATTCCCTAACCTTAACTAGGTGTTTATTTTTTTAACCATGATGACAAAGCTCTCCGAACCTTAACGAAGTAGTCATTTTAACCCAAACTATGATCTTCCTGAAACCTAACCAAGTCGTTTTTGTGCCTAAACCAAACCAAACCTTTTTTGTAACGATCTTGGAAATTTGTAACAGTCTTGGAAAGCAGACCAATGATGTCGTCCTGCTGATAGGTGTGTCACATTAGACAACACTTCTACTGTATGTGTCGTTCAAGAGGGCATGGTCAAACGACATATTGGTGTAAATCTATATGTGTTGGGAAAAGACTTTGATTACAGGTAGAACAGATTTTTAAATTAGCAGTAATTAGATTTTTAAATTATGTGTTTAATTTAGCTAGTGGTAGCAATTTTCCAGACGCTACCACTAGCTAGACTGAGCTAGACTGCTGCCAAATGAAAGGAAGAGAAACAATTTTGCAATAATGTAAGCATGTGGACATCTTTTTTGTCTTTCTTTCTTTTTTGAGATCTGCTAAGAGTAGTTTTTGGACATATCTCCAGATCCACGAAATGTTACACCTGACATCAATCAATGTTTTTGTAAAAAGGAAGTGGGCATTTGGATTCCATCATTTTCCAAAGCTTTATATCCAATACTGTGTGCTCAGGGATAATATCTGTCTTGTTTCGGACATTTTGTTTCAGCATTTGATTTTAGCTGGCGGTTTCTTTAACTTTGATGTGTTATTCCTATTGAACTTCAATGGTGAAGACTCAAAACTTTCTCTGGTGTCTTTTTATCTGTAGCTCTTTGACAGGTCCAAATCCCTGGAAACACCTCAGAGTGGTCGAGCGGAGAGCTGGTTATTGAAAACTACTCATTGAAAAAGTGTTTTAGTATAAGCTGTAAGAGTAATTGTACCTGCATTTCTAAGAGATGTAATATTTGAAATCTTGATTGATTATCAGGGATAGATTTAGTTGTCAGTACATGTGTCAGACAGTAAGACATATCAACTAATTTATGTCTCAAATTCACACCATTCACTTGGAAAGTGGAAATATTCACCCCTCTTGTATAAACTCAGTGGACATGTTGTGGCTGTCATTTTCTTCAGGGAAAAAAGCCTTATCAGCCCAATAAAAACAATTCATCATTCAGCTGACACTCCCCTGCAGTCCAGTAACAGAGGATCCTCTTTCAGTTGTGGCCAATGGCAGGGGTGTCCCCTCGCTCCCACAGATCTTCCATTATTTATTCAAGGTAGCCACTTGTGAGCAGTGGATACACTGGCAAGGCTATCTCTCACTGAGGCAGGCTGATGAATAGACCTTATCCAGTGCTCCATCAGACACCAGGTGAGCGCCAACCCGAGACCATCCCTCAGCACTATTCTGTGAGAGACCCCCTCAGTGTGCACCATTTATCTCTGCTGTCTCTGCATAAGTATCAAACTGTAGCTCATATGAATTGCCCACTGCACAACTTTAATTTCTGCATATTTCTCACTGCCCACTATAGTGATGTTATTATTAATTAATTATTGTGTTTTTATCATCTGGAGATATGTTTATCACACAGGTTGCAAATACTGGGTAAAAACTATGCAACACTTATAGTATCTCGCCTGTAGAAATGCAGCTGTATGTCTTGCATGAAAGAAGATGCCATGAAGTAATGTTACCACTCTAACTGCAGTGTAATACCTACTGTATGTGCTTTTGAAATGTGTAATGCAGTGCCAATGGAGGCCAAATACAGAAATGCGCTGCAAATACAGAAAACTGCTGTTTCTCTATTTGTTTGTGTTTGCAGCTTTTTTTTTGAAATGCTGCACGTGTTGTCAAATTGATGAAGACGTTTTCTCTATTTGCTTGTGTTTTGTCTATTTGCATATGTTTTCTTAAGTTGCAGCGCGTTGAGTTTTCAGGGTCACTGTAAGAATGGGTTTTTCTAAAGCTCTGCTACGTTCAGAGCTCCAATTTTAAGTCACCATTCCCTGAATGTCAATGACTGTACTGCTATCCTGTTCTCCCAGAGTAGCTTTGACACATCGTCACACTACTGTGCTCTGTCACAGAGACAGGCTAGTGAAACTGTTCTCTGAGCTCTGACCGAGAGTACTTTAGTGTTCCTTGAATTGAATTTTGGATGAAAAAAATCTTACAGTAACTTGTAAAATCCAGATGGATCCATGTCTTATTTCATCACATTATTTATATATTTTTGTCATTATAGTAACATTATATGATACCATTTGAAGTGATGAGGTTTGATGAAAGAAAAGACCAACTGTCAATAAAGAATAAAGCCATTACAGAGCTTAATTAAATTCATAAACATTTTCTGTTTTTATGACAACACACATTGATTGTTATGAGGTCGACTTTATGACTGTATTACAGGGTTGATTTTATGGTTAAATGTCAATGGGTCCCAGCAAAGATAAATTGCTGTTCATCAGTTGCCACTAAGACTTAAAAATACTGCACTCTATGTCCAGATCTTGAGCAATGAGTCACCCAGCATTTTCTGGTCTCCTCAAGGCCACATCTTGTGTTAGTGCTGTGCTCCCTGACAGCGTCTGTGGTGAGCTACAGTCTGCTGCACTTATTACAACCAGTTATTTCTCCTCTCCCCGATCAGTAGTGCAGTATACAAGCACAGTCATAATTTAAGGCCTACGCAGTCACAGCAGTTAATGGACAAACTCCAGCTGAGATCAATTCCTTATCATAAAAAACACACATATAGGAAATACGGGACACTTTGGCAATACACATAGCTGATGGAGGATGCAAAGACTGTATGCATGGATTAAAAGGTCAGTTCAACTGAACTCACCATTTGTCTCCATTTATACCATTTACACCTTACAATTCTCATAACCATGCCTGCTGTTTGTTTGTTTTTGCATTGCAAAAACCTTCTATCCTCTGTTTGTTTAGCATTATATTTGTTACAGTTGCCATCAACATTATCTGGTTAAATCAAAATACAGAAAAGTCTTGTTTAAGTTCACTTATTGATTATTTTTAGTTTTCTTGATCATGTATTAGCTTTCTTTGTTCTCACTTACCCATACTCACCATGATTTCCAGGACTTAAATGGGAGAACAGCATGGATACAAAATGAAGACTTTGGAGTGGCCTAGTCAAAGTCCTGACCTGAATCCTATTGAGCTGCTGTGGCATGAACTTAAAAAGGCAGTTTATGCTCGAAAACCCTCCAATGTGGCTGAATTACAAAATTCTGCAAAGATGAGTGGGCCAAAATTCCTCCACAGCGCTGTAAAAGACTCATTGCAAGTTATCGCAAACGCTTGTTTGCAGTTGCTGCTGCTAAGGGTGGCAAAACAAAATCCAAACCTACATGGCCCTGTGTGAAATAGTAACAACCTTCATTTAAAAACTGCCTTTTGTGTTTACTTGTGTTATCTTTGACTAATATTTAAATTTTTTTGATGATCAGAAACATTTAAGTGTGACAAACATGCAAAAAAATAAGAAATCAGGAAGGGGGAAACCACTTTCACACCACAGTATATGGAGGATGGCGGCCATTCATCTGAATGAAAATTGTTCACCCAGTGTTTAAGCCAAAAAATGTTCTTACTTCCTGCACTGTGAGGCATACTGCACATGCTCATTAAAGTTTTTCTTGCTGGCCCCACCAGCGTGGTCCCGCTCAGCCCATAGACTTTACATTGTGATGATGTCACACACATAAAAAATTACTTTTCTAGGTTCTAGGAAAGTTTTACAAATAGAAAACCTTTGTAGATTAAAGAAACATAATACAAAGTGTAATAATTGACCTTGTTTGCAGTTGGAGGTGTCCTGTCAACTTTTTGTCAGATGTCTCTTTTATAATCGTGGTCTATGGGGAAAAAGCTTTTGGGCCCCATGGGATTTTTTTTTCTCCTTTTTTTTGTAGTACCTCAAGTGACTACTGACACAAATTGGCAGCAAGGTTGAGTTGAGTTGCAGCATCATATCCAACTCACTTAAAAGAACATGGATGGCAATCGAACACTTCCTGCTTTTATGTTCTTTCTGATGTCATAAAAGACTTCACAAGTTATTCATGTATGGGGGAACTGTCTTAGGTTTAATGTGCTATATTAAGTATTTGTTTGTTTGTAATGGCTATAGAGTTTTCTATAATATTTAAGTTGTTGGTTGTACTGATGATGATTACTGATAAAGTAACTTTGTTACTTACCTTTTTTTTGTTTGGTGAGAGACTGAGACATGCCTGAATGAAGTATGGTTCAGCCCAGGCTGATTTTTCAGTAGACTGAAGGGCCCATTTAAGGTTTTTTTTTTCTCAGAGTGAAGGATGTTCATGATTCCTTGTCTAAGAAAGGCCAACTTAAGCTCAGGTCCTTTAACGTTGAGAGAACCATGATCAGAATGAGACGGTGTAGTCCCTCATTCGTCCAGGAGTGTTCTATCGTTGAAAAGGTTTCCGGAAGTCATTCTCAATTGAGAATGACTTCCGGATGGGAAGCCGAAACGTCTTGATTCTGAAAACAGTGTCCAGATGACTACGACTGAAACCTTTTCTACCATGATCAGAATGCTTTATCAGTCTTTTGCTGAGTCAGTGTTATGTTTTTTCATGGTTTGTTGGTTTTACTACACAGATATGCCCTCTCCCATATCACTGACCAGGTCAGTAAGATCATAAGGGCAAAGCAGATACTACATGTCTGCCACATCATTGTGACAAACAGGCTCTGCATAAGGTTCAGTATATTTTGTACTGAGACCATTTCCCCCCTTTTCCTACTGGCATCCACTTACTGCCTGCCTAAGATGAGGACATGTTATAAGTCATTTATTACATGTTTATAGACTGCTTATAAATGCTAAATAGGGGGACTTAAAGTGTTGCTGAATAATTCACTTTTCAGAATCAATGTCCCAGTTACTCAGGAAAATCCACTGACTTCACTGTGAACAGTTTTCATTAAGAACTACAGTAATTTCTAACCAAGTCTGACCACCAGTTTTCTTTTTCTTAAGAAATGTAACTGTATTACATTTTGGGGAATGTAATACGCAGGACATGCAGTTGAATGATTACAGTGTCTTTCAGTTATTTTTATCTGGCAAAGGAGTAGATGGAGTTGGCCGTCTTATAGTATTGCTGCCTCGTGCTTAAAACCATTTACTTATGATTATACCATCCATGAAGTCAGTGGTATTGTGACAGACATGACATACTGAGCTCACTAAAGGTAAGTGAAGTCGTATTCTGGCTATTGACACTGGGTGGAATGAAGATGGCCGGGACTGATGCATTTGTGTTGCCTGAGAGATCAATAATGTTGAGGCTATGGAGAAGAAATATTGCCTTGGATTATGGTAAAGTCACGCAATGAATTGTATGTAACTAATAATCAAGGAACCATACAGTCAATTGCTTGAGAGCCATTTGAGGGAGTTTAAATTATGCCACCCTTGAAAGTTGAAGAGAGCCAGTATTTGGGATGCAAACTGTATATTTCACATACAGTATCCATAGACATGTATATCTTTGCCCAGGGCGACGTTTCCTCCACAGCATATTATTTCAGAATCACTTTTGTGCAGGGTCAAAAGGTGCATAAACTCTACAAGTATACCCTGCAGGCCAAATAACTGTTCCAGTGTGGCAACATTGGAAAAGATGGTTCCTGTGGTGGAATATCATCAACTATAATACTGTAAAATATGCAGGAATTTATTTTCGTTGGCATGAGTATGCAGACATATTGCCAGTTTAGCATTTTCCCCAACAACCACAAAATATAAAAAATATGCCAGGGTAACAGATATCATATCTTGATATCATAAAAGAATGCTGTTAGCAGCACTAACCACACTGCAGCAATATTCATTTTGGTGCTATATTTACATGGATTTTCAACACTAATGTAGGCAGTCCTTTTCCAAGCAAGGCTTTTTTCCACAATGAATATGTACCAAGTGGATACAAGCAGTCACTTGGAATAAAAGTGTGAATCCACCGATAATAACTTCATATGCAGATTTATTAGCAATTCCCCTCAGCCCATTAGGAGCTCCTTATGAGCTCTTCATTTGAAACCACTCAAGGCGTTGAAGCTTGGGTGTGATTGTTGGAGAAATCATTTTTATATAGTGTGAATGCATATGTGTGTATGTGTGTATGTGTGTGTGTGTGTGGAGGGGGGTTGGTGGCGATATGACAAATAGTAGAGGTCAAATTTTCTTCCCATATACCCTGAGGCAAGTGTTACCTCAGTTAAGAGGTCTAGATATGCTCCTTCTCTCCCTGCATGTCTTTCTCACACTGTTCCTGTTTATCTCTCTTTTCTATCTCTCTCTCTCTCACACACACACACACAAACAGAAAACTATTATTAAGAACATATAGTTCCACTGTAAAAGGGGCACTCCAGGGAAGCTGTCTTAGTTTCTGCATTGGCCTTTGGGCAAAGTCATTATGGTCTCAATTTTGACAAAAATAGAATATTTAAACTCCAAAGGTTGTAGAGCTGGTGTATTTACACTGTAGCCACAGTGTAATACAATCCAGACAGATGGGCAACAAAACTGCATTAATTTAGTTTAGCAAGAAGATTATGCTTTTTTATTTTGAACTTTCACTATCTGCATGTGAATCGGATTGTAAACGTTTCATAATACACATTTTTCAGTTTCATTAGGTGATGGAGCTAGGTTGGGGCAGTGGTGTACAGCACAAACATTTTAACCTTACACTTATCCCCGTTACTCTCATGATCACAGTCATGCCCACATTGTTTGCTGCTGCAGCTACCTCCACCTCCCCAACCTCCTCCTGTGTGGTATTTTGTATTGTTGATTTAACTAAGATTTAATGTTCACGTATGTATTTATTAAAGAGATATTTCACTGCTGGAAAGATGATATTTTAATAAAACTGGGCTGTCTGTGCAGTAGAAAGACGTCAAAATTGGTGCCATATGATCAGAGAAAACAGAGAAAAATGGCTGTGGTATCCCCTTTTGCTCAAAAGGTAGAAAGCCTACAATACCCAGAATGCACTGCGCCCATTGCCTTCCAAGGCCACTGGCCAAGTGTTGGCAGCGAAGCTGGTTACCATTTCCTGCTTGCTGTAGTAGGAAGAAGAAGACGCAATGGTGTCGACTTGCATTGTTCCCGGGAGCAAGCATACAACTATTTTGGATAGCTGGGGTTGCTGAAGTATAACATTAAACTTCCCCAACTCCTACAAACAGCCTGTCAAAGCTACTAATGTTAGGCTACACTCTGATAGCACCGCCGCACATATCGACAAAACACATGTTAACATGAAAAACGTGTATAATAGTATGCTCAGACTTCCCTTTCACCCTAAACTCTGATAGCACTGCCGGGTAACAAACTGGGGTAGCTTGTATGTACTAAGCATGATTATTAGGTTGAATATCGGTCAATCCATGTTGAAGTTGAATGTGTTATAGTTTATATATGAGTATGTTTATCTACAATATATCAATTGGAACATTATGGAACCCCAGGGTTAGAAATGACATGTTAGGAGCTAATGTAAAGGACAGGGCCCCAAGTGAAAAAGAGTTTCCAGATGTGTCCTGGGGGTCCAGGAAAGGAAGATGTTTTGAAGGTAACCAAGAAGGGTGGCCCCAACTACGGTGAAATGTCAGTGTCTAGAATGGCATAAATACATTAAGCTTTTCTTGGTTCTTTGAGTATTCCTTGTAGTAATCCTCAGCTGATATTAAATCCCGACTGATTGAAGATCGACTCGTGACTCTGTGTGTGTCCTGTCTTGTCATCTCTCGGCAAAGAATCTTACCCATCACTCATTATGTATTATGTATTGAATATTTTCATACTGTATGTGCTAGTAACAAAACAGTGTGGCTATTGCACTTACTCTATGCTGAGACATCTGTTTCACCCTGCTGGCTTCGGTTCTTTTCAGGATCCCGAAGTACATCTCAAGCACTCCCTTGTCTATAATGTTATGTGGCCCAAAGCTTTGGTATAGCGTTATTGTGCCCCTTCCTCTGTATTCAGTTTTTTTTTATTTATATAGCGCCAAATCATAATAGAAGTTATCGCATTGCACTTTTCCTATAGAGCAGGTCTAGACCGTACTCTTTATAATATTAATTACAGAGACCCAACAAATCCCACCATGTGCAAGCATTTGGCGACAGTGGCAAGGAAAAACTTCCTTTTTACAGGCAGAAACCTTGGACAGAACCAGACTCAATGGTGTGTGGCCATCCGCATGTGCTAGGTTAGTCTGTAGACTCAGCAACTTCATCCAAAAGAAACTGGCATCTGTAAAATTCACTGCAGTTCAGCGACTCCATTTCAGTTTCCATCAGTGCACATTTACCGCAACGGCACCACCAGTTGTCCCCGGCACGGGGTAGCTCTGCGCCACTGTCCTCAACGGCTGGCGGTGCTTGAGTCTCGGCTGTGGCGGCCTTTTCCTCCTCGATACGCCATAATTCCTCCTCACTGTGTTCTGGCTCACATAAATGTCAGAATTCACACTTAAAATTGTTTTCTTCCATGTCTGACATTACAGGAACATTTCCTTCTGCCACAGTCTTCCAGTTGTTGTTTTAGTGTAAACGAGTAGACAACATGGCTGTTTTGATTTTGGAGCGGTTAGGAGCAGCCCCTCTCTCGATCCGACTATATAATGATTTGCTATAAATGGTCAATTCAGTTGCCATCACAACTGAAACTGAAAGCATCTAGTATTTGGGGAGTTAGTATCTAGCACTTGTATGTATGCACTTGTTGCAGAAACATTTGCTGTGTGCTAAGATGGACAGATTGATTTAAGCAATCTGTAGGTGATGATGAGGACAGTGACGAAGAGGCAGAAACAACAAGATGAGTGAGCAGGTGCTTTGTTATGCTTACGTTATGTGTTGTGAACTAGCTAATGAACTAACTAAAGAACAAAATGTTTTTGTTAACCTTGGGGTTTCAATGCTAGAGTACCGCTTCAGGTTTGACCATGTCAAAGGTTTAACTAGTCAGACTCAGTGCACAAACGTTTAAAGAAGTTTAAATGTCAATAAAGTGTTGACGAAATGGTCATCAACTTCAACTGTAAATTGGTAAAATAAACATGTAAATTGATGATTTTCTTCTAGACAACTCATCAATTCTTTTTCACATTATAGGCATAAGGCATATAATATTTAGATAGCCAGCCCAGCAATAAAAATTATTTGTTAAATACTTACTCACAAACATGGGGAGGAAAACCTTGGAATATTAGTTTAATGGTTTAAACATAAACAATACAAATTAACAGATTGTAAGGTATTTTTTTTAAAATTAGTGATTTGTTGATCGACAAACATGTTAGGTCAGTTCTGAATTTGGTGTATCAAATTAGGGTCGCTTGACAACAAATTCCCAGGCTGCTTTTTATTGCCAGTCCACCCCTGGCTATGACAATGCCTACGGCAATGCGTGTCTACAGGAGATCCAGAGGCCAAGCGGCAACCAGCCATCTGCAGAGGCTATGCGCATTTGAGACACATTTAAGCAATATTTTGTCTCACCTGCTGGCCAACTACCATGGCAGTACGACCGTGTGCGCCGTGGACTCAGAGTAGAGAGACACAGCAATGCAAGGTGTCAGATATTTTAAATTTGTTTGAATGTTGTTCATAGGTTCAATACTGTATAGTTCAATATATTAGCTGATTATATCTTGTTAATCCAACACTGAATGAATTATATATATATACATATAAAGCAAAAGACTAAAGAACGCGTTCCCTGTTTATTTTGCATTCATAAATAGAAAAGAACCTACTGCTCAGAAGAGCAGAACCTGAACCAATGCAAACTGAATCCACTGCGCCCAGTCATATTAATACTCACATTCCTCTTTCATACTCAACCTGGAAAATATAACAATTCTATTTGTTATAGTGTACCTCGCTTCTGGTCCTAATTCTGAATTTTTATCTGAATTCTCAGAATATTTATCAAGTTTAGTCCTTGAAAGAGATAAAGTAATTATCGTAGATGATTTCAATATTCATGTGGACATTGAAAACGATAGTCTTAGTACTAGGGTTTATCTCATTATTTGATTCGATTGGCTTTTGTCAGAGTGTACATGAAGCCACTCACTGTTTTAACCCACCTTGTTCTGGTATACGGCATTGAAATTGAACATTTAATAGTCTTTCCTGTGAATCCTTCATTATCGGACCATTATTTAATAATTTTGAACTGCGATTACTGGACACAACTCTTACTCTAGATGTCTATCTGATAATGCTGTGGCTAAATTCAAGGAAGCGATCCCATCTGCATTTAATTCAATGTTATGTCTCAATATAACAGAGGACTCCTATGCAAATCGCAGCCCCTCCCAAATTGACCATCTAGTTGATAGTGCTGCAGGCCCACTGTCAACGACACTCGATTCTATCGCTCCTCTAAAAAAGAAGATTATTAAACAAAGAAAGTTAGCTCCATGGTATAACCCTCAAACCCGCAAATTAAAGCAAACACCACAAAAACTTGACAGGAAATGGCGTTCCAACAACCTGGAAGAATCTCATTTAGTCTGGCAAGATAGTCTTAAAACATATATGAAGGCCCTCCGTAATGCCAGAGCAGCTTACTACTCATTAATAGAGGAAAATAAAAACAACCCCAGGTTTCTTTTCAGCACTGTAGCCAGGCTGACAGAGAGTCATAGCTCTATTGAATCATGTATTTCTTTAGCTTTCAGTAGTAACGACTTCATGAGTTTTTTCAATAATAAAATTTTAACTATTAGAGAAAAAATTCATCACGTCCTGCCTTCAACCAGTACCGATGTATTTTCAAACACAGGAACCTTAGAAACAACTGTAATACCTGATATTTAATTTGACTGCTTTGCTCCTATTGACCTTCTTCAACTAACTTCAATAATTAATTCATCTAAGCCATCAACCTGTTTCTTAGACCCCATTCCAACTAGGCTGCTTAAAAACGTTTTACCCTTAGTTAGCACTTTGTTACTGGATATGATCAATCTGTCTTTATTAACAGGCTATGTACCACAATCCTTTAAAGTAGCTGTAATTAAACCGCTTCTTAAAAAGCCCACTCTTGTTCCAGGGGTTTTAGCCAACTATGGACCTATATCTAACCTTCCCTTCCTCTCTAAGATCCTTGAGAAAGCAGTCACCAATCAGTTGTGTGACTTTCTAAATAACAATAGTTTATTTGAAGATTTTCAGTCAGGATTTAGAGTGTACCATACACCGAGACAGCACTGGTGAAAATTACAAATGACCTTTTAATTGCATCAGACAATAGACTTGTCTCTGTACTTGTTTTGTTAGATCTTAGTGCTGCATTCGACACCATTGACCATCACATCCTATTACAGAGACTGGAACATACAATTGACATTACAGGAACCGCACTAAGCTGGTTTAAATCCTATCTATCAGATCGATCTCAGTTTGTACATGTTAACAGTGAGTCCTCCGTGCACGCAAAAGTTAGTCACGGAATTCCACAAGGTTCTGTGCTTGGACCGATTCTATTATATTATTATTAGGAAACACTCCATAAACTTTCATTGTTATGCGGATGATAACCAATTATATCTATCGTTCAAGCCAGATGAAACTAACCTTAGCTAAACTTCAAGCATGCAAGTACATAAAGACCTGTATAACCTGCAATTTTCTAATGTTAAACTCTGACAAAACTGAAGTTATTGTACTTGGCCCCAAACACCTCCGAGACACATTATCTAAAGATATAGTTAGTCTAGATGGCATTGCCCTGGCCTCCAGCACCACCGTAAGGAACCTCGGTTATCTTTGATCAGGATTTATCCTTTAACTCCCACATGAAACAAACTTCAAGGACTGCCTTCTTTCACCTATGCAACATTGCAAAAATCAGGCACAGCCTGTCTCAAAATGATGCCGAAAAACTAGTGCATACATTTGTTACTTCTAGGTTGGACTATTGCAATTCTTTATTATCCGGCTGCCCGAATAAGTCCCTTAAGACTCTCCAGTTGATCCAGAATGCTGCGGCACAAGTACTGACAAAAACAAGGAAAAGAGATCATATTTCTCCAATATTAGCTTCTCTGCACTGGCTCCCTGTAAAATCCAGACTAGAATTTAAAATCCTTCTCTTCACCTACAAAGCCCTTAATGGTGAGGTACCATCATATCTTAAAGATCTCATAATAACATATTACCTGACTAGAACACTGCGCTCCCAGAAAGCAGGGTTACTTGTGGTTCCTAGAGTTTCCAAAAGTAGAATGGGAGCCAGAGCCTTCAGATATCAAGCTTCTCTCCTGTGGATGGATTCCATCTCCATCACCATCTTACCATCTCCACATTTAAGAGTAGGCTTAAGACTTTCCTTTTTTGATAAAGCTTATAGTTAGGGCTATCTTGGGTAAACCCTGAACTACCCCGTAGTTATGCTGCTATAGGCCTAGACTGCCAGGAGACTTCCCATGATGCACCTTTTTCCTCTCTCCTTCGCTCCCTCTCCATGTGTATGCATTTTTATCCCATTAGTGCATATTACTAACTCAACATCTTCTCTCTCCCGTAGTTCTGTGCTTTCTCGTTTCTCTCCTCTCTCCTTCTGTCGCTTTCAGCAGGTATTTCTACCTCCAGAGCTGCAGAGACTGGATTTGTGGTTGTGGGCCACTTGCTGCTCCCGATGTTCCTGCTCAACAACTGCTACTACAGTTGTTGTTATGGGCTCTGTTACTAATACTGTCATTATTATTCCTATAGCTGTCATTCCTATTATTATTAATTTTAATGTTACCACTACAATTACATTATTACTACTATAAAAATTCTATGTGGTATTTGCATTGTGCCTCCCTCTCCCCCACCCCCACTCCCCCAAAACCTCTCTCTCTCTTCAAACCTCTCTCTTTCTCTCTCAAAACCTAACACGGCAGCAGCGTATGGCCGCCCACCATTGAGTCTGGTTCTGTCCAAGGTTTCTGCCTCTTAAAGGAAGTTTAAGCTCATGGTGGGATTTGTTGGGTCTCTGTAAATAATATTATAAAGAGTACAGTCTAGACCTGCTCTATAGGAAAAGTGCAATGAGATAACGTCTGTTATTAATTGGCGCTATTTAAATAAAATTGAATTGAATTGAATTTGTGTAGCATTTGCTTTTGAAGTTATGTCACCAAATAGCTTGTTTGTTTTACTTATTTGCCTTTTTTCGTCATTTCCCAAGCAACTGTAGCCTACTGAATCAAACATTTTTTGTAATGCTCAGGTCAAATATAGTATAGTATATAATAAGCTTTCAGGCATCATGCCTGATTTGAGGCTGCAGCTGTTTTATACTTAAATGAATACAGTGTGCACATTCCCCCCCTGGACAACTTCAAAATTCATGCTCAGAATTTAAAAATCACATATTACCGTTGGCTCCCAAAAGGCAGCATCACATTTTACATAGGATAGTTTCTCTGGGGTGAGTATCCTCATGCTGGGGGCCAAGCTGGAGAGCAAGGTGGACACCTCATCTGTCTGCAGCGCTTGCAAGGCCTGACGCTGCTGTCACTCTGTCTCTCGCTCCTTGTCTCTTATTTCCTCCCCTGCTTTTCTCCAATGGAGGCATCTCCGAGGTTGTTGCCACTCTGCCCACATCTTGCATTTGGCACCGCAGCTCCATGAAGGGGCTGAGCTGTGGTGATGGGGATTACGGCTCTTTGAAGGGAGCCGGATCTTATGGCTCCGTTTCTTTCCAAGAACCGGCTCTTTCAGCACCCAAACGACTCTTCATTTAGTACCATTGTTCACTTAAAGGAGCCAACCGACACATCGCTGTCTCCACACTGTCGCTCTCCCTCTCTGTCTGCATGCTGTCCTCACCGTCTACTTCTTCCTCGTCCTTGTCATCATCATCATCCACCTGTTGCTGTTGAAAGTAGGCTACCCGAGTTATGAAATGATACTGTGTGGCTATTGAATTGCACTCTGCTATAAGCATCATCATTGCTGTTGTGCATTTTCGTTACCTTCTCTTTGTTGTGGAAGATTTCAAGAAGGACATTGTTTTCATATATTTCCACTTGATTTTCTTACTGGCTCCATGTTCACTTCTGCCCTGTTCCTCTCTCTTGTTGCGGGCGTATGTTACGCTATATTTTCTTCACTGCTCCAACTAACATTATACAAAACAAGGCAAATTAATAGCTATCGTTTGGCTGCCTAGAGCACGATCACTACTGTCTAATCTTTTGTACATCCTTTGTTTTGCGATCAGTACCTACCATCCACAAATCCAAGCTGTTCTGCCATCATCTGCCACAATCTATCTTTAAATTCCACATCTTTGTATTCTTAACTTTGTTTGTCGTAAATTGCTTTGTGCTGGGAGACGAAGTGAATCAGCTTCTCCGATGCCATTTTGGATGATGACATTTGCATGTAGGCTACGGTGGCTCTGAATGGTCTAACAAGAATTTTGATGGACGCGAAAATTGCGGAAAATCGAACCTGTTCCTAAAACTTTTATGACGGATAAAAGTTTCAGAGTCGGTATGTAAACGTGATTGACACAACATGAGGTCGTATTTATTTTTAAATGTGCAACTATTTCGGACGGAAAATACGGACTTAGTGTGCAAAGGCCTTAAGTGTCTCTGACTGAAATATTACTATTTAATACTACTAGTAAGCCTTATTCAACGTCAGACAGCCGAGCTAGCACTTTTTTCGTGAATAACTCCGATAAACTACACCTGCCCAGCACCAAACGGTAAACAGACAAAGTTATAGCAGCTAGCTGGTAAAAAGAACACATGAATATTGGACTTTTCATCAGGTGTATAAGCAACTTTATGCTAACACGTTTGCTTCAGCAGCTATATAAGTGATTCACTAGCAGGGACCTCACCATCAACAAGACACGTTTAAAATGATTTATTAACAAAAACGAAAGATTATGAGCAAAGCTTAGAATCTTGTACTTCTTCAGGCTGTATTTTTTGACATTACTGGGGCTCACAATATCCCATCGAAAGAGCTATCTCCGTCGGTTGGATAATCAAGTTGTTATGACTGCCAGCAAATTACCTGCTTACACATCCAGCAGACACAGAGGAACATCAGCCTCCCCTTGGAGTAATTTTAGTATTTGTATTTGCATTTATTTATTTATCATGGACAGAGCATATTAATCAACATTAATTAAAATGTAAATGTGCCAAGACTGACTCATTTTTCAACTGTAGTCTCCAGAATGTTAAAATGGCCCTACCTGCAAAGACAAGGAGTCTAATTACAGTGAGGCTCATTAGATTTACATTGGATGTTATGAACATTTAAAAAACAACCTAGCTAGAAAAGCTACATTAACAATTGGTCACCAACTTCATCAGGTTAGATGCGCTGTTTAAAATGCTCATTACCAAAGTCAAATTTTCTCATCCCTAGTGCCACAATTTAGGAACGAACATGTGCTTACTTGTCACACTGAACTGTCCAACATCACCAAAAAAAAAGTTACACCAAACACCAACCGCACTCCAACAAATGTATAGTTAAGCAGTCACAAGTATGATTACTACTAAGCAAGCCTTCCATTCCTTCGCAAAAGTCCACTATTTAATGGTCTTTTAGCCTTGGTTTGGTTTGGTGTAGACCATCCATTTCGCATTACTCACAGCATTCCGTATCATTATCCAAAGTATTTATGTTGCTAATTAGCCTGATAAGCTGCTGATCTGCCTGCTGTCTGGCTGAACAACCTTGTCACAATATTCAAACCACTTGACCACAATTATGTAACATAACAAAATGTAACCTTAAATCATATCACATCAAATAAAATCACACAGATTGGAATTTTATTTCCCTTATTTGGAACTTGGCTTGTGTTTTCGATAACAGAAGGCCAATTTTGCGTTCTAGTGGTTTAAGTCATGAGAACTCTAGTTGACACACAATGCCACAAAACTTCTCAGTAATAGCAAGTGATTTTTTTCTCATTTCAACATCCCATCCTGAAGAAAAAAATTGTAGATAGATGATAACATTTCAGTAAAAGTCCAACAGTACAAAGATATAACAAACACTATCTATCCACCAACTAAAACTAAATTGGGTCGGGGTCATTCTTCCCAGGGTCCTATCTTCCCAGGGTGCTATCTATGTCTCCCAGATTTATATGGCACATAATGGGAACATGACAAAGGGTTCTATGTTCCCTAGTTCTAGGGTTAGGGTTAGAGGGTTAGAGAACCTAGGACCCTGGTAGATGTGCTCCCCTTGGGTAGGTATGTTTTTTTATCTATGGGATTTTATAAAAGATTCATAAAACTAGCTTCATTCATAAAAGATTCATAAAACTAGCGTCCTCCTTTATCACAATTTTTTCACTTAACGTCACTCTTAAAAGTACTCTGCCAGAACTGGTTCTGCGGCTTTGCGCACAGAGGTTTAATTTCAGAACAAAAACAACTAAACCTTCAATAAACTTCGTTTTTGTTCATGTTGAAATAGGCCTAGTTTTGTACTGAACTGAACAGCTTGGACTAGCAAGTGACTAAACGTACCACAGTACTGAACTAAAGACGGTCAGAATCAGCTGTGAACATTGGGCTGTCTTAACAGTGTTGCGTTCACCTACTGTTGTACATACTGAAGTGCCTTTAAATGGTGATGTGACTACTAAGCTTAGGAAGAAAAGTGAACGAACTACATGACTATGAATCTTAAACTGAATTGAACAAAGTGATTTTCACCTCTAGTGTCTATCAAACACATTGTCAAGAAGGTCCACCGCTATGTGCATAACTCTTTTGAAACAGTTCCAGAAGTTACAACAACCCAGAAGGGTGGGAAAAAATTATGCTAAGGTATTATGGAGGGCCTTGATGAAAAATGCATGGGTGCTTCAGTGAGGGTTCAGAAACTGACTGAATGGCCTTGGTACTTTTATTTCAAACAGAGATAAAATAAAATAGATAATTTTGTCAGGTGTACTATCCATCATGAGGCTGTGACTGTGAAACAGCATATCTGTCTCAGATGTGAATTGCTTCATATTATGCCCCTAAAAAGAAATAAATTTGATGCACTGATTCATGCTCATAAAGCTGAACTAAATATATTTTAAATTTTAAAATCTATTCTTTTTTTGCGATCAATTATTTTTTGTTTGTATAAGGAAGTGGAGGCACTAGCACAGTCAAAAGTGACACAAGGCAAACAAGGCAATGTGAAATACAACAGTTTCTTTGCCCCCTATTTCCCTTGTTTTCCTTCCACCAAACCACTCCACCCACAACCTCTAACCCCTGACATGATGAACAAAGGTAGTGTACATAGATAAAAACACAAAAACAGCAAACATTAGTGAAACTACCAGTACAACCTATCCATTCCTCCACACCTCATCCCCCTGCTACCCAGCAATCCCATGACCATTATAGACGTCAACCAACAGAATTCAGACACAAAGGAATTTGATCAGAAATTTCATCATTATACCAATTTCCTCCATCATCCATGATAATATCCACAGA
Source organism: Siniperca chuatsi (assembly GCF_020085105.1). Taxonomy (NCBI): domain Eukaryota; kingdom Metazoa; phylum Chordata; class Actinopteri; order Centrarchiformes; family Sinipercidae; genus Siniperca; species Siniperca chuatsi. The sequence goes on along the minus strand of NC_058053.1, from coordinate 3,110,158 downwards.
AATAGCCAAGTATATGTATATATATGAAGTAACCAGGATGTTGATGGAGTAGGTCTCTGTAAAGATGTGGGCACAACAGTATTTGATTTCCCATTGCTTGGCCAGACTCCCATTTGGTCCAGACCAGACATTAGCCATGATCCTTTAGTCCAAGCTGGGGCAGCATGGCTCCTATCCTGGCTGTCTTTCCTCTCCTCCTGGGGCACCCGCCGTCATTCCTGGTCCGGTTCATCTGGCTAGGTGGATCGTCTCAAGGTCTTCTGCTCTTTAGTCCAAACCCCAGCTTCCTTTTCCGATGATGACAATGATGTATTTCTGTCATAGGTAATATGTGTTTCAGCAATAAAGCCAAAAAAGTAACAACCATCCATCCATCCATTTTCTACCGCTTGGTCCCGTTAGGGGTCGCGGGTGACTGGAGCCTATCCCAGTGACTTTGGGCCTTAGGCAGGGTACACCCTGGACAGTGGCCAACTCGTCGCAGGGCTAACACAGACAAGGACAGACAACCATTCACTCTCACATTCATTCAATACGGGCAATTTAGAGTTATCAATTAACCTACACATGCATGTCTTTGGACGGTGGGATGAAGCCGGAGAACCCGGAGAGAACCCACGGTAACACGGGGAGGACATGCAGACTCCACCCAGAGAGATTGTGTGATGTTGGTCTGGTCCGGGAATCGATCCCACGAACCCACAATCTCCTTATTGGGAGGCAGGAGCTTTAGCCGCTCTGCCACCGTGCACCCCACACAATAACATGAAAAAATCTATTAACCTCCAGGCACTGCCAAAGCACATGAAGAAAAGTGCCAACGGTATTGTCTGGGGGGGAAAGTGGGACTGAAAAACCTGGAATGAAAAGTTTGTTTTTGTTTGCATTTTTAGTAATAAGTGTCATACCTAAATTAACACTGGCTAGCTTAAAAACAGTAATGTTAATTCCAGATGATCCACCATCATTTTCAGAGGGAATTTTAAGATCATGTTGATCAATAAGGCAGAGTCTAATTAAAATATGTCCTATGGTTCGATCCTGTTTGTGGATTTCAGCTCCGCCTTCAACACCATCATCCCGCTCTGCCACAGGACAAGCTCTCCCAGTTGAGTGTATTTACACAAGTTAATACCGCTAACCAAACAATCATTCACTGCATCCTCTGTGTCGCATGGTCATTCATTCACTTATTAATTATTCATCGCTGTGTTCATATCATTCATTCGTGGTTGCATTTATCCGTTCATTTGTCTAGTAGTATAGTTGTTTGTGTAGTCTAGTAGTTATTGTCCTGTGTGCGTATATAGTAGTTAAATAAACATTTATAAAACATTGATTATTGTGTGTTTGTGTGTGAAATATTCCGGTCACTGTCCTAAAACAAGAACTGTGTAGCAACTTCAGATCGAGACTAAATTGATTGTAAAGGAGTGGTGACCTAGTGTTACTGAGTTAAACGCTGTTATTTAATATGAATGCTGATTTTATTCTGAAGTGAGTGCAAACCTGCTCCTTCCTCTTACCACAATTTACATAATTTTAATGCATTTAAACCTTTAATCTGCTAAACTTTATAAAAACATCTTTTGATCTTCAAAAAATCTTTTCAAAAATGAAGAAAATAATGTTCTCCTAAAGGGACAGCCCATCCATCCATCCATCCATCTTCTTCCGCTTATCCGGGGCCGGGTCGCGGGGGCAGCAGTCTAAGCAGGGACTCCCAGACTTCCTTCGCCCCAGACACTTCCTCCAGCTCCTCCGGGGGGATCCCGAGGCGTTCCCAGGCCAGCCGAGAGACATAGTCCCTCCAGCGTGTCCTGGGTCTTCCCCGGGGCCGCCTCCCGGTGGGACATGCCCAGAACACCTCCCGAGGGAGGCGTCCAGGAGGCATCCGGATCAGATGCCCTAGCCACCTCAGCTGGCTCCTCTCGACGTGGAGGAGCAGCGGCTCTACTCCGAGCTCCCCCCGTGTGACTGAGCTCCTCACCCTATCTCTAAGGGAGCGCCCAGCCACTCGGCGGAGGAAGCCCATTTCGGCCGCTTGTATCCGCGATCTTGTCCTTTCGGTCACTACCCAAAGCTCATGACCATAGGTGAGGGCAGGAGCGTAGATTGACCGGTAAATCGAGAGCTTTGTCTTTCGACTCAGCTCCTTCTTCACCACAACGGTCCGATACAGCGCCCGCATCACTGCAGACGCTGCACCGATCCGCCTGTCAATCTCACGCTCCATCCGTCCCTCACTCGTGAACAAGACCCCGAGATACTTAAACTCCTCCACTTGGGGCAAGGACTCCCCACCCACGCGAAGAGAGCAAACCACCTTTTTCCGGTCAAGAACCATGGCCTCAGATTTGGAAGAGCTGATTCTCATCCCAGCTGCTTCACACTCGGCTGCAAACCGTCCCAGTGCATGCTGCAGGTCCTGGTTTGAAGAAGCCATCAGAACGACATCATCTGCAAACAGCAGAGATGAGATCCTGTGGTTCCCAAACCGGACACCCTCCGGCCCCTGACTGCGCCTAGAAATTCTGTCCATATAAATTATGAACAGAACCGGTGACAAAAGGCAGCCCTGGCGGAGTCCAACATGCACCGGGAACAGGTCTGACTTACTGCCGGCAATGCGAACACAGCTCCTGCTCCGGTTATACAGGGACCGGACAGCCCTTAGCAAAGGGCCCCGGACCCCATACTCCCAGAGCACTCCCCACAAAGCGCCCCGGGGCACACGGTCGAATGCCTTCTCCAGATCCAAAAAGCACATGTGGACTGGTTGGGCAAACTCCCATGAACCCTCGAGCACCCGATGGAGAGTATAGAGCTGGTCCAGTGTTCCACGACCGGGACGAAAACCACTCTGCTCCTCCTGAATCCGAGGTTCGACTATCGGACGAATTCTCCTCTCCAGTACCCTGGAATAGACCTTACTGGGGAGGCTGAGAAGTGTGATCCCTCTGTGATTGGAACACACCCTCCGGTCCCCCTTCTTATACAGAGGGACCACCACCCCAGTCTGCCAGTCCAGAGGCACTGTCCCAGACCGCCACGCGATGTTGCAGAGACGTGTCAGCCAAGACAGTCCCACAACATCCAGAGACTTAAGATACTCAGGACGGATCTCATCCACCCCCCCGAAGCCTTGCCACCAAGGAGCTTGCCAACAACCTCAGTGACTTCGGCCAGGGTGATGGATGAGTCCGCCTCCGGTCCCCCCAGCCTCCGCTTCCTCTTCGGAAGACGTGACAGCGGGATTGAGGAGATCCTCAAAGTATTCCTTCCACCGTCCGACAACATCCCCAGTCGAGGTCAACAGCTCTCCACCCGCACCGTACAAGGTGTTGGTGAAGCACTGCTTCCCCCTCCTGAGCCGTCGGACGGTTTGCCAGAATTTCTTTGAGGCCGACCGATAGTCCTCCCATCCATGGCGTCTCCGAACCTCTCCCAGTCCTGAGTTTTTGCCTCTGTGACCGCACGCGGGCTGCAGCACGCTTAGCCTGCCGGTACCTGTCAGCTGCCTCGGGAGTCCCACGAGCCAACAAGGCCCGATAGGACTCCTTCTTCAGCCTGACGGCATCCCTTACTTCCGGCGCCCACCACCGTGTTCGGGGATTGCCGCCGCGACAGGCACCAGAAACCTTGCGACCACAGCTACGAGCCGCCGCATCGACAATGGAGGTGGAAAACATGGTCCACTCGGACTCAATGTCCCCAACCTCCCGGGATCTGGGAGAAGCTCTCCCGGAGGTGTGAGTTGTAGACCCTGCTGACAGAGGGCTCCGCCAGACGTTCCCAGCAGACCCTCACGATACGCTTGGGCCTGCCAAGTCTGTCCGGCTTCCTCCCCGCCAGCGGATCCAACTCACCACCAGGTGGTGATCGGTTGACAGCTCCGCCCTCTCTCTTCACCCGAGTGTCCAAGACACGCGGCGGAGGTCAGATGATATGACAACAAAGTCGATCATCGACCTCCGGCCTAGGGTGTCCTGGTGCCACGTGCACTGATGGACACCCTTGTGCTTGAACATGGTGTTAGTTATGGACAAACTGTAACTAGCACAGAAGTCCAACAACTGTACACCGCTCGGGTTCAGATCAGGGGCCATTCCTTCCGATTACCCCTCTCCAGGTGTCACTGTCGCTTGCCCCACGTGGGCGTTGAAGTCCCCAGTAGAACAACGGAGTCCCCGGGTGGTGCACTGTCTAGTACCCCTCCCAGGGACTCCAAGAAGGCCTGGTACTCTGCACTGCTGTTCGGCCCGTAGGCCGCCACAACAGTGAGAGACCTGTCCCCACCCGGAGGCGGAGGGACGCGACCCTCTCGCTCACTGGGGTAAACTCCAACACGTGACGGCTGAGCTGTGGGGCTATGAGCAGGCCCACACCAGCCCGCCGCCTTTCCCCGCCGGCAACGCCAGAGAAATGGAGCGTCCAGCCCTCTCGAGGAGACGGGTTCCAGAGCCCAGGCTGTGCGTGGAGGCGAGGCCGACTATATCTAGCCGGTAACGCTCAACCTCCCGCACAAGCTCAGGCTCCTTCCCCAGCGAAGTGACATTCCATGTCCCTAGAGCCAGTTTCTGTGTCCGGAGATCTGGTCGCCGGCCCCTGCCTTCGACTGCCGCCCAGATCTCTGCACCGCCCCTTACGGATCCTCCTGCGGGTGGTGGGTCCACGGGAGGACGGCCCCACGTCGCTCCTTCGGGCTGTGCCCGGCCGGGCCCCGTGGGGAAAGGCCCGGCCACCAGGCGCTCGCCGTCGGGCACCCACCCCAGGCCTGGCTCCAGGGTGGGGCCCCGGTAGCGCCAATCCGGGCGACGTAACTGGCCTTGATTTTAAATAACCATAAGGGTCTTCTGAACCGCTCTTGGTCTGACCCGTCACCCTGGACCTGTTTGCCATGGGTGACCCTACCAGGGGCATACAGCCCCAGGCAACATAGCTCCCAGGGTCATTCGGGTACTCAAACCCCTCCACCACGTTAAGGTGGCGGTTCAAGGAGGAGCTAAAGGGACAGTTCACCCTAAAATCAAAAATATATATTTTTCCTCTTACCTGTAGTGCTGTTTATCCATATAGATTGTTTTGGTGTGAGTTGCTGAGTTTTGGAGATATCGGCTGTAATAAATGTCTGCTTTTTTTGAATATAATGGAACTATATGGCACTCGGCTTGTGGAGCTCAAAGCGCCAAAAAAATACATTAGAAAAACTCAACAGCAACGTCTCAGAAATCATGACCTGGTTACTCAAGATAATCCACAGATTTGTTGTGAGCAGTTTCATGTAGTAACTATTTTCTTTCTACAGATAGTTCCTGTGGATTATCTTAAGTAAACGAGTCATGATTTCTGGAGGAAAAATGGGGTGAACTGTCCCTTTAAGCATCATACTCCAAGCAAACCTCATTTAACCAATGTAAAAGTCTGACACAGTAATTGTAGGCTACAGTATGTTCAGCAGATTTAAGCACATATCACAGATTATTATTACTTGTTTAAATGTGGTGTGAACAGTTCATTTGTGACTACCCTAATAACCACTACATATTCATGTGTACAGTTGTTGGCTCAATTATTTGTAAAAATGTAATGTAAAAAAAGATGTGTGAGAGACATGGATGAAGAGAGGAAGGGGGACACTGCTTATGTATGGGGCCCAGAATTTTGTGCTACACCCTAATAATCCAGATCTGAGGAAGTACTAATATCTGTCTTATCTAATATCTGTCTACCAGTCAGAGTCTGGTAAGTGGCAAGGGTTTATATGAGGCCTCCGTTATGAATTTATTGAGGTCAGACACAAAACCATTATTTTTTGGTGCCAACTATAAAATGAAGGGGGTGAGTTTCCAAATCAGTGCCCCATGGGACACCTTGAGCACGCATTGCTGCACACAACTGTAGATAAAAAAAGAAAGAAGTGCCCAGGAGGTTATAGAACCTTTGTAAATCTTGGAATTCGCGGAGACCTTGTTGTCCTACAATGTATTGGAGAGTATGAACACCTTTGTCACCCCATTGTGGAAAGAAAATTGGCTTCCCATCTATCAAAAGAAAATAGTTATCTAAAACTGGAGCTTGACGAATGAATTTGTTGCAAATTTTGGCAAATTGCTGGACTTTATGCCACGCAGGAAGTCCTGACCCAAAGTCCTGTTTCACTATCTTATGGGGTATGTTGGAATATATCAAATTTGGTTATGTTAATTGTTCTTCAATGGGGCGCCATGACACACAAGTCTCTGGATTCAACCAGGTAGTAAGTGGCCACAGAGCAAAACACCATTAGTACCATTCAGAATCAGGCAGGTTAACGCCTCCTGATAATTTATGCCTTTGCAAAGTAGAAGGTTTGAGTGTTGATAACAGAATGTAATTCTTTCCGGTAGCCATCCAGTGGGGCTAGAGGTATCACTGAGCTGATAAAATTGATACGAGGCAATACATTAATCTTAATGACTGAAAGTCTAGACTGAAAGGAGGTAGCGAGTGTGCCACATCTCTTCATCACCATCTATCTCATTCAGGACTTTATTGTAGTTATTAGTGGTTAATGTGTCAAGGGAAGGATAGATAGTGACCCCTAAGTATTTCAGATTACAAACAACAGGAATACTAAAAGAAGGTGTCTGCCCACTTAATTAACCTGATGGCATTAATGCTGAGGGGCAACCTGACGAGAGGATCTGGAAACCGAAAAACTAGATGAGCAAATGTTGCCTGTTATCACTACTGCGGAATGGTTAGCATAAAATAGTTTAATCATAGAAATAAAGCCTTCACTGAAGACCATATGTTGGTGCACAGACCATAAATAGCGCCATTCCAGCTGGTCAGATGCCTTCTCGGCATCTAGTGAAACTGGCACTGTGGTTTTCTGACCTTGAAGCTGAATCTATAACATGAAGCAAACCACGGACATTATCAAATGCTAGTCTGGATTTAATAAACCCAGTTTGGTCGTGGTGGACCAGATTAGGCATATACTGTAGCGCTCCAACCGGGTTGCCAAGACCTTAATGTAGCATCTAACTTCCCAGTTCAGGAGACTTAAAGGCCTGTAAGAAGAGCAGTCATTTGGAGGCTTGTCTTTCTTTGGCAAAAGAGAAATAATAGCAATATTTGAGCTAGTCGAAAAGGAACCTTTACTGGAAAAATTAAGCATATTAACAGCAACACATATAACAGCAGAGGGCCAAGCTGGGGCCAAAAGGAAAAATATAGTTCTGGAGGTAATCCATCCAGGCCCGGAGATCTGCCTTTATTCACTGATTGATGGCTTTTCTTAGCTTTTCTAGAGTGATATGTGCCTCTAATGAACGCACAGCCTCCGGGGCAGCTTAGGTAGATGTAATGATTCTAAAAAGTCAGTACTGACTTTTTCCTCAGGAACAACCTTCGACTTATACAACTTTTGATAGAAGAGTTGAAAAGTCCTATTAATCTTTATGGGATCATAGGTTAAATTCCCCTCTTTGGTCCTAATTGCTGAGATGTTTGCTAACTCATCATTCGTCCTTAACTGAAGAGTAACAAGGCGACTGGGTCGAGCACTGTTGTAGATTTTGCATGTAGTGGTTCCCCCCGGTGCGATGAATAATGACTTCTGCTTTCTTCTAGATTTTGAAATCTATTCAAATTTGTATTGAAAGAATGTTATCGAAGGTTTTTTTCATTGAAGCACAACCTTTTATTAGCCTGCTACAAATTACACAGCTAAAAGCTGTAAAAAGCCAGCTACGGTTAGCCCCTTTGGCTGAAAAAATTCTACCCATTTGAATTGAGAAAATGTCTGTGAGTTCTCATTTCTGCACAACTAAACTGGAGAAAAAACTGTGGCACGATTTTAGGCTAATAATAAACACGTTAATAACGTAATTCTTTCAGTTAGCGTAGGGCTGTTATATGTATTGGAAGAAACAAATCAAACCCAGTTTAACTGGACGTAATCATTGGCAGAATGTGAGATTTGATGCAGTAAATGATTTGTATAAAAAATGTGTCCTCATGTTTGTGTCCTTGAATTCATCTTTGTCATTGTCAAGAATCACGTTATCTATGAGAATGGAAGTGATCTTCTACTGTAATTTTCAGCATACGTTAGTCTGTTTGATAATCAACCTTTAAGGTGACAATGAGAGCAAGTCTCAGTATTGCAGCTTGGACAGAAAGTAATGGCCTTACGGCAGAAAGCTCATTATAGAAAATATTATTGCTATAATATATTCATGGATGTGGAAGGTGTGAGGCCTCATTCTTATTCAAAGACCATGGAAATTTCAGTGAAATTTCTCTCCACAAAACCTGTCTGAACCAGGGAAAAGTACCTAAATCTGCAATAGAAAGCACACTCACCTTCTTTCTATTTCCGTGCAATGTTACAAAAGAAACAATTTTCTGCTGAGGAGTTCTGAACATTGGACGCAATGGTCAAAATCAGCTGGTGTACGTTTTGACAATTCATTGCCTTGCCACTCTGGTGAGTTTAAAAATGACATTGAATGACAAGGCAAATAGAGGTTAGCAGACTTTGAGTTCACCACCACTGAGAAAAATAATACCTGGACAACTGACAAAGTGTGTATTGAAATCAGAAGCATACAGGAAGTGGCTGGGTGAGAAACAGAAGAAACGGATCTATGCCATTTTACTGTCACAGCTTTGGCATTTACCATAGTTGACCGTCTTACCAAGAGCAAATTATGATTAATTCCTAATTAACATTCCCATCTTATAGCCTAAATAAGTCATTCTTAGTATGCACCAGAAAGCTATCATTGTTTATACAGCTGAACTACTGTGGTACATTATCAATATGAGTCACCACAAACTACTACTACAAATGGTCAGCTTTTCTATATTTTTCATTTCAGTTAACTTCACAGTTTATTTTCACTATCTGTGAAGGAACAAAAGATCCACTTCACAGTCTCGTAGACTTGTAACAACAGTTATTCATAACTGAATTTCTTTTACTTAATATTTATGTATTCAGATATGTATTCAGGCCCAGCAAGTGATTACTGGCATTATGATTTTCCTAAACCAATTTTACTGATAATTTATTGAATTAGAAAGCATTTAATGAATAGTCAGATAAATTATGAATGGAAGGGCAACCTTCCTAAGTGTGAAGCAAGATGATGAATTGCCAATCAGCCGATTGCATCCAAATGTCAAACAAGCATGTCTTTGATCCTCTGTAGGCTGTTTGCGGGAGCTAATAAAATGTTTATTAAGTATGTCCCCAGGTGACAAGACATTTATCAGTGTGTCAGTATGTCAATGCTTCTCCAGTAACAAACTGCCAATGCAAAGCAGTGCAGAGATTTCTCAAGGGAGCTGTATGATTGTAAAGCCATTGTGCTGCATTCCCCACTGGATCAATAGTATAAGTACCTTTTCAGTACTCTACTATCCATATTGCTTCTACTGCTAACACCACTGTTCCTGCTAGTACTTCTGATTTGCTAGTACTACTTGAAGTCCAAAGTCACATGCCTCCGTGATAGCCACTGCTCCAGCTTTCATTGAACATTTCTTTCATCTGTCTTTCTGAATAAGTGAATATGTTTCTACGGTTTACTACCCATATCCGAAGATAAATAAGCATTCAAAGATAAGAAGTCAAAACCTTCACAATTCTAAACCATAAGTTAAACCATTAATTTGATTAAAAAACTACAGCCCCCATGAAAATTTACAGGTGTGGCAATGTGCAAATTTACGTCATCATAACTTAGTGTCTTACATAACTATGATATCCACCAACACTCTCTGCTACATAAAAAATATCTACACCATTCAGCCCTCTTTATTCTACTATATTATAAAGAATACAGTCTAGACCTGCTCTATAGGAAAAGTGCAATGAGATGAATTGGCGCTATATAAATAAAAGTGAATTGACTACTATTGTTACAGCGATGTCTGCATGGACTCTCATTCTTACTCTTATTTTGTTAGCCTTCAACACCCATGATGGTGAAGAGCAAATTGCCTTGTTTACCTTAAAAAACAGATTTTTAGTAATTTGCCTCATGACAAATTAAAATCTGATTTTGAATGAGGTTTTCATTCAAAATCATGAGGTTCATGTGGTTATAATAACATTGTACTCACCGCTTTATTTGGCGGAGTGTGCACAACTACTCTATGGCAAGTATGTCAGTTCAGTTGAACCAGAACAATGGTTTGGATGTTTTTTAATGACAGATTAGGTAATAAGTTTGCTGTTTGCCTTTGTTTTCTTTTCTGAATACATTTAGCTAATCTCAGAGCTTGTTTAAAACCTGTCTGACTTTTAACAATGCCAACAATGTTCCCAGAACTCAGTGAATAAACTGGTGAGTACATTGTATTCATAACTGACAACTGGTTGGCCACAGTTATGAAAGTAACTAATTTACAAAAGTATCTAATTTATAATAAACCATAGTCTTACTTTAACTCTGTACTGCAACTACCACTACTGCTATTTCAATCAGGAGAGACAAGTGAATAAAGTAAAGATAGTGTTCATTTAAACAGATGATGTGAGATGGCGAGATTGGCGCATAGACTCGGCAGGAAGATTGTGGTGGTGGAGGGTGTCTGCCCTGAGATGGCAAAGATTTAATCCCCCAGTGGAGTCCAGACACTGGTGGTGGTGGCTGATGATTCTGCTGAGGCTGATGGCTGAAGAGGTTTGATGGAATGATGAGCTGATGGATCTTCAAAGACTGGGCGGAGATGGGGAGGTGGAGGGGCGTGCAACCATTGCATGAACATCCTGAAAGCAGAGGGAATCATATTTAAACAGAGGGTAGTAGGAATAGGTTGACGATGAAGGTGTGTCACTGTGCTATTGGATAGATGAGACCAGCTGATGGAACAGCTGACGTCCCGATTTGACAGCACCGGATAATGACAGCAGGAAATATAAGTGAGCATGTGTGCGAGGAGTGAATGGCAGAATGGAGTATTACTACGTCGAAGCATGCAGAAGTCTAGTCTTCCTGACTGATCCTACGCTAGAGCATCATTACTTTCTTCAGTTTTACTACTTTTATTGCTACTAGTTGTACTTACTCTTTCTACTGTTTCTACTGCTGTCGCATTAACATAAATGTATTAATTAATGCAATAACAATTAAATCCAATTAAAATAGTATTGCTGATCACCAGTATTGCTATTACATAGTAAACTAGTGAACTTCAAGATTTATCAAACAGAGGAAGCAAATAAATGCTTAAGGCTACTGAACACCAGATAAAAAAAGAGGGCTTCAATGTGGAATAAAAAGAATACTGTATGTGTTGTCTTTCATAGTTTGAACTCATGTTTTGGATTTAAATGTGGTTCGCGACCTTTGTCAAGTGCTGCACTACTGACTTTATTTCTCTTTTTTTCTCATTTAACACATTTAACAATAGGTGCATGTGTGTGTGTCTGTGTGAAATGTGATGACGCCAGGAAAGCCAGTGAATATAACTGTCAGGGAGCCTACACAGACACCACCATCTCCACCCACCACAGTCATCAGATCCCAATCACCAGACTACTGATTACACTCACCTGTCAGCAATCACCCACCTGCACTATAAAACAGCACTCCTCTAGTTCACTCACTGTCTGGTCTCAACCCTATCAAGTGGTTTATCCTGACTCACTTCCCCGCGGAAAATCTACCTGTCCTCTGGATTCCCCTCAGCCCGTGTGTACCCTCGTCTCCTGGCTCTACAGCTCCCCACCATTCTCCGGGAAGGAAACGGACTTCCTCCATCAGATAAGACTTTCACAAAGACATTTCAATATCTCGGTTACTTACCTGCTGTTTGCTTCATCTGTGTCCATCGTCTGCTTTTGCAATAAATCACCATTGTATCTGCACTTACCTCTGTGTCCTGTGTTTGCCTGCTGACAGAAGACCAGACCTTTAAACCCATCTGGAGATGGAACGCTCCGCTCCCGCCGCAGAAAACCCCTTCGAAGGGCTGGTCAGCGCCCTTCGAGCGGCTCTATCTCCAGATCCACACCAACAATCTGCCTCTGCCAGTTCCATGGCCCTTCCCTCCAACTGTTCGGGTGAGGCGGTTGAATGTAGTGGTTTTCTACTCCAGGTATCCCTGTACATCGAGATGCACTTGCATAAATTCACCACAGAATGAGCTAAAGTTGCATTCCTCATCTCCCTCCTCTCTGGAAGAGAGTTGCTCTGGACTGAAGCCATCTGGAGCTCTCAATCTCCCCTTGCTAACTCCTTCGATAACTTTTCTTCTCACTTCCAGGAAGTGTTCGGTCTCGCTAACGGAGACCTGGCCGTGTCCGACCAGCTCTTCCGCCATAGGCAAGGCAGTTCTTCGGCGGGTGACTACACACTGCAGTTCCGAACTCTAGCGGCCTCTAGCGGTTGGAACGAGACGGCCCTGATAACTGCCTACCGTCAAGGTCTCAATCCACAGCTCCGAGCCAAGATGGTCATCTATGATAACAACATAGGATAGGAAAACTTTATGCAGAAAACCACAAAATCGCTCAGCTATTGACAGCATGTCTCCCGGACATAACCGCTCATTCTCCGCTCTCACCTGCTGCCTGTCCTCCAGTACCAGAACCCATGCAGCTGGACACCAATCATATTTTGCAACAAGATCGTGCACGCCATCTTGCTAATGGCCTTTGTCTGTATTGTGGGACCCCTGGACACCAGATTCGGGCGTGTCCTACCCGTCCTCCACGTCCTGCGGTGAGTACCATCCCCAGTAATCCTTCAATTTCTAAGTTAACCCTTCTCGAGGTCCAATTACTCACCCCACATTATGTTGTTGCAGTACATGCCCTCATTGACTCAGGCTCCTCCAGCAACTTAATCTCGCTGACCTTATTAAAGCACCTGGAATTACCTTTTCAACGCCATGAAGAACTGAAAGTTGAAACCATCCAGGGAAAACCGCTGGGACGTGGAAGAGTGCGATTCCAATCACCGCCCATCACATTACGTGTAGGATGTCTGCATAGCGAACAAATCTCTTTTCTGCACAAGGCTATGGAGGACTACATCCAGGAGGCTCTCCGACAAAACTTCATCTGACCCTTCACCTCACCCACGGCTTCAAGCTTCTTCTTCGTGGGCAAGAAGGACGGAGGCTTGCGGCCCTGCATTGATTACCGGCCCCTCAACAGTCAAACTGTCAAGCTCCCCTATCCTCTTCCTCTGGTCCCTGCCGCCCTCGAGGAACTCCATGGGGCTCGCGTATTCTCAAAACTGGATCTGCGGAGCACCTACAACCTCGTTTGGATCCGGGAGGGGGACGAGGGGAAGACGGCATTCATCACCCCTCCCGGCCATTATGAATACCTGGTAATGCCATACGGCTTATTCAACTCACCCGACATCTTCCAAGGCTTCATGAACTAGGTGTTCCGGGAGTTTCTCCACCGCTTCGTGATCGTCTATATCAATGATATTCTGATCTACTCCCAAAACTTGGCCGAACATGGCCACCACGTGACGCAGGTCCTCTAACAACTCAGGAAACACAAGCTCTACCTGAAGCTTGAGAAATGCGAGTTCCACCACCCCACGGTCCAGTTCCTCGGATACATCGTAAGCGCTGATGGCATCAAAATGGACCAAGGGAAAATTCAAGCCATCCAAACCTGGCCTCTCCCTCAGACAGTCAAGGAACTCCAACGTTTCCTAGGTTTCGCAAACTTCTACCGCCGATTCATCAAGAACTTCAGCTTCATGTCATCCTCTCTAACCTCCATGCTACGTCGCACGCCCAAGTCTCTGTCCTGGAGCTCCGAAGCTCGAGCCGCATTCCAGACACTAAAGGATGCCTTCTGCACTGCTCCCATTCTCACACACCCCAATCCGGAACTCCCAATCATCGTCAAAGTGGACGCCTCCACCACCGGTGTGGGAGCAGTGCTGTCCCAACGACACGGAGAGCCTCCTCAACTCCACCCTTGCGCTTACTTCTCTAAGAAGCTTTCCCCAGCGGAGCGGAATTATGACATCGGCAACAGGGAACTGCTGGCTATCAAGTTGGCGCTGGAAGAGTGGAGGCACTGGCTGGAGGGAGCTAACCTCCCTTTTACCGTCATCACCGACCATAAAAACCTGGAATACCTTCGTTCAGCCAAGAGACTCAACCCTCGCCAAGCCCGCTGGGCCCTATTCTTGACTCGCTTCCAATTCACCATCACCTATCGACCTGGAGAGAAGAATGTCAAGGCCGACTCACTCTCAAGGATCCATGCCCCTGAGGAATCTCCAACACCTGAGCCCATCCTCCCTCCAGCCGTACTCGTCAGCCCCATCCAATGGGACTTGGATGACCAGATACGGGCCGCCAGTTTCCAAACCTGGTTATCCGGTTATCACCCTCAGACCAACGGCCAGACTGAGCGGAAGATACAAGAGATAGGGAGATATCTCCGGACCTACTGTCATGACGTCCTGACTAGCTGGAACCGCTTCCTTCCTTGGGCCGAGTACGCACAGAATTCCCTCAAACAGACCACCACAGACCTCACCCCGTTCCAGTGCGTCGTCGGGTACCAACCCCCATTGTTTCCCTGGACAGAGGAACCTTCGGAGGTTCCAGCTATAGACCACTGGTCTCGAGCGAGAGAGTGTGGGACTCTAGCCCATATACATCTGCAGCATGCTGTGCGGAGACAAACATTTCGCAGATGCCCGTCGATCCGCTCACCCATCATCGCCTGCTTTTGCAAAAAATCACCATTGTATCTGCACTTACCTCTGTGTCCTGTTTGGCTGCTGACAATAACACATCATTGGTGTGGTGATACAGTATGCTGCACAGTTTTGTTTGGAGGGATGACCTTGGGAGTGGAAATCTGAAACGAGCCCTCCAGGGATGATCAAATGCAATAATATTGCACTTGTCCAAACAGGAGTTTGGAACAGCCTGTATAAAAGTTTTGGCAAATTCCTTTGTTAGTAGTAAAAATTGTCAAATTAATCATGAGAATTCTCATTTCTCTTTTTATCCACGCTAGCAGCGTGGCTTTAGGGATGGCAATGTTGGTCAGTTGGCCAGTCCAGAACAAACTTCTACTGGATGGATTTTGTACAGGCATTAATGGTTCCCAGACGATGTATCCTACTGACTTTGTAGATTGCATATATATTCCTCTGGCTGCACCATGAGGTTGACATTTGTGGTTTTGAGTGAAATGTCTCAACTGTTGGATGGATTGCCACAAAATTTGGTGCAGACATCCATGTCTCCCTAAGGATGAATTGTAATAACTTTGACTATTCTTTGTTCAATACTTTATGACCAAATATGTACAAAAGTAATGATATTCTCATCAGCCCCAGCTGTACATTGTGTTCAGTGCTAATTAAAAATCTTAGCATGCTAACACACTAAACTAAGATGAAAGACATGGTAAACCTGCTAAACATTGCTAGCGCTTAGCTCAAAGATTTCCGGGTTTCTGCGCCGTATGAGTGGCAGCCAGCAACGGTTTCTCTTTGTTTTTTCCTGCTCTTTACAGAAATAATTATTTATTGACAGTTTTTAGCTTAGTTGTGTTTAAAGTTAGTCAACAATTTCCCTCGGGATAAATAGTTATATTTTTTTTGTTATCCTAAAATACCTGTGCCTAAGTACAGCCTCACAGCTGCCAGCATCGCTGCGGACTCTTAGTCTTGTTTCAGTGTATAGTGCATTTTTAATTGTGATTTAAGGGTAAATTGTGAAAGTCCTTTGGATGTACTATGCAGGAGACAATAACCAATGTTTCATTTGGTTGAAAATGTACTTAAAATGTTGCTACCTGTATGTCAGCATACAGGTAAAAGTGACAACCAAGACAGCAAGTTGATAAAAGCATTTTAATGAGCTTTGTTGTTCTGTTTAACATAACAGAAAAACTGTATTTGACCACTGATGTTTAATAGGGCAGAGTATTTCCACTTCCAGGCTTTGCCTTTGAGAACAGTTTGTTAGTTCAGCTCTACAGCATTTCTGTTTTCCATATTTGTGTAAACATCTGCAACAATTTGAGGTCGATATGGAAATAAGAACCAATTTCTTGATTTGGAGAAAAACTAAGGATGATATAAGCTTACTTTGAGTCTGGGAGCTGAGATCTCCCAAATTATTCATCAATAGGAACTCTGCTGGTTGTCCAAATGTATCATGCACAGGGTATATTTTCTATTAAATGAATGCAAGTGGGAGAGAAATACCTACAGAGAAAAAAGAGACAGAACTGGGGAGGAAAATGTATTCATCCACAACTAATGGATGTGTTTGCTGTTTGTGCATTCCAATCATATTTCAATTCCATGTTGAAAGGAGAAAGAGTGAAGAAAATGCAATATTATTTGAAGATGTGTTAGTAAGAGGTCAAAAGCTACAGTATACTCTAGTGATCAGGAGAAGTACAAATGTGTAGCTGTTATGTTTGTGGCTTTTCTGCAGCTGTTGATTCTCAGGAAAAACATTCTGGAAGCATTCTGATTTGACAACCTGTAGCTTTGTGAAACCTCAAAGTCTCCAGCTGCCTTCCTTGCAACCCTGAACAAAATAAGTATAGAAAATACATGGATGGTTTGCTTGTGCATTGCACTCTCAAGCAATCACAGACATCCTGTAAGCTCCTTTATCTGTACTGCAAATAGATGCCGATTCTCAAAATTCCTTCTGGAGTAGTTTCCAACCTATGAGCACAGCATGAACTCACTGAGGAATCAAGGCTTTCCATCTGAATTGCATCTTCAGTAACAAATATTTAAAAAGGCTGCCATCAGAAAAATAATTAATTGTGGCTGGAATGTGTTACAACACCACATAACGCAAAGTGCGGGGTCATCACTGAAAGCACTCATTAGTGAGGAATCCACTGCACTCCCAACATTTATCTCCCATGTTTTGTCATCTACATCAAAATACCTAGCATTTTTATCTTTTAATCACACATGCACAGTTCATGAATAATACAACAACATTCAACTTAATTCTTTGGATGGTATTTCCACCCAGTAAAGATGTTCCACGAATAGTCTGCATCGTCTGTGGTGTTGGAGAAGTTTTGCAGCACTTGGGGAATCAGGGAAGCAGGAAGCAGACAGTGAAGTAACACAGCATGATGGCTCATGCTGAGCGATCATCTTGTGTAAATGAGCAGATGTGGAACATCCATCAGAAAGCTGTAAAAATGTACCAATCCAAATCAGTTTGACTAACAAACTGGTTTTAGAGTAGAGACCAATGACAAGCACATGTAAGAATTGTCGAGGTATGCCAACCTCTCTCCGAGTTGTTTGATGAGAAGGGATCCACACGAGACCTACAAATGTCTTTAACTAGTATTTATATCCCCACAAATATTACAAATAATACAACCAATCAAACAATACAGACAAATACAGATATATCTGGAGACACAGCACAGAGACCTCTCCAGGCGATCTCCCCGCTATGTCTGAAGCAGCGGTACAAAAGTAGTTGGCTATATGGCCTGAGCTCCTCCTGGTACACAATACTATGTAAATGCCTAAGTTCACACTTCCCCTATTCCTCTTGATCTTCATTCCATTCTCAGGTGTGATCAGAGCGGCTGGTCAGTGAGGATAAGCGAGTCACCCCCATGCACTGATCAAACAACCCATATCAAAAGGGTGTCAGCTCCGGCCTGCCAACACATGTGTATACATTTCCTCCCACTCTTTGTCACCCCAAATCACCTCTGTATGTCACCATGGGATTATCATATCCACTGTACCTTCCCCCACTTTCTCTTATCTAACTGTTAATTAGTTGCAGTCTATGGTGCAGAACAGCTGCTGGCTGAGATGTTGCGTGAGTTAGACTTGTACAGAGACAAACATCTTACATACAGTGTGTACGTAGCACAAGCTATCAATCATAATAACACAGCCCAAGTTTTGATATTGACAGAATCCATAGGAAGAACATCTGCAAGTTTACAGCCATCCCACATTCCTTGGAGGTTATTACCCCTGAGTACCATGGCATAGGTCTCATCATCACCCTCCCTTCATCTATACTGCCAGCCCTCAACCACACAGATATTGCATTTCTAAAGTAGGCCATATCACTGCTGCAAATGGAAGCACTATCTCAACCACCCCCCACCCCCCACTGCTCCCTTCGCCTTGCGCCCAACCCATATTGTAGTGAAATCTATGCAAATTCATAAGAAATCTCAAAAAGCGCCATCAGTCCCGCTGACACTCTCCATGTCGGTAGGTCCCTTGGGGAATCCCATGCTCGTTGACTGTGAAGCGGTTAAGGAACTCCCACAGGAGATACTGGGGAACTCTGGCTCACACGTAATTACCACAGTGACCAGGGCTGAGGGAGGAGGTTGTTGTGATCAGGAAGTGCTGCTTAAGTGAGGTAATTTTGAAGAAGACATATTGGCTTTACAGTTGTTTTGTACCATGGCATATTGTAGTCAAATCATGTCTGAATGAATGAATGATGCATATATGTCATATACTATGACAAGCCCACATGGGCTTACAAGACACCACAAATTCATATAAGCCAGATCCAGAATGCTGCGCATACATTTTTAAATAAGATGACAAAATGTCTAAAATATAAAGTAAACAATCATATTTTCAGACCTTCACTATCTGCAACAAAATTCATAAATCACTGACATAAAATGTACTGGAGAAATCAGAATGAATATTATAATTAAATAGCTCATCTTGCCCTCTTTTCCAGGCTTTTGAGATAAAGTTAAACATATCAAAATGAACAACCATTCCAATTTTTGGTTATCTGTACACCAAAATATTTTAGGGTTTTGTTGAGCTATTTCGTGGACATTTCTACATCATCATAGTGTGCAAACAACAGTCGAACTCACTTTTTCTTCTCCCAAATTACACAGCTCACACATGCTGCTTTCTTCCTCAATATTTTTAACGCCGCCGACCTCCAGAGGAAGAATAACAGCTTTCGCATAACTAAAAATCTTTTTATATTTCTAGATAAGAGAAATAAGAGAGCCATACTTTTGTTTAATATGCAAATATGTCCTTAATTTTGAGTTCGACAAGATATTTTAAACAAATGTCCTTCAGCATTACAGTGTTGGCCAACACAGTGCCTTGTCGGATGACATAGAGTTGTGGCAAAAGTTCAACCAGGTTAAACTTTTTTGCCAGACAACGCTACGTTTTTTTGCTGGAGCTCTCAGTATTGGCACCCCGACTGTGCCGTCGGACTGGCTGCTTTCAAATGAATGAGAAGGCTGCATTTTTTTTCAGCTGTTGGTCTACTGTTTACTGAACGCAGCCTAAGACTCTACAGCCACGCTTGATGCTCTGTGAGGCTGTACTTAGGCACAGCGGTGCGTTGAGCTAAATGCTAATGTCAGCATGCTAACATTTTCACAATGACAATGTTAGCATGTTGACGTTTAGCAGGTATATTGTTTACCATGTTCACCATCTTTGTTTATCATGTGAGCATGCAAACATTTGCCCAAAATACAAAGTACAACTGAGGCTGATGGTAATGTTATTAGTTTTTCTGGTCATAAACCAAAGTATTGGACAAACTAAGGGGACCATGAATGTCTGTATAAAATTTCAGAGCAATCCATCCGATAGTTGTTGAGTCATTCCATTCTGGACCAAAGTGACAGTGTGACATTGCATCCATTGAGGCACGCTGTTAGCATGGCTAACACAGGCACACCATTATTTCAATTTGTTAATGTTTGGGCCTATAGCTTTCAGAGTGGACTCAACAAGAGACCAAATTACAACCTCATAAGTCAAAAATTCATCAAGAAAAATCCCAAGTATTAAAATGTCACTAGCATATTGTAAAGTGATTAAACCAAACATAATATATTGTGTATTTTGTGTATAAATACTAAATAGTGGGTGCACGGTGGCAGAGCGGCTAAAGCTCCTGCCTCCCAATAAGGAGATCGTGGGTTCGTGGGATCGATTCCCGGACCAGACCAACATCACACAATCTCTCTGGGTGGAGTCTGCATGTCCTCCCCGTGTTACCGTGGGTTCTCTCCGGGTTCTCCGGCTTCCTCCCACCGTCCAAAGACATGCATGTGTAGGTTAATTGATAACTCTAAAATTGCCCGTATTGAATGAATGTGAGAGTGAATGGTTGTCTGTCCTTGTCTGTGTCTGTGTTAGCCCTGCGACGAGTTGGCCACTGTCCAGGGTGTACCCTGCCTAAGGCCCAAAGTCACTGGGATAGGCTCCAGTCACCCGCGACCCCTAACGGGACCAAGCGGTAGAAAATGGATGGATGGATGGATACTAAATAGTGATACAGGAAATGCCCCCTGCACCCCTCAGCTACACTCAAAGATCTGAGACGTTCACTTATTCGATCACAGTGTCCTATGGTAAGTGTCTCAAGCACCTCTGTATTCCTTTCTGTTTGGCGGTAACTTCAGATTCACCATACCGTATGGTTGAATAACCATGTTCAGCCTAAGAGCCAAATTTTAACATTGTTGTGTTTACCAGCAATCTAATTATCATTCCCTCCATATTACAGTTTTTTGTTGTTGCCTGAATTAAAAAAATGTTACTCTGAAAATTAAGGCTACATTCCAAAGACATTTTGTTTCAAATGTAATTTGCACTTATGTCTCTCCTTAGCATCCCTTTAATACTGAGGCAGAGACTCTCGTCACGCCTGCATCACTTTGTGCTTTCCCACAGACACAGATGGGCACTGTAGGGGGATATTTCCAACAGTGAGGGAGTGAGCTCAGCAGACCAGGTGTGACATGAACACTACAACCTCTGCCTTTGGGCTGTCTCTGATTGAAACTCTCTCTTGTTGTGGGAGTGCCATGAAGCGGTGAGACGCAGACACTGCTTAGTCTGAAAAATGAGTGCCATCAGCGTCTCAGTATTCGGATTAATGAGAACCCGCGGTGCTGAGCCAGGCTAAGGCTGCTCATTTGTTTGGGTACCCATCTCCATTAAACAGCAATAAGGGGAATTCATGGAGCTCCATCAGAGCTTGGGGGTGCGTTGGAGAAGCCCACGTGGAGGGATTCATAACACAACTAAGCTCATCACGCTCAGTAATCTCAGATGAAATTAAAAAGCCGTGGACAGCTGCAGAAAAAAATCTCTCTCACTCTTTCTTTTTTTTAATCTTTTCCCACTTGTTCCTTTCATCTTGCAAGCATTGTTTCTAGGCACTGTTTCTTGGCGCTGCTCTTGTCTGGTGTCTGTGCCAACAAGGCAAGTAATAAAAGATACTGTCACACACTATGCAGGGATATGGAAAAGTTGCAATGTGCCATATGGACCTAGGATGTACTGTAGAATAAATAATAATCATAAACTGAATAACAAAGCAAACAACTGTTACTGTGCTTCATGTTCAGATTCATTCATTGTCTTCCACTTGATGTGCTGTGGCTAAGGAAGAAACAAATAACCATGCCTTCTGTTTTATTTGGCTTGTAATGTGATGTCAGCCCTGTTTTTTGCATGGAGCTTCATAGAAGGTTTTGGACTGTGAACAGAGCACATCGCAGCACCCACATTAGAGCAGTTTTTTTGTTCTTTCTATTTCATGTAGAGGCTGGAAAAAGAAAGCCCACAGCGCCTCGAGTAACCCTGCAATTGTATTTAGATGTATTGATTCGTACGTCTGACCAGCCTCTGTGTGAATTTTTGGTTTTTCATGGTCCAGCGGATATAATAGAATTGAAGGGAGAGAAGGTGCACCAGCACAAAAAACCCATTTAAAAACAATTAGCATGTATCATTAGGCAGGAGGAGAGGAAAACACCTGAAAGATGAACAGGAGGAGGAGAGCGAGAGGTAGATAGAGAGAGACAATGAGGATATTAGTCAGGTCCAAGGACATTTTTGTCAAGGAGGAGTCCAAGTCCCCTGCTGGTCTGATGATCTCTGTAATGCACATGATGTGAGTCATTTGACTGCTCTTTATTTTATAATGGTTTTAAATCATTTCATGATCCACTGTAATTACTGTAATACTCTAATTGCTACCACTTCATTACTGTGCGAGGTGGCAATAACATTTACATTTGAAAAGGCAGAATACACCACTTTCAAGCCTAAGAAGCCACAAGAAGAATGAAAAGTGCAATTAAAAAGTATTAAATTGTCTTTCAAGACACTGTCATCCCAAACACATCTGGCTGAGATAAGCTTAGAGCTGCAAGTAACTCTGTCACTTGGAAGCTATAGGTATGGCAGCAAAAGCAAACAGTTTCACAGAGTTCAATACCAAGAAATAATTGAACATGACATCAGTAAACTGAAGATCACATACTCATGTTTACCAACCCAGGCCAAGGCAGGACCATTTTTAGCCATGGGTGGTCTCCTAGGACGCCACCAGATGGAGGAGGGCCAAAATCAGTGAGAGCTCACACTGCAATAAACACCTGCTTATCACAGTTGTAATATTCATTTTGTTGCAGTACCTAACTGCAGCATCACACTGTATTTTTAAATGGTCATTACACTAGCAACCTGACACAGCTGTAAATGGTCAGGAGCCACCAGAGTATTGCTGGTTTGAATTCCTGGAAAATGTGAGCAGGGGAAGTGAGCACAACATGAATCATCATTCAGCAGTTCTTGAGCAACTTGACCCTCAGCTGTGCACATTCATGTTACCTTCTACCCCTGCAACTACACCTCAGGCTGCTGCCTGAATGACAGTGTTCACCGTCAGCGTGTTTGGTTGACTGTGGCTAAATCAAATGAACTGAGCTGAATTCATAAAACCCTTTCCTCAGTTATGTGACTCCCCTATATACCGTTGTTTAGGTAACCACTTATACAGTGGCATTGAATAAAAGATTATTTATTTGAGGAATATTATAACAGGGACACACACACATGCACACACACTATGATTAATTATGATTCTTTAATGAGAAGTTCACCAGGACACACACCACTGGAGTGTCAAATTAAACTTATAATGAACAGCTATTTCTTGTGGATTTATGAAAAACTGAACCTTGATAAGGTCAGTTCTGATACACTACAGTAAATTGGCATTTTCACCTGTCAAGTCATTACACCGGAGCTAATTTCTCCAAAGCATGTCAAACAAAAATCCACAAAACCCATAAGACGTCACGCTTATTGAAAGCAGGAAATAATCTAGCTTTTATAATTAAAACACAACAAAATGTATATTGTTTTTTTGTAGGGTTGTAGGGTCAGGAAATAATGATACCAAATATGTGCAAACAAACACACTGTCGTAGGTATGCAGTACATGGTCGCCCACACAAACACACACATACATAAAGCACACAGAGAGCTACACACCCTTCCATTAACAGGAAATCACCATGGGAGTTAGAGGTAATAGTATTGAGGCAATAACAGTTTTAGTTAATGTAATCAGCATTCTTTATGGTGTTTTGAGCTTGTGTGGGGTCCTGAGAAGAAAATCTTTTTCTTTGGGTGAAAATGGTAGCTAGATTGAATTCTGTATAATGTGCTCCTCTTTGGAGTGTAGTGTAAAATGAATACAAGCTCATCACATCAAATCTTTGCTGAATGATACTGCTGTAAATACTCTGTTCTGGTTGCAGGCTGTTCTCATTCACTTTTCGTAGTTATACCTACGAAAAGTAATGCACTATAATTCGTATATAACCCACGTAATAGGGAGCCATGAGGCAGTTACATTTACCATTAGGCGGCAACCTCTAGTGGCCTCAGTAATTATGACGGGATCAAAGGAGGAAGTCAGATGAGGAAGCATAAAGAGCGTCCGTGTAGGGAGGTGAACGGGGTGGATGGATGGATGGAGGGGTCCAACACGGGACTTACACCCGGGAGACTGGGGTCTGTGTCCTGTGTGAAACCAAAAGTCAATGCTGACTTATTTTAAGTTATGTAAGTTGAGTCACGTGATTTACTGCAAGTTACTAACGTACTTACTTATTTTAACCATAACCGTGAGCTTTTCCTAAACCTAACCAAGTAGTTTTGGTGCCTAAACCTAACCAAACTACGACCGTTTCACAACGTTAGCCACGTGTTTATTGTTACCATGACTACGAAGGTCCGTTATGCCTGTTGCTGGTTGCTGGACATTCGTAGAACTAGGCACGAAAAATGGTGCATTACTTTTCATAAGATATCATACGAACCGTTGTATGAGGATACGTTGACTGGTGTTACATAGCTGCTTTATAAGGTGTCCCAAGGGAAAAGTTACCAACCCTTGTCAAAAATGTAATGGGATAAATCCATTTTTGTTCAGCCTTTGCACACCATACCCACAAAGCAGCATTCACTGACACACACAGTTTCAACTCAAATGACTGTGTAATGTTCAAATTCATTATTCTTGTGCCTTTGGGAATATTGCCTTACAAATAATCAGTGTTGTGTTAAATGAAATATATAGTTATTCCAGGCCAATAGCCCTTCATATGGTAAATAAAATTTGTTAACCTGATATCCAGAATTACTTCATCTGCGTTCACACGCACTATATCGACTGCTGGAAAACCACATGAAGTTGGTGATCTTTGTGAGGAAAACATCCATCAGTATAGTCCAAAATTCTCAGTCTTATAGTGTAGATCATTGTTTCTCTGTGACAGTATTTCAAGATTCAAAAAAATAAATGTGTATATAATAATTTTTGGTCGTTAAATTCAAACATATACTAATATAATTATTTCCCTTGTTAAACATATAATTATTTTATGACAAAATTGTTATATTAAATGTGCGCCTGGCATTCATTTCTCAAGACACAGGCAACGAGACTTTCTCCCAAGAAGAATGACAGCATCGGTGGTTCAGAGCGCATGGCCAAACAAGGTATTTTGTTGTTTCATTTGGAGGACCTTATCAGTGACAAAAAAGTTGAAATTCGAAGAAAGGTTTGAAGAAACGTTTCCTGGTAGATTACCGAATAGATTACTAAACGGTCTATTGTTTATCTCGCACTTCTTAGGATGAAAGATAAAACCAATTAAGTTCAATAATCATTCTGGTTGTGTTGCTAAGTGAGAGCCTGCTTGTACTGCACCTACGTTCCTGAGGAAGGGTGCCATTGTATGAAGAAGCTCTCTGCCTCTCCTGTGCAACGGCACTCTTAGTTATGTATACACTCTGGAGCACTCTGGGCAGAGTGACCTTCCCCTTCCCTGTGTGCCTAGTGCATGAATTAGCTCACTCTTTGGTCGCAAGTAATATGTTTCCTGATTAATACATATAGTGCTGTAACAAAGCCTTTATTTTTATATATTTTAGAACAAGTGTCTACAGTTGATGGACATACATGAGAGTTGAGAGATGAAAATATGCATGCTCTCTGTACACACGTAACACCAACTGCTGTGGGCTTTGATGTGTTTTACCGAAGGTCAGAGGGTGCTCGTTTGTTGCATTTGAGTAATGATGTCCTCCAGTTTAATCAAAGAAACATTGAATTTATGATCCAGAAACAACACGCGAAAGTTTGTATTTCGTTGAACAGAGCCTGGGAGACAGAAAAGACGCTCTTCCCAGGAGTCATATCTCTCTGCCCGGATCCTCCTGTTTTAGTTTCTCAAAAACAACCATATCTTTATCTTTATCCAATTTATTCAAGCACAGTTGATTAATCATGTTATCGTTTCTTTAATCAGACGTTTCCTTGTGTAATGGCACCCTCATGCAGGTAAAAGCATAATGGCACAATAATTCATAACCAATCAGAGACTGTCAATGATTTCTGTGTTTTAATTATGGACCAATAGGGAACATCCCAACAACCCGCCAGGAGGAGCATATTTTGAAAATATAAGTGAATACACAAATGAGCCTGTTCAGTTGCTTCATGAACCAACTTGGTTTTACGTGTACTTATATATTTATATTTTATATTCCAGTAAAATCTGTATTGCATTGGACTCTGTTCGACTCAAGTGTTTTACTGAAGAAGAATTAAACAGTGTGTTAGAGGACCTGAAGACATCTGGCCCAGCTGAAGGTTTTTTTCCCCCACACCTCCTTCAGTGTCACACTGCATGTGGTAATGCACAGTACTGCTGTGCACTCTGAAGTGTCTTGCCACAGCCTTACAGCCCAACACAAAATCAATGTAGTTAAGTTGGAAGAAAATAGACTAAAAAAAAGCCTAAAAAGATGCTTTGGGTCGCAGAAATGTGCGTAAAATGTGAGCCAATATGTGACTCGTGTAAACAGCTATATTGATTAAAATTGAAGCAGATCTGTTCTATAAGATGCAGATGAGATGGATGACGGCTAAAACGTGTCCTGTCCATTGGAAACAGCATGTTCTGGCAGTGCTGTGGCTCTGTCACATATGTGCTGTGGTTCACATGTGCAATAGAAGTGTTCTCTCTCTGTCGAACAGTCATGACGTCACCAGCGAGGATAAGTTTGGTTAGGTTTAGAAAAAGATCACGTTACATACCGTAAATTAAGTCAACATCAACTTTTGGTCTCACACGGGACTCAAACAGCAGTCTCCTGGCTGAAAGCCCTGTGTTTGTTTGACTCATCCAGACCTTCTTACTTTGTATACTACCTCACCTGTTTTTCTCTATGACACGCCATCTCTGCACAATAAAAGTCCAGCCTGGTATCGGTGTGTCACTGGCACGCACAATTGGACTTGCGTGCCATGCACTGCACGCAATTTAAAAGTGAAAAGTTGAGTTATTTGTACGCAGTTTGAAGAGAACAGCCTGTCCGAACGTATGCACTTATATTCTTATATACGTATACTGTGTTAATGATTCGAACGTGGCTGTACAGGTACTTTTCATGTACAGGTGGAGTCACAAATGTGCAGCTAGTGTTTGCCTCAGGAAACCTTGAGGCATGTCAGCTCATCTCAAGGGTCGAGTACTTAAAAAAAATTGACGACCACTGCTTTACATAACATACATTGCTCTGATACAGGACTATACATAGACAGTAAAGCTTTGATGAATGTATCACCACAATAAGGTCTGCAGATGCTATTTGGGATATAAATCAAGGTGCGTCCACAGAGTTTAGGCCCATATGCTACTACATACATACACCTATGTATTTCTGATATATTCAGCAACAGCTCTCTTGCTTTTCATACTTATTGTGATTCAAGTGGTTGCATTCAGACACAAAATTGATTTCTATTCTAGCTGCTTTTTTGCAGCTGATTGGATTGAGATGTTGATAATCAGCATTCGACCATTGTTAGAAGTTGCTGGCACACAGACTCAGTTACAGGGGAACACGAGCGTTCTTTGGAATTAATTTAAGAAAGGAAGGAAAAAAGGCAATGAAAATAAACTGGATGCAAATATTGAACTTTAGAATAGTTTAGAATGGTATCACACTGGATGGCACTGCCCCCTGCTCTGGGATGTGTGCCGGAGATGTGATAAATGTCATATGTGAACTTATGACCTTTGTTGCGTACCATTCCGTTTCTGCTTATCTTTGCAACTTTGCAAATTCCCCATAGTTCAGTTTTTATGTAAACTGGACAGTAAAAAAGATAAAAGACAGTATGAGGGAAATTATTTTGACTTCCAGACAGTTTGTGACTGTGTTGAAATATACTATTTAACCCTTGTGATACAGAATGAATTGCCTTTTGTGAAATGTCTGCCAAGTGACCATGGATTGCAGATATTGTTCAAACTGCACACAAAGAGCCTCAACATCACACATTAGTTACTTTCCATCAGCTGCTGAATTTCAAAAGCGGCCTTTAAGATCAGAGTCTCGTCTCTGGCAGCACAGAGATCATTTCTGAGAATCACTGTATGTAAGTATGTGTGTTCTATTTAAGTTGTCACACCGTTCAACTTCAAGAGAGTGAATCAAGAATTTATTTGAATATCCAAAACTGGTTCTTTTGTTCTGGTTTTGCAGACAAGAAGCTTTTTGATTCCCCTAATCTAGTGCTCAAGATCCAGACATGTCTTATTATTAAATAATTAACTGACTGATGTATGGTGGCTCCGTTTTTTAGAGCCCCTCGAAAACTTCTGATTTTGTACAACTTGTTGTGTTTCTGTATTTGCTTGTGTTTTCTGTATTTGCACAGCATTTCTTTATTCTATTTGGCTATGTTTATTTGCATGTTGTTGTCTTAAGCTGCAGTGCCTTGAGCTCTTGGCCGTCATACGTCACAAATAGCACTGATTATTGGAAACTGAAATTTGTAGTAGCTGTTCCACATATGTTGTACAACAACAGACGAGGTTACACTAGACTGAGTTAGGATTATAACCAGTATCTGATAATATGAAAATATTTGTACATTTTTAGTAGCTTGCTTGCTAGTATGTTGTAGTATTTGTCACATAGTGATAACAAGTCCTCATACACACACATTGCTAAACAGCAAATTTGTCAGTGTCTTTCAAAAAGACCCACATGCACATTCATGTGAATGTTTTCTGATCTGCCACCTCTATAAGGTCTGGTTAAGTTTAGGTAACTAAACAGGGATACCATACTGAATGTGAAAGTATAACATGCTCAGCAGTAATGGGCTGTGAATGGTTGGAAGAGTTGGAAGGAACAGCAGGAAAGACAAGCTCAGGGAGCATCATATTGAGGAAAAGCAATGGGGAAAATGCCATGAAAAGCAATCTTAAGGCCAACACTGATTTTCTTGTTTTCTTTTATTTTTCCCTTTTATAAATTCACAGGTACATTCACAGTAAAGTAATCACAACCAAAGATCAAAATGAACCCCATCCAAACCAGCCTAATTGGAGTAGCAATGATGTTTCAAGCTGCATACTATCTATGTGCCTTTAAAAACCTTCTTCAAACCTGTTTTCTTGTTTAAACTTAATGGAAACCTGCCAAAAATATCTGCCAGGAGGTTCAATAATAGATGTTCTGGTTAGAGACTTCATCATTCTGCTCTCCTGCATTCCTGAATAAGAAATAACATCCTTATAATGAGATGTAGAACCATATAATCACATCAAATGGCCTAGGCTGTAGCTTTGTAGCTCATCCTTGAAGAATAGAGCTCCGTGATGTTCGCTTCCTTTTGTTCACAGTACTTTGGCCGTGATACTTTAAATCATTATCCCAATACAGCATGAGAGAGGGAATGCAGTAGATGACAAGCTCTGATTTAAGAGACTCCCCAGCTGAGCGATATGGACACTGAATGCTTTATTAGTGTGAGAGCTCCACAGACGCACATGTAAGATATCAACTATTGTTGAGTTAATGGAACACAGTGTTTCATGTTTTGGGGCTCATTTCTCTGCTTCATACAGTGATCTTCAAGCACCACATTCAGCCAGGGCTAATGAAAACAAGACATTTTACTTTGTATCTAGTTGCTGTGAGACAGCCGCATTGAATTTTAAAAGGTGAAACTAGGTTAGTGCCAGCTTGTTTTGTCAAAGTATCCTTGAGTATCCTTGAACCTTGAATCGTAGCTGGCTGTTATCAGTGTGTGTGTGTGTGCGCGCAAGTGTGTGAATAGAGACAAATTGTAAAGCGCTTTGGATAAAAGCAATATATAAATGCAGCCATTTAACTGTTGAATATAAAATTATACTATATTCTAAAATTAAAAACTATGAAAGCATTTCAAGGAAAATACCTACTCCATGTTTCCCCCAATTCACAATAAGTCATTATTCCCCCTGCCCCACACCCACCAATCTCATTTTTTATTTTTATGGGTTTGTTCATATTTTATGTATCCAGTTAATTGTTATATTTTGTTTATATTTGATTTCCCACATGAACGCCATAATGCTATTTCAAAGTATTCTCCACTCTTCCAGGAATTCATATTCTCTTGGAGAAATGCTGAAATGTGTACGAATGTATTATTTTGTTCTTTTTGTTTTCAACTTTTTAGTCTAAAAATACTGAAAAACAGAAGACATGACCTCAGTTTTCTATGGCCCTGCCCCATATCGTATATTTTGCTGCTGTGTGTATGTAATGGTTTTGGGTGTGCCTGTTAAGCTTTGGATAAGCTTGAAGGGTTGTGTCTTTTATTATTTTTCAAAACCAAAAGTGTAAAGAATAGATTAAACAGCGTTTGTCTGCTTTAACATCAGCTGGAAACATTAGCCAAGCATACCCTCAGTAGTAACCTACTTCCCAAGCCAAGGAGCATATCATTCGTCGTCAAATGCTTGCTCATGGTGGGATTTGTTGAGTCTCTGTAATTAATATTATAAAGAGTACGGTCTAGACCTGCTCTATAGGAAAAGTGCATTGAGATAACTTCTGTTATGAATCGCGCTATATAAATAAAATTGAATTGAATTAGCTTACTGTATTTTGTGGGGAAAAGGAGATAGGCGATTGCACTGAACGAGTGTCACAGGCGGAATTACAAGTATCAAGCGTGGAGATGATGTAATCTGCAAGCCAAAGTACACATGCTGGAGACAAAAAATAAAGGTTGGAGGATAAGTTATTGGACTTGGAAACCAGATCCCAATTGAACAACCTGGGATTGGTGGCACTCACACACATACTGTACATTCACAGGTAGACATGCACATGCAAAACATGTACTAAACACACTACATATTGAGCTGTTAAACATACACTTTATGCTTAGGCTGTAATCTACGTTTGGTCCAAAATATATCAAGCACACACATCTATTAACAGTCAGACATGCATATGCAAAAACACTACACAATGAGCTGTTAAACATACACTATGCAAGGGTTGTATTTCAGGTGGGACAAAAATATTTAAAACTCTTATGAGGTACAGAATTAGAGCAAACCTCTTACACATGTTGCAGATGAGTGTTAATTGATGTCACAAATGGATAGCAGCAGAGATTGTTTGGTTAGTGGAAAGTAAAGAGCAGACTGACTGATCCTCACTAAGTGTGGAACTGTCATATACGATAGCGGGAGACAGATTTCTTTTTCTTTTTGCAGGGTTCCCACGAAAGGGGGAAAAGGGGAGTTCATGTTCAATTCAATTTTATTTCTATAGCGCCAATTCATAACAGAAGTTATCTCATTGTGCTTTTCCTATAGAGCAGGTCTAGACCGTACTCTTTATAATATTAATTGCAGAGACCGAGCAGGAACATGGGGGCAGCAGGCGGCCCATAACTACAGACCCAGACCACGCAGCTCCGGAGGCAGAAATACCTGCTGAAAGCGACAGGAGAGGAGAGAAATGAGAAAGCACAGAACTATGGGAGAGAGAAGATGTTGAGTTAGTAACATGCAGTAATGGGATAAAAATGCATACAGATGGAGAGGAGGAGAGAAGGAGAGGGGAAAGAGGCGCATCACGTGAAGTCTCCCGGCAGTCTAGGCCTATAGCAGCATAACTAAGGGATGGTTCAGGGCTTGCCCAAGCCAGCCCTAATTATAAGCTTTATCAAAGAGGAAAGTCTTTAGCCTACTCTTAAATGTGGAGATGGTGTCTGCCTCCCGAACCCAAACTGGGACCTGATTCCACAGAAGAGGAGCTTGATAACTGAAGGCTCTGGCTCCCATTCTACTTTTGGAGACTCTAGGAACCACAAGTAACCCTGCATTCTGGGAGCGCAGTGTTCTAGTCAGGTAATATGGTATTATGCGATCTTTAAGATATGATGGTGCCTGACCATTAAGAGCTTTGTAGGTGAGGAGAAAGATTTTAAATTCTATTCTAAATTTTACAGGGAGCCAGTGCAGAGAAGCCAATATTGGAGAGATATGATCTCTTTTCCTAGTTTTTGTCAGTACACGTGCCGCAGCATTCTGGATCAACTGGAGAGCCTTAAGGGACTTATTCGGGCAGCCGGATAATAAGGAATTGCAGTAGTCCAGCCTAGAAGTAACAAATGTTTGCACAAATTTTTCGGCATCCTTTTGAGATAGGATGTGCCTGATTTTTGCAATATTACGTAGGTGAAAAACGGCAGTCCTTGAAGTTTGTTTCATGTGGGAGTTAAAGGATAAATCCTGATCAAAGATAACTCTGAGGTTCCTTATGGTGCTGCTGGAGGCCAGGACAATGCCATCTAGAATAACTATATCTTTAGATAATTTGTCTCTGAGGTGTTTGGGGATAAGTACAATAACTTCAGTTTTGTCAGAGTTTAACATCAGAAAGTTGCAGGTCATCCAGGTCTTTATGTCCTTAAGGCATGCCTGAAGTTTAGTTAACTACTTAGTTTCATCTGGCTTGATAGATAGATATAATTGGGTATCATCTGCATAGCAATGAAAGTTTATGGAGTGCTTCCTAATAATACTGCCTAGAGGAAGCATATATAAGGTGAATAGAATCGGTTCAGTGTGTTGGATATGAATTCTAACATCCAGGTTTGTCATGTTTCTCAGTAAGTTTATTTCCATATTGCAATGTAATCTACAGTATTATTCTTTGTTGGAGATGTCTCAAGGAGCAAATCTTAATTTTGTTTCTTGGAACTGCAGAGGTCTGCAACAGCTAAGAAAAGTTAAATCCAATACAGTCTTGTTGTCAAATTCAGTGAACATCTCCTCACTGTCCACTAGCTGTCCGTACAGTGTGTGTGCTAAAAAAAAATCTGGTGTTTGTACACAGCCCTGGCTCTGTAAATGGGAAAAAAGTGGCTCAGACTGAGCCACACAGCACTATTCCGGCCATGATTTGTGTGTGTCAGGTAACGTTATATGACTTTCTTATTGATGATTGATGATTATTTTTTAAATTTCCTCAGAGTTACGGTCAAAAATTCATAACTACTTCTATGATAACATTGTAGAAAACAGATGAGATGAGAAACAGATGAGTTATTTCAAATTAATACCACACAAACATCTGCGGGGAAGTGGGAAGCATTTAAAGATATTCTCAGAGGGCATAGTTATACACGTTCAAAATCAAAAAAAGATGTGGATGTGGAAATTACTTCATAAAATGGGTTCAGGTAATATCTAAAAATTCTACAGCAGAAATCTTAACAAATAGAAATATTTCAAAACCAATAAAAATCAGTAAAGGTTGCCAATAAGGTTGTCCACTCTCACCCTTATTGTTTACATTGGCAATTGAACCTGTCGCAATAGCAGTACGTTGACACCAGCAATTTTGTGGAGTAACAGTAGGACCGGCAGAACACAGAATATGTATGCTGATGATGTAATTTTATTCATGTCAAAATTAAAGAAATCAATTCCGGCCATATTGTAATAACTGTAATTGGGAGAATTAATATTTTAAAAATGAACATACTACCGAAATTATTCTATCTAAATGTTACTCTAACAGATGCAACACTTAAGTTATGGGACTCTAAGGGACTTAAAATGATCCAGGACCTTTATTTGACAGACTCAAATATTATGATGTCTTTGATAAACTGAGGTCTAATTTCAACCTCAATAGAAACCATTTCTTCAAGTACCTCCAGCCTAGAAGCTTTGTTAAAGTAAAACAAAATAACTTACCAGACCCCCACACTCACCTCTGGAAAATATGATGATAAAGGGTATAATATCAGTTTTACAATTTGTTGACATCTTACACATCCGAAAATTCCCAGTATAAATTAAATGCCTGGAAGGAAAACTTGGAATTCGAAAATTTTGGATGAAGATTGGAAAGTAGCCTGTACTGATGCTCATACTAAGTCTATAAATACACACCTTAAACTAATAGAGTATAAATGGTTAATGCGTACATATGTAACACCAGTGTAATTAAATCGATATAACAAAAACATACCAGACATACGCACAAAATATATGAAAACTAGAGGAACATTGTTTCAATGTATGTGGCATTGCAGAAAGATTAAAACGTTCTGGGAGGAGGTAAGCGTTATCATTGAGAGGATTATTTCAAAACAAATATTACTGGACCCTAAGCTTTTTTTGTTGGTCTTATATCCAGAGATACATAATTATAGTAAAAATGAACAAGCATTTATAGATCTCACCTTGCTTGACACAAAAAAATGTATTGCACTGTTATGGAAAAAGATTCACAGACCAAACAGTACTCAATGGTTAAGACGGATGTTATCAAGCCTTCCATTAGAAAGGATAACTTACATATTAAAGGTTAAACAGCATATAGTAGCAATAAAATATATGGAGGCCCTTCATTAATTATGTTAAGGATTTAGATTTAACAGATGACCAAGTGACTGAAGTTTTTTCTTTAAATACTGGTTATATTTTGCATCTACTGTAGTTAATAAACTACATTTTGAATAGATTACCATTTACTAAAACAGGAGGAGCAATCTTTTGTGTCAATGCAGCAATTATGTTGTGTTACATATCATATGAATGCAAAAGGTTGTATTTCACAGTGTTAAAATTTAAATAAAAACAAAGAAAAATGAATTTGTTTTGAAATTTTTAAAGGAGGTTAAGTATATTTATTTTATGCTCTCTGTTACACTTCTTCCAGCTCCAGTTACTCCTGGGAATCCCTTGCTCTTGTGTTTCTCCTGGCTTCATGTGTGTATGAAAATGGGTGCATGAAAGTACGTTTTTGTTTGAAATTAGCCTTCTTTTCTCTTGCAAGAGCAAATAAGAGCTCTGCTGCTCTTGGGATGGACTTCACTCTATGCATAATTGATTAAATAAAATGTCCACCATATAAGTGTGTGGTGCGCCCTGACGCAGCCCAGTCATATCCACACTTTTCAGTGATCAGGGACAGACTGTACAGAGTGAGTCGTGACACTCAGACAGGGGAAGAGCGAAACCCTGGTCTCAGCGTGGTGTCTCAGGAACAAGAGGAACTCACAGTAGCACGATTACGCTACAAAGTGTTGCTATGAATGTATCTTGGATGTTAAAGTTTCTATCTTGCCCAGTTTCAGACATTCAGAACTATGTCCTGGTCTAATAAACAGTTTTTAGGCAACAGCACTACGAGTATGCTTGTCATGTCCAAAACTTGATTTTAGTCACAGGGTGCTGAACCTGGTATAGTGTATACATACAATAAACTTAAAATCTAGACAGTCTTATTATGGCATATTTCATATTTCAAGCTGTTCCACTTGTTGCAATAATAGATTAATTATACTGTGTCATCACTTTCTCCCGTCTTGGCTCTCCTGTAATATGCTCCCATGATATTTCTATTGCTCCATTTTGATTTTCCCACAAGTTACCAAATGCCAAGATAAAACTGAGGAAAAGCTTCATTTTCACTGCAATAACAGTTTCACACAGGCAATAATAGTCTCACTGCATGCTTGCCATATTTGCATATGTTCTTTTATTGACTACTGTTGTCATACTTTTTCAATTCTACCACAGCAACAGGAACAAACCAATTCTTTGCTATTAAGCAATTTTGCATACCTGTTTTTTATTGTTGTTAGTGTTGTCTTTCTTTCCAGCTGTGTGTTTTGTGTCTGTTTTACATATCTAAGACAATTTCCTTTCCCATGAAAATGTGATAAACAGTTGCATAGATGACTTTCTAAACCTGAATCTTAGGGCTCTATGTAATTTAAGAAGTGAAAAAGTTATCATTATTATCATTATCTTAATGTTCCCATGAGTATATGTTAAATTTTGTGAAACCCAAAAGAAATATTAGATTTACCTAGATGTATTATTAAATGAAAATACAAATCCAATTAATAATTATATATAAGGTGTTTACGTTTACGTTTACTGGTGTAACTGCATTGCTCTTACGCTCACAAGACCTACGTATGGGCACGTAAATGCCCTTGACATTAAATGAACTGTAAAGTAAACAAGATTCTATGAGAACAAGTAAACATTGCAGTCTGCCATGACCTGCTGGGGTTTAGAGGGAATGCTCAGGATGATCAGAAGCTGGTCCCACTGAACACAAACCAAAACCCCGCTGGAGACCCGCAGGACATATTGTTTGTTTGTCTGTGAGAAATCAGTGCCAGACTCCTGTTGACGTTTGTAAGCAATGTTGGCAAGCTAACACTTGAGGGCACATCCATACACTTCTAAAGCTGTATATATATATATACACACACATATATATACACACATATATACACACACATATATATATACATACATACAAAAGACTTTCTCCCATAGACTTATGTTGTGAAAGAGATGTCTGATCAGCGGATATTTCTTTTTAGGTACATCAACTTCCCAGTACGAACACTTAAATAGCCCTTATTTAAATCATTATGTCCTTACAGTTCAAATTCATTAATAGCCGAATCCAGAGTTATTTTCCTAGGCATAATGAACGTGCATCAGAGCCACGGGTCATGTCTTTTTCAAAGTGAAAGTCCGCACAAGGTAAAAATCTGAAG
The DNA here is from genome assembly GCF_020085105.1 of Siniperca chuatsi. NCBI lineage: Eukaryota > Metazoa > Chordata > Actinopteri > Centrarchiformes > Sinipercidae > Siniperca > Siniperca chuatsi. The sequence continues at coordinate 3,073,912 of NC_058053.1, read as the reverse complement.
TTGTAAATATATTGCTCCTCTGTAAGGAGTGATTAGTGACCATATGACTATTTAGGACAACATATGATTTACATATTTTATGCCTATATGCCTTATCATTTAGCCTACAGTTTCAATCATTTTGGGGTGTGTGGATCTGCACTGTAGATTGAAGTTCATCAAATTCTTACCATCGCCTAATTTATTCAGACCAGTAAGTCGGATTTGTGCCACGCCTATTCTGTAAACGCTGCTGTGGGTGCAACAGCTTAAAAGGCATTAAAATGTTGCAGTAAATGCATTAAGAGGAAGTGGCCGATTTACACTCACGTCCAGCTATCAGGAGGAATCAGTATGTATTTGAACAGCATTGAACATTAAATTCACTTCAGGGCACCACCCCTCAAGTGAAAATTGATAGCCAATTAATTAATTAAGTCTCATAAATCAGTCTCATCAAATACACTAAACTATCAATTTAGAACTCTGATTAATAATCAAATTAATAACTACAACCAAAATTACCATATCAATAGCTAGTAAAGGTTGAAGGGTTTCGGAGGCTGTGTGGAAGCAAATTAGGGCTCTGATGCACATTCATTATGCCTAGGAAAATAACTCTGGAGTTGGCAAAATACGTTAATATTTTGAGCTTGTGAATGTTCACAAATAATTGCACAGCCTGCAGTTGTATATCATCTTTTGTGTGCATGTGAAAGAAATTTGCATGCACGTATCTGAATTTGTACTAAAAGTTTTGCAGCTGTAGAAATATTTTGTGCATGTGTGGAAAAAGTTTTGTGCACAGAGATATAATTTGCAGATATGTAAAAAAAAGTTTTGTATCTACAGCTGCAAATAAATATTTAACAATTATTTTATTCCAACATAAAATAAAGCAGTAAGTAACGACTTGACAAACACATCAGGACATCTTACTTTGGTCCCCCACACAGGCGAACTCCGTATAATATAAAACATGTAATAGAAAATAGAAATACCCAAAATAATTACAATCAATCTTGTAAATATCAATTGACGTTTCACACATGGAATAATTTGAGATTTGTTTTAAAATGTCAATTATGCACATCGCACAAAAACACACACTGGGGCTGAACATGAACAAATGTACACTACAGTCAGAGTTTGAGTTCATCTGCTTGATACCTGCTCATTCATTGGCCATTTGAAGCCTGTAGCGATGCTGTCGGTGGTGGGTAATGAGCTCAAAAACCCACTGTTGGACGTTAGTGTTGGCCGATGTAGCTTAGCACGAGCACCAGCTGGCAGTGGGGGGGAAATGCCAGTCGTCTCGTCTGCTTGAATCCAGAATGTAATCCTTTAGCGCTGACAGCATGCAGTCCAACAGCTTGTTTTGTACCGTCTTTGACTGCATCCAGCTAGCCAGGCCTTTCTGGTGGACCAGCTACGAGAGAAGCCTCGCATACATTGCTTCCCTTTCTCGCCTGCTGTCTGATTGCGAGGTCAGGTTGATCTGGGCGATAAAATAGCCCCTCTTGGACTGACTGACTGCATTTTATGTCATACGTTCATATCTTTGGCTAAACTGCTACACAGACCCTCTCGTGTCCTTTCGCCCCAGAGCTGCTGAGACATGAAGACAGGACGTGTAGGACGTGTATGTTGCGCAGAAGATTCTCTATCAATATTGTACACACATTACTGGATGCATTCCATATTTCAAACACACAAATATTGACAATTCGTTTAATTTATTAGTAGTAGTGTTTTTTTTGTGGCTCAGAGACTGAGGGAGGGCAGCGCCCTAGTGCCCTCTCTTGGCCAGCCAACACTGTTCAGAAGCATGTGTTTAAAAGATAAGAGTAACACACATTATGTAATCTAACTAAATGTACTTAACTAAAGAACAAAAGTGTGTTTACACATGTGTATGTGAGTGTGTGTGCGTGCTCGAGTGTGCACGTGTCGGGTAATTAGACGAATTTAACGCCATATTATATCGGACATCAGAATCAGCTTTATTGGCCAGGTATGCATACACATACAAGAATTCCCAGTTTTTCGTTGCTCTCACACTGTCAGTCATTGTCTGTCATTTCACCAATACACCGCCTGAACCAGCTGTCGACACTTTAATTCAGCGAATCACTTCCCAGAAGTGTAAGGGGGGCACACACAAAGAACTCACGCTCCATCCATCATTTGTTTTGTACGGACAACTTTTCAACTAGCTAGCGCTAGCTAGGATAGCTAACGCTGTCTGCTTATCAACTTCTTGATCATGACAGAATATAGTAACTTTCACCACTGCTCATTTTAGAAATGCCACCGCCAGAAAACGTGTTCTTTGATTAGATTATCAAACGGACAATGGATCAGAGATGTTTCTCTCTGGCTTCCAGCATTAGCTAGCGAACCTTCATTTTCCCAGGATCGTGGAGAAGGGTCCAACTGCAGTCCCCCCTCCTGAGGCCACTAGTTCTAATGGGGTTTGAGAATGCGTAGTAGGGTTCTGTTGTATGAAGTAGGCTACGTAAACTTTCACTTATTTCACCTTGGCAGTCCACCAAAATCTGTTTCTGAACAAATCTGAGACGAGAAATGAGCAACTCAGTTGCTGAAAGTTTGTTCCAACTTTCGAAAGGCAAGGGCGCTACTGCACTTGCGGTTCTAGCCTGTTAGCTTACTACTATAATTTCACATAGAGGTTAGCAAGTTAGCTAACATTAGCTTGCAGTTTACTGCATACAGCCTGGGGTAGCTCATCAGCCGCCAGCGTCTAGCTTTCCAACAAATGCTGTTCTAAATAAACTTATGACATGCGATTTCTAAAATGAGCAGTGGTGAAAGTTACTATATATCTGTTATGATGATCAAAAGTTGTCTACTTCCACTTTAAAATGTTGATTAAAAACGTTGCTGTCTGTTGATACTTTGATCCTTTGACTAGAGCCAAAAAATTCAGATCTAAACATTGAGAAAACAAGGTAAGTTTGTTTCTTCGTGTCGAACCTCCCCTTTTTCCCCCATGAGAAAGATGATAAGTTGAATTACAAAATGATTGACAACTGGTATTTTGATTGTGTGCATTGATTTATGACTATTTGCTCCTTCACAGGTGAACGCCGAGGTGGAACAGCCCAGCGTCCCCGCTGTGAAGGACCAGACTTAAACGAACTGCAATACACAAACAAACAATGAGTACATTTGTTAAAATACCACTTGTTTATTTAACCCATGTACTAATATGCAAATCTGTGCAGAAATTAGGCTATCCACATCTAGTAATACTATTTAGGCTACTATAACCTAGAGATCTAGTAACGGCGACCCGTCGTTACACCAATACTGTTGTAGTTTATCAAGCAGGAAACAGGGAATGCCAGGGAACAGGACCCAAACGCAGACTAGCAGGCAGAGCTGGTGCAGATAACGATTAACAAAAAGGGCTTACACAGGAGTGGGCAGGCAAACTTTCTTACAACAGGTAAGCAGTCAAAACCAAAAAACAAGTCCAAAGGTGAGCAGGAAAATCCAAAATCCACAGACAGGTGAGGTACTGGGAAACAAAGACTCCACAGAACAACAAACCAGGCTGCGTGACAGAGGTGCAACGACGAACTGACACTGAACAAAGGAAAAACTCATACACGTAGGCGAGGGAGACAACGAGACACAGGTGAAAACAATCAAAGTAGATAGGGGTTAGATAGTGACACGACATTAAATGGTCTGATGTCTTAACTGGCATGGGAGCAGAGCGTCGGTTGAGGAAGCATGTATTACTACCTACAAACTCCACAGGATTCTGGAGAACATCCAACAACAACCAGGCTGCGAGGGACGGGTGAAGTAGCAACCAGATGTGACCCGATGTGGTTTGACTTTAGTTTACAGGGCACTTTTGCTCTAATGAGTTCCCTGTAAGAGAAACTTTATTTAAGTGAAACTGTTAAATAAAGGCCAAATAAACGTATTGTCCTCTGAGCTCTCTGTGTTTTGTCTGACTATTATAAAGACTATGTCCGATGTAATATGACATTAAAGTCGTCTAATTACAGCCTGTGTAGTCTAATTAAGCCATCATAGGCCCATGTTGGCAGCATTAAGTGTGGTGTCTAATATAGCATAATTTGGTAGTACGGGTAGAATAGCGTCTAACTGTAGCATAGTTTGGATCTGATATGGTGTTGTATTTGATTTAATTAGACTGATCTTGTAAAATGGCATCTTATTGTGTATTATGATCTCCTGTTTGGTTTCTAATTAGAGTGTAATTTGGTATATTAGCGTCTAAGTATAATATATTTTGGGTCTAATAATAATAGATAACAATTTAGGTGTATGGTGTCTAATTAGGGTATAACTGTTCATTCACTGTCTAATAAAGAACATATTATTTCTAGTTTCGGCCTAATTTGATACAAAGTACAGCTTATAACGTCTTATTAGTGTACCATAAAAAAAGTGCGACCTGTTTTTCTTATAATGGTTCTAATAATTTTAATAATAATCTGTTAAAATTACTCGTAATAACTAGAAATAAGAAAGCCCTGCATCTGGTCCATGAAACTTTTTGAAAACTGCCTTTGTTTAACTCAATATTTAAGATGAGAAAATCACATTGCAGTCAGGTCGAAAGCTTTCTCAAAAAAGGTCCCTCGTATGGAAATGTGGGTAAAATCTGATTACCTCAGAGTGTTTTTGTGTCTCTTCCAGCCTACCTCGAGACTTCTTTGAGATAGGCTTATTTCTCCTCTCTCTGAATAAACAGCCCATATGTCTGGCAAGAAGCCACGATTGATTGCCCCTTCTTTCTCAAACCGCTGTCCCTTACTGCTCTGCCCCTCGTGACGGGGTTCAGTCCAGCCCTCAGCCCATAACAGTTCGTTCACATTTAGCTGACAGATCATCTGACCATGAGAAAATTGGGAGTGAGTGTGTTAAAACTACAAAAGGACCAAGGGGAAATAATTTCTCCACTTATTGTTATTGGAAGACACAATCATATTTGCCCTTTTCATGCATTTATTAAATATATGTTTTGTTTAACTGAACAATTTGGGTACAATCCAAGAAAGAGACTGCATCTATATGCTTTCTATGTATCTATGAAAAATGCATAGCTCTCTGGTGTCTCTTGGGGAAATAATACAAATGTTAATCATTTTATAAAGTGAGATGCTTTACCCAGGCCAGTGCTTTACCAAGCTCATAACCTCTAAAACTGTAATATTGGACAATTGAAAAGAACAGATCTTCACCCAAGAATTTATTAAAATCATATTGGTCAAATCAGTCAAAATAATGACCTGGCTGATGTTATCAAGATACAATTTTACAGACTTTGTTTTGCATAGTTTTTGTTTTATTCTTTTCTATGTTATGGAAATTAGAAATCAATTTAAAGTAGTATTATTAGATTATTATTATTTTTTTTTTTTTGGTCAATTGTTGTAAACTCAACTTTGACATGTTATCGCTGTTAAAAAGGCCGGCACCACTTGGACCATCCCCTTCGTGGAGTGGTACGTTCCACGAAGGGGAGTGCAGTTCAAGACACGGAGACTACATGAGAGTGACTTTTTAGAGTTCCAGTAGTTAGGCTAATTAAGTCCAGAAACAGATGTTATTGTCCTTTTTTCCGACTGTTGTGTGCCTCCATTGAACTGTAAGTACTTTGAGTTTCTTATTAATATAGTTTCATATATATTCATCGCCTGTAAAGATAATTGTTGCTCCCTTTTATATCAGCTACTTCTGGTGATGCTAATTATGCCCACTTAAGAGTAATTGCATTTCTGCAGTGTTAGCTTTCACCTGTGCAGAGCATGTTCTTAATGTTACTGCATTCAATGTGCCTATTCTCATCTTTTCTCACTTGTGAGCTTGTTGAATCGTCACAGTTACAGCTAGTCTGTAAATTTGTTGGTTGGTTCAAGCAGTTAAAATGCCCATAGGTAATATTTGGTGTATTCACAGTCATTTAGTTTGATTTATCACAGAATCTTAATTGTGGGTTATATATATATATTTTTACTGTTAATGGCTGCCTTTCTCCATAAACGAGTGGTTGCCCTGCTCTTAGCTGTCAGCTATTCCCTTTAGTGGGACAGGTTTAAATATGTCTGTGTTCATGATTTATATCATGTTTTTACACACTGTACACCGTGTCAAGCCACTTATTCATCAATAAGGTTTCTAACAGGACCTTCTGGACTATTTGTGACTATCTGTGTGTTCACCAGCTAGTTGCTAATATTGCTAAAACACCTGCCTGCTGCTGCCGCAAACAAAGTCAATGAGAGTGTTGAGAGTGAAACAGAGCGCTGTGCTGGCCATAAAACCAAAACAATGAGCTAAAAGACACTAAAATGCTCCATAAAGCTGAGGGGAACAAAATAGTCATAATTCTCTTTAGGTTTGTCACTATGAGTGACACCTTTCACATTACACATAGTCATTTGACCCATTGCTAATAAAAAAAATATTGATCCATGCAGCTTGTTGCTGTTATTTAATTTTTTTAGTAAATTTCAGTGTATTAGTTCCATTGTGAAGCCTGTTAAATAGTGTCAAACACGCTACATGCTAGTGGTTGCAGTAAGTATAAGATGTATGGGTATATTAATGATACTTAATGTTGCACAGATAATGGGAACAGCTGCAGAAAGCCAAAAATAAAGTGACAGATGTCTTTGAATGTACTATAGCATCTTAAAATGTGGGCACTGAAATTACATCACTTCAAGCTAAAAGTAATTCTTCAAACTGTGAGCAGTCTCTTTTTATCTGAACACTACTCATTTTTGTTAAAACCTTGTTTAATGTTCTCATCTACCACAAGCTGTACGAGGTGATACACACAGAGGAAAGTTGAGATTAGACCTGAATGGGAAAAGGGCAGCGTAGCCTGACCTGTTTGGATGGAACAAGGTAGGCGAACAGTGTTCAATTTCCCATGCCTTTCAAGATATGGCTTACAGCAGGTAAGATATTTAACACTTAGATCAATCACACTCTTCTTGTTCCATTAATGTCATGCTTGTGTGTGTGTGCATGGTTGCCAGCAGGCACACATGTGCAACTGGAGTATGTATGAATGTGTGTAAGCATTTGTACAAGTTCCTCTACATTGGATTTCTCTGATTAAACTGACTGGAAAAGTCCCACTGTGTGTGTAAACACATTTGCTCTTTCGATCAGGAAGCTCACATGTGGTCCCTCTTGCAGGCTGAGAATAGATTCATAGTTGGGTAACTTCAGTATAGAAACATTTTAAGTAGCCAATAACCACTCTCAACAGCTTCTGTATTACAGCCAAACTCTCCAGCCACATTTGCGATTTTTGCCTCCATCCCCCATCACTGCTTGTCTAACATCACATCAGCACAATCAAATGTCACAATGTCTACCCACATCTATACGTTGGACAGGTTGCATCCAGTGGATGCAACAACGTTTCTATACATTTCCTCAAATTGAATCAGCAATCAGATAAAATGCATCCAGCTCTAAATGTTAAAAGTTATCTGATTGTGACAAAGGGACAGAGCTAATGCTATTTCTCAAACACTCAGCTTAAATGACTCTTTGTGTGCTGATAAGCAAAAAGCTTGACAGCACTATAGAAGTCCACATATTGATTTGTTTCAGGACGGTATTTTTCATTTAGAGTGAGTAACATTGTTCTCTCGGAATAGAAAAGTTTTGTATGAAAACACAATAAGCACAAAAGTGAAATAGTACCATGTCAACACAACTACGGCTATACACCCCTGTCGCCACACTACTAAATTGGTAATTGTGGTTTTTGATCAACCAAAAGTCCCAAACCTAAGGCGATTCAATTCACAATTATATCAAACCGAGAACAGCAGCAAGTCTTTACATGTGAAACGCTGATCCGGCTAATGGTTGGTATTTATCCTTGAAAGATGAGTTAAACAATTCATCTGTTATCAAAAATTTCGTTAAATCAACTAATGGTTGAATTGACCAATTGTTTCAGTACTAAACACAACTCATGTAACACAGAGGTTGAGCCACATAGCTCCTCACTGTGTCATTTTTACAAGCACATATCAACCACTTACAATCCTTTCAGAAGGCTCCTCAGAGAAGATTGCTCATCAGGCCTGCAGTCTCGCTCTCATCTCTCTGGTCACAATACAAGCCTTTGAACCACTGACACTAGTATCGCAACCCCAGACCAGTCTGTGAGACACACAGGCTTTAAAATCCACCTCCAAATACAAAACCTGACATTGCTCTTCCTGCTGCCCTGACAGCCACACTACAGCTCGCCTCGCACCTTATTAACTGTAAGCAGCATCCTCGCAGACAGGGTTATTAACCACACCTGTCACCTGGCTCGGAGGCTTTTGTCGTCTTTGTAACAACTTTGATCTGCCAGATGCGACAATGGAGCAGCAGCATGCATGGCCATGTTTCACTAGACCGCTCCGTAACCTTTTAATTGTACAAACACATGTGGGAGATAAAATAATGTTGAGACCTTGTGAAATAGGGAAAGTCAATACATCGCCAGTGCAAACACTGCTACAAAGGGGAGTCACAGTAGGCCACATGCCATTTAGCAAAAAAAACAACCTATACACACTGTCCGTGTACAGTATGTGCTGTCAATGCTGTGTTTCTGTCTGGAATATGTTGCCGTGGCTTTTCAGTCTTTTTTCTTTTTTTTTTTTGGCCAATTAACATGCAATTTGGACAGACGATCTGGCCTAATTGGAGATGTGTTTGCTGTCTGATGTTACTTTAAAACCTTGCATATCAAAGTGCTGATTGCCAGACCTCTTCATTGCTGAAAAATGCTGCTAATTAACATTCAGCCTGTTATGACCCACTTTCGGAGCAGTGTTACTTCAGACTTTTAAGTGTTTTTCTATGATGTGGTTACATTGTTGTGACCACCTAAAAGACGGCACTTAACAACATGATGTAAGTAAGTGGTGATAAGAGTGAAACAGAAACACTGAAACTGAGGTCTCAGTTATGCACCTAGTGCTATACATAACACTTTTTATCCATGTCGTTTCTATAAAACAAGTGTAACCTTTGCTAAAAACTACCTCACTCTATTAAGAATTGAATTATTTTTAAAGAAATGGAACTACATATTTGTGACCCGTTTTTAAAGCTGCATTCATTGCTATATCTGGCCACTTGGGGTCAGCAAGTTATAAACACAATTTATGCAATGTTATCACCTCCATAAAGTTGCCTATTTACACATCCAGCAGACACAGATAAACTTAAGCATCCGTTTGTTGTCATGTTTCTGTTCATCTGACAAATCCAGTGTTCCCTCTCCTTTCAGCCCTGGTTTGGTCTCCACCAACTCCTACGAGAAAGATCTGCTGTTCAGCTGCTAAACGCTCCACTATGTTCTCAGCTAGCTGCTCTCTGTGTCTGTCTGCTGTTTGGTGCTGAGCAGGTCGTGTACAGTGGGTTTGTCAGTGTTTTTGACAAAAAAAAATCAAAAGTTGATTAATGCAGCTTTTTCTGTTTCCAGTAGGAACCAGTGGGCTTGGGGCTGAGTGCCACAGACAGGGTGGGGAAGTCGGAAAGCGCTCAGAAACGGGCAAACGCATCACTGATTTTGGTCTTTTACTGAGATTTGATGACAATAAGAAAAACATTAAATAACATCAGCTCTGTCCTTTACTGTCAGATGACTATTTCTGTGACAAATAATTCTATTTGGCATGGGTGCTGTTGAAATGTGACATCCCATAATACCATTTGTTTGGAAAACACAGCTATAGCTTTTGGAATTGCTCACTAAGGTCAGCTTGACCATCTGCTCTGCTGTTTCCTAAATGTGTACATTTGCCAACTAAGCATGGCTGACACTGTACCTCCTGGAGATTTCCAAAAACTGCCTCCGCCCTATCTACAATCGCTAGCCAGACACATTAACATCCTTATGCAAACACGTTCTCTGTGCCAAGGATATTACCTCCGCAATTCTGCCCAGGTTGTGGAGAATAATTAAACATTCTGTTAGAAATAATGGTGCAAAACATGAACAGCTACAGGATCATTACATTTAAGATTCACCATTAGGTTTGTATTCACAGTATTACTTTCTTTTCAATGCTGTTTTGGGTTGGTTAGCAGTGGCCACATTAGGGGTCACATTAAGATTCATATGTTGAATCTTTGCTTATCTTGGTTCAATAGCGCCCACATCAGCATTATCTCCGACTTTGTAAAAGGAGATAATCTTGACAAAGATGAAAGAGGCAATGATGAAGAGAATATGACAGATATGCTCTGAGTCGTCTCTTTTCTTCCCGTTCCCTGATTGCTCTCAGCTGCAAGAGGAGAGGATCCATCCCTCCTTCAAACTCCTATCACCCTCCACATCTCTGCCTGTCTCCTTGATACGTCCTCCTGGACTCTATCTTATCCACTTCTATACAACCCTCAGACTTCAGCCGCTTTTATCTCCACCCTTCTCCCCTGACTCTATCTTTACTGACTCCTCCAAGTTCAGCCTCCAAATGAGAAAAAAAAAAATTCCAACAACCTTGATGTCCTCCTTCCACTCTTCAGCTTGACCATGCTCTTTGTAGTTTCCTGAGGGAAAATCGACATAAAGTAAGATCAGACAGAAGCAAGGCCTTGGTGGGTTGACAACTTTAATTTTGACGGATACTCCATAAAGCCCTTTAAATCTCAAGAAGGTAGTTAATGTAAATTCAATGTAATTATAATTTCTGCAGTCACAATTAATAAAGTAACAAAATACTGAGTGCAAATGATTTGCTTCAAGCATTCTGCTCTAAACCAAACTGTGAAATTCTCTTTATCCCATTTATCAAGACTCCAAACCATAACCCAAAATTATCAAAATAAAACGTAATTATTTATTTGATGAAAGCATGGGTGCTTTGAAGATTTTGAAGTCATGGGCACTTGAGAGGGACACACCACTGCTGAGGCTCAACAACAACAGCCTCTAAATTGAGACTTTATGAGGATGTAGTTAAGTTTTACAAGGATACCAGGGAGCCTACACTGTTGCTTGAACAGGACATACACCACACTATTTGACAATATTGAAGGTTAACTCAGGTTTATTACAAGTTGGATCTCATTTTTGATAATATGATAATATTGTACTCATCGAGTTCATTGCAGAGGTCTCAAAACGCAGTGGCTTAGCTAAAAAGAAGCCTGAAAGGGAAAGAAACACAAGATTAATTAAGGTGTGCAGCAAAATGATCACAACCAACTAAATACCACGGCATTAGTTCAAAAGCCATTTGGTCCATAACATAACCATGAAATATTCAAAGGACAGTAATGATGAACACAGTCAAAGCATTGCTACATTCTGTTCAGTGCTAGGATTTAAAAAAAAATCAGTTTGAGTGCTGAATACTGAGAACAGTGAGAGCCACTGGCAACAGCTCCCTGGAAACATTTTGTCTGTTCACTCTCCTGGACAGAAAGACTCCAATTTCTCTTCAATCTTTCTACTTTCCTGCATTTTGGGATAGGTAGTTTAGAGAAGAGGTCTAGCAGAAAAATAAAACTGTTCAATGTACTAAAATCCATTTGGGTACATCAAGGTTGAATCCGTCCTGAAATAGAGCCCATTGTGTGTGGCACATGGCAAGAAGTTGTGGCTGATTTTTAATTAAGGGAGAGCTCTGAGTCTCGGAATTGCATGATTACACATAACAGGGCAAATTGTTAATCAGCAGATTACAGGGGGTTTTTTTTGATTGACTGATGTGATATTTTAGTATCTCTTGACATTTATGTCACAAGGAAATGGCATTTTGCGAGAATCTTGCTGTATTATTCGGCATAATTTGAAAAAGCAGTGTCGAGGCAGGACGTAGTACAAAGAGGGGTCCTTCCAACATGTCAACCAGAGAGGCATTAGTGACAGAGAGAAGTCTGATTGAATATAAGTTAATATTCTTGCTTGTAAACAAGCGTTCACATGTGCAAGACATTGGTATCCTGTGTTCCTTTGGAGTGTTGCTTATGTGCGTCAATAGAAATGAATGCTAACTCTGAACAAACAACAATAATGGTGGAGAAAAAGTTTCCCAGAGATGACTATGTAATTAAGTAGGGACACACAAATGACTTGCCCACGGACATTCGGCTTACTCTCTAGTTTGCCAATAAATGCTGTTGTGATGTTAGCTACATTACTTGCTGTGTCGTGTTCGCTCTATGTCATGGTATTTGTCATGGCATTGGGTTTCTCCAGAATCGCATACCCCACCTTTAAATAGAACAGTTCTTTCAAGGATATTCCTCTGGAAGTCAACCACTGATGATAAACTCGACACAACTAACTAAACTCATATAACGCTCTCAGAACATCGTCTCTGTTTTCTCCATAAGTACCAAATAGTGTAGTGTAGTAATAGTTTCATATTAGGAAATTCATTAAGAAATCACAGACCTGTAAATTACCCAATATACAATACCTAGTGACCTAGGTATCGGTTACCAATATGTTTATTTATGTTGTGCATAATCAGAAGTTCTCAAGCAAGACATTCCAGTGCCGGCTATGATTCTGCCCTTATCTGCCCCAGAGTCAATATACTTTCTAATCCTCCAGGTACATACTAAGTATGCTGGCAAATGTGTAAACAATGCCACTCATATTGCAGCTGCTTGTCTATGCATATACACTGATAAAAAGTAAGCATATCATGAGCCATAGTAGAAGCCACTGAAAACTGTTTTAAAGAAGTAGAAAATAATTTGATTTTGATAAAGATTTTTGGAATGTGATATTGAAAATGTACAGAAAATTAGCAAACATTGTGAAAAAAATCAATTTCCACATCATTAGCATAGCATCATTAGATTAGCGCTGCATATTTAGGAATTGGAAGACATGAAAGATACTGCAAATTATATAGTAGCGCTATGTAGTATAATGACACCTTTCTTATTGTTGCTGTTCAGCCCAGTGACCTATTGGATTTTATTAAATATGTAGTGAAAAGCCTTTATTTTATTCATTGTCACTCATATTGCATTAAAGGACAGCCTCATTTCTATCAAATATAGAAGGTAACAAATACAAAATACATCAGTTGCAAGATATATGGCACATCTTCTGTTTCTGTAGTCTGCATCAGCAAAAAAGCAGTAACAACCAGCCATTTTTAGCATGATGTATGTCTTGATATTACAGCAGTCAACATTCACAAAGTGCGTCAGCCTTCATCCTGTGATCGGCACTCACTCATGTAAGCCAACATCTGATGTCTGGCCTATCATTCAAGATAAAAAGATATTACTTTCTTATATGAAGCTCAAGGACCAGCAATCACTGCAGTATGTGTCATTAGCCCTCAAATGAATCAGGACATTGGCTGTGTGGAATAAAAGCGATGGCAGTTTAGGTTTCAAAAGGAAATGCCTTGTCAAATCGATCTGCCTGCTGTGACATATCAGTATTTAACCTTCCTGCAGTCTCTTTGGATGGTGGCTGCACATCATTCTGCACACTGTGCGGGTCTGGACATTAATTCCTCCCACTCCTGAGACCTTTCACCTACACTGCTGCAAAAAAAGAGGAGCTTTTGAAAACATACAGTATAAAGACACTCAGTGGACGTCTTTACAGTCGCTGAGCCGTGTGTGCATCTTGCTGCTTACCATGTAACTCATAGACCCAAATGAATTGCTTTCCATTAGGTTGCATGTTCATGCAAAGGTACAAAAATCATAACAGTAGAAAAGGAAAAGAAAAATCCAGAGATGCAGAGAGGGTGACATCTGTTGGACAAACGGAGAACTTCATGCGTGAAGTATTCTTAGAATAGAAATCCATGGGATATTAAAATGTAGAAAACATCAGCACTATGATAAGGTCTCTTCTGCCAGGGAGTCCTGGTCAAGATGGACAGCAAAATAAAAAAATAAGATTTCATATAAAAGTACAAACATTACATCAAAAAAAACAAAAGCAGACAGAGATCAGAGGCTAAAAAGAATCATAGGAAATAATGACACTTGTTGAAAGCAAAGACATTGGTTTGTCAAAACTAAAACTGGTATGATATGACACTGACCTAAAAAGAGACAATTTAAAATAAAATCTTAACCTGGCACTATTCAAAAAGTTAAACATCTGCAAAGACATTTTTCCCATCCCCAGACACAGTAAATATGCTGTATTTCCGCACACAAGAATTCATTTCCAACCACTTACAAGATCAAGTTGTAAACAAAAATTCTGTCAAGTTAAATGTAGATGTCAGAAGCTTGATTCGTCCTTGCCTGCTAAAAACAATGTTACGGGGAAAAAAAAATTGCCCATGTGCCAGCTTTTTTCCAAATTGACTTCCTGTCAGGAGGATAACACTATTTAAATGCAGATTTCCAACTGTGTTGTGCTGTATTGTTTGACTTTCAGTAAGAAATTATTATCTGCTCCTCCTCCATTTAGATGAGGCTATTGCCTTCAAGTTCATTTGTCATTCATACCGAGGAGATCAAAATGGTGGAAACAAGACTTTAATAACAGGTCTCCAAGGACCAAACTGACAACCAAGGTAAACTGTTAAGCCGTTTGGCGATGTAATGGGGACAATCGTGTTATAGATCTCTCATATTTCTCTGACATCTGAAGAGGACACATTTACAACTACACTACATCACCAAAAGTGTACAGACACCTGAACATTACCCATATGTGGCTGATGAATATTTCATCCTAAATGGCTGATTTTCTCCCATTCAGCCAGCAGAGCATACTGTATACAGTATTAGTGACAAGAGTTTTCAGTATTTTGTGGATCTCTGTAGTGTTGTTTTAAAAACCAAATTATAGTTTTAGGCTGTATCAATCTGACTGTTGTTGCTCTTGAGTACTGCAAAAACCTTGCAATATATATTTTCCCCCTTTTCATCTCATTGTGTATTGTGTATGAAATTCCACATGTACAACAGGGACATGGAGTCTCAGAAACAACATGTTAGCAGATGTTTTCTCAATGCTGCACTGAACTGGCAATGCTTTGCATTTGTTAACCATAGATTCAGAAAGGTATTCAAGTTCTTTTCTCTCTCGTGTTTTCTCTTCCCACTATTGCCCTACAAAGCCAAAACAGTAACTGCTTAGTCCCAATTGAGTTTGATGAGATTCTGCCATTCTGACATTTATTTTGCCATATTAAAAATAAGAATTCTGCCACATGACAATAGCATGTAAAATTTGCACTATGAAATGTAACTATTAATTGCAGTTACTTTATGCCACAGAGAAACAGCAGCTAACGTAGCAAGAGTTAAGTTACAGCTAGCTGACAAGATAGCCATGACTGGTCTAAGCTCAGGTTAAATTTACTTTAAAACTGTTTTTGTCCTAGCTATTTCTTCTAAATGAAAAGTATCCATTTGAAGATAAGGCAGTTGCTAAATCTAATCATGACAAAGAATAAAAGTAGCACCAGCTAAACTGGTTCTGCTTAAGGTAAAAATAAAGGCATAAGGCATAAAATAAAGGGATTTTAACCTAGTCATCTGTTACAGAGTTTGCCAGACCAGCCTAAATACTTTAAACCCTTAAAATAGTTGCGTCATTAACTCCCATCTCTTAAGAAGATATTTAAAGGAGGGTCAAACTTATACATACGTAATTACAAAGTAAATACACTGCAGGGTTACCATAAGGTGTTCTGTGATCCATCCATCACCTGTTTGTCCTTGCAGGGTCACAGAAGGCTGGAGCCTATCTCAGCACTCATTGGCTGAGAAGCCGGGTACACCCTGGACAGGTCACCAGTCTATGACAGGGCCGACAAATATAGACAGACTGCCACTCACACCTGCAGGCAATTTAGATTCTCCGGTTCACCGTACCATGTCTTTGAACTGTGGGAGGAACAGAACAGGAAACAGAAAGGCCCCAGCACGGTGGCAGGCGACAGTTCCAACCACTGCACCACTGTGCTGTTCCCTGCAAGGATTACCACTATGTCATGCTTCATAAACTGAAATATTGTGCAGCATCTACTTTGATCTTTTTTGCTTCTTCACACACCATTCTGTTGGCATCGCCACCTTCAACCTCTCCAGACTGAACTCTGCTTTTCACGCAAAAATTATTTTAAAGGCCAATAGTAGAATTTTGATATGACATTTTCCAGCAATGTGATTTTTTGCTGTTTGTTAGAGCACTTTATTCTACTCTTTACTGACATCTAGCTCTCAGTATGTTTACCAGCTCTGTGCTTGGTCTAAGTATGGTAAGTAAGAGATGTATACTGTATTAAGGTGTGTTTATTAAGGTTATTTTCTCTTTTGAAATGTTGTTTTAGAACACTTGTAGGTTTTAACATTTGAATGTGAATAGTGAGATTATTTTAGTTCAGGCTAGCGTTTGAAAGTATGCTTTTATTAGTTTTTAATAATTGTGCTTTTATTGTGTGCAAATTCCTTTAATCCGTGACAATTTTCACTTAGGGGGAAAAATTACCTTGTCCTTTTTGATATTAAAATCTTGAGGAAAACACTTGTAATGAAAAGGAAAAAAACTTTCATCCTAGTGTCATATTACTAGTTTCTGTTTAACAAAGTCATGATTTAAAGCAGTACTAATCAGTTATTTTTACTCCACAACAAGCTAAACACCAGCTTTGGCCCTATAAAGTCTGCCGTTTGGTGCTGGGCAGGTATTGTACAGTGGGTTTATTAAAGCTTGTTCGCTAAAAGCAGCTCTGACAAACCTACAAGCTTAGTAAGAACAGAGAGACCGAACCAAAACAATGAGCTGAAAGAGGCTAAAACGCTCTGGAGAGCTGAGGGGAACTGCAGAATCAGCTGATAATTCTCTGGGTTTATCACTATAAGTGACAACTTTTTCATAGCGTATTGTAATTTGACCCATTGTTAATCTAAAAATATTGATTAGTGCAGCTTTGAAATGTATTTAGGACTGTTGAGCATGTTACATATACAGTGGTGTGAAAAAGTGTTTGCCCCCTTCCTGATTTCATATTTTCTTTTGCATGTTTGTCACACAACCATTCTTCATTACACCTGACTGCAATATTAAATTTGACTTTGAATATATTAAGTTTGCTTCATTCATTATGTAGACGTTACTAATGCTAATTATAATGAAGTCGCTTGATATAAACCATGTGAGGTGCTGATGTACTCATTTTTATTATACAAGTCAGGTTTTAATTACATTTCTTACAGCATCTATACATTCCTGCATAGCTGAAGGACTTGCTACACATCTTGTCAAATGACAGAAAAACAACTGGCAGGCATGCTAATAGGATCTGGGATAATTAGATACACATTAAAAAGTTGAACACACACCCTTTTAAGTAAATTACAGCCAGTCAGTTATTAATCACCAGAAATGAATACAGTAACCAAATGTTCCCTTTAAATGCTGAAAAATCTGAATAAAATGTTGAACTTTCATAAAATGTCACTTAATCTTCAGACGAGTTCATTCTGAAATAAAGTGAACTCCGTGATTTCCGTCAGTGGGTGCGTACGATCACTCGGATCTGAAAAACCTGTCCTTACATATGACTGAATAAATATAAATTGTTTATGAATAGAATTAAAATGTACTCTGTTGCTTTGACTTATCTTAATGGACAGATGTGATGGGGGGTTTCCCTATAGTCTTAGCACTGACCTCAGTAATGATGAACTTTTAAAATCCATCCTAAAAACAATTGGCTAAGAAACACCATTCCCCGTTAAAAACCTCCATGGCTCCCACAATCATCTTTTCCATACACAGGATAAATTATAAAGTGCTGTTGCGAGCCTGCAAAGTGTGAGCTTGACGTCAGTTCTGAATAATGGGAAACAATTTTTCCTCTTAGCTGTAGTGCTATTTATTCATCTCGATTGTTTTGGTGTGAGTTGCCGAGTTTTGGAGATATCGGTAGATTCCTTCTGCGCGGTGATAAGGTTGGCAGGTGTAATTCGGTAGAGAGAAAATAGTTCCTACATGAAACTGCTCACAACAAGGTCTGTGGATTATCTTGAGTAACCAGGTCATGATTTCTGGAAAGCTGTTGCTGTTGAGTTTTTCAAATGTTTTTTTTTTGGCACTTTGAGCTCGATAAGCCGAGTGCCATATAGTTCCATTATATTCAAAAAATGCAGACAATATCTCCAAAACTTGGCAACTATGTACAGTGGTGTGAAAAAGTGTTTGCCCCCTTCCTGATTTCTTATTTTTTTGCATGTTTGTCAAACTTAAATGTTTCAGATCATCAAACAAATTTAAATATTAGTCAAAGATAACACACGTAAACACAAAATGCAGTTTTTAATGAAGGTTATTATTAAGGGAAAATCAAATCCATTTCTACATGGCCCATGTAGGTTTGGAGTTTATTTTCCTTAATAATAACCTTCATTTAAAAACTGCATTTTGTGTTTACTTGTTATCTTTGACTAATATTTAAATTTGTTTGATGATCTGAAACATTTAAGTGGGACAAACATGCAAAAAAATAAGAAATCAGGAAGGGGGCAAACACTTTTGCACACCACTGTATGAAGCTGGAGCTTTGATTAGAAATGTGGGCCACTCTGAGAAGAGAAGCCACTCTGCACCATCTGCTGACCAGGAGAAGCTGGCTGTTGGGCTTCCAGGTGCCTTTAGATCAGTTATACTGCCATACAACAAGCGTGTTAAATTAATGGTAGTGATGTTTCCATATCTTTCATGTCACTAACTCAGACGTGGCGTCACACGGTAGGATAGCTGCTCCTGAGATACACTCCTTCCAACAGTCTCACCTCTCAGTTCCAGCCCTGGCAGAATGGAGGCAGCTGGGGTCAAAATCCCCCAGAGGACTCCTGCAGTAAGAGCTCTTCAGCGAGTCTTTTCATCATCGCCCTCGCTATCTCGTGTGCAGACAGCTGTGGTGGCGGCAGCATTCTCTTGAAGCACTCAGCTCACTCCTCTGCAATGCAAGAGGGCACTCCTGCCCAGTGCACAGAAGTTCAGGGATGCAGAGGGAAAGTGAGGGAATTTGGCTTTCACCATGAAGTTACTGTCCTACAGCCGACCCAGAGGGGAGACTCTGGATGACCTGAGTCTTGTCTAGTAAAATTATTTCTTGTTCATCCTTGCCTAAGGGCAAGTTTTCAGTCAGAAACATAGGCTAAATGTTTTTTTTCAGTGCTGCAAAATATTAAGATATGATCATGACTCTTGCAGTCATAAACATGTGCTGCTCTAAAAAGCAACACAGTAGTGACGGCACAGTAGAGAATTCTGAGCACAGTCACATATTTCTCCATTTTCACAGAAAATGCTGGCGTTTGGGAAACTGGACAGAGTGTGAAAGTGTGCAGCATTGCTGTCACTGATTTGCGTCTCTCGAGACTTCATAGCAAATGCTTTCATGTGTGCATACCTTTCTGACACAAGCCCATCTTTTCCTTGCAAGCGTTTGTTGAATGTGTTCAGATGGCCACTGAGATCAACAAGGCTGGGAATTTTCCTTTCAAAGAGAGGTCAGGGTCTATGGAGCCAGGACAGCGACTTTAACATTTGGCATAGAAAACAAAACTGGAGCTGAGGAAGGAAACATTGGCATTGAAACGTTTGTTTTGGAAAAGATTGTATTGGCACTGAAAAATGTTTCACTGGAAAATAAAACAAACATTAAAATTATTTTCAATTTATTTTGATATGTTTTTGCATTCTGATGTGTTTTTCAATGAAAATCTTCAGTTTTTGTCTTCATGCCACTCTTTTTTTTCAGTGACAGTTTTCTTTAACTGTCAGTTTCTTTTCAGTGTCACTGGTTTGCAGTTTCAACTTTCTGTCACGGCTTTGGCGAGAGGAGGGGTCTGAATCAACCCCCACACCTACGGCCATGGCTTTCACGAGTTCTCTCTGTGTTTCTCTGCCGCCGTTTGTTCACATAGAGCCTAAAGTTAGCTAGCTGTCAGCTAACATTAGCGCTTGTTCCAGCGGACCTCTGCCAGACAAACGTCAGTTAAAAGTTCACTTTAGCCAGCCCGGTTCTCTGCGAGAAAACAGCGGCAGAGAGAGTTCCCGGTGAACTCGTGGAAGCCATTGCCGTAGGTTTGCGGTCATGCCAGAGGCTTCGTGACGTTCTCTCCTCCGTAGAGAGGTTCCATGTACATCGCGCTCTCCTTGACCCTCCCCTCAGACCGCTCCTCTCCGCCAAAGCCATGACAGAAAGTTGAAACTGAAGAGTGGCATGAAGAAAAAATCTGCAGATTCTCATTGAAAAACACATCAGAATGCAAAAAAAATATCAAACTAAAATGAAACGAGTGATCAGACGAGGTTAGTAGTTTTAGCTGTGCGGCTTTCTGCGACTGATATTCCCATATGGTGATAGTGACACCTGGCGTTCACAATTGGAACTGCATTTTAATATAGTCAGTGGGCCAAATATAATAATATAAATTTTAACATAACAATTACGGTCTCAGGCCACACATGGCCTGCACGCCATAGTTTGGACACCCCTAATTTGAATCTCCGAGGAGGAGATCAAATTTATAGGAAATATAATTGAACTGTAAAATTAATGAATAAAATGGTGTCGAGTCAAAAAATGTCTTGGGGTTGCAACAGAGGAATGTGGACCCATTATCAAAAGTGGACCCAATTTATCAAGAAAAAAATACCAAATATTTTCTGGTTGCAACTTCTCAAGAATTTTTTTCTTCATTAAAGTCCTTCAGATTTTTTGACTGTTACAGTCACTTGCACATATCATATACATTCACAACTGATGGATTTAACGGTAAAATGATCACTGGATGCAGCCTCAACAAGAAAGCAGAAATTAAGACAGAAGACTCCAGTACTTAGAAACAAATTTGAGCCTTTATTGGAATGTTGCAAGGCATTAAATACACAAATCCCATTGTTTTAATAATTTGGTATTTAATAATAAAAAAACGTCTAGTCTAACAATACTGGTCTGACAGTCGTTCTTATTCAGTTTCATCTTTATAACCTTAGTAAGTCCTCTCTCTTTCCTTTCACTGCATCACAGAGGTGGAATGTGAAGTGAAGCAGATGTGAAGTAAATGTACTTTATGAAGAATTAAAGGGCAGACAGCGATGACATGTGGAGAATAATAGGAGAACATGTACTCAAACTCAAGAAAATACTGCGTATCAAAGCTGCATCGTGGGTTAAAACAGTCTCTTGCTCATACTGGTATCCATTCTTTTTTTTTACCCCTGATTTCCCAAGTTTTACATATAAAAAACTTTTGTATGAAATATAAACAAGCTCTTACCGTGATACACAGACATGTGCATTTGAAGTGGGAAAATAAAATGCAGGGGAAAAAAGTAGACGTTAATATGTTCTAAACTTGTCAATGATCTCAACAGTCACTGGATCTTGCCTGGACTCATATTTTACAAACATAAATAATATGTTCTGGTGTCAGGAAATTACTATCCATGTTTTTGTCATCATCCCAGGCCTCCACCAACGCCATCTTTCTCATCATCACTCACTGCATGTTGCTCAACAGATCCAGAAATGTTCTTAAAATTGTTTTGGCTTACAAACCATTTTCCCTCATTTTGAAAAGAAAGAAGAAAAGAAAACAGAAAGAAAGAAAAAGAAAAACAAGGAACGTTCACAACAAGTTTTCCAGCCGGTCTGTGTTTGGACTGGCCTCTCTTTTTTTTTCTCCTTTTTATATTCTGGATCGCCTTCTCGTCCCACACATCCATAGCTGAACAAGTAATCAAAAAGCACAGAAGCACCACCGTCCTCCACCTCCTGAGCCTGTCCTTTACACAGCCCAACGTCACCGCCCCCCTACTGCAGCCCCCACCAGCCACTGTTAGACTTTGCAGGTCCAAAGTTAAGACATGACTCCAAACACGGGGTTGTGGCGACAGATGCTCGGCCCGATCTCTTCGTAGTCCTTTTTGGTGTGGCAAACCTGGTAGAACTCAGGCTGTGGAAGCACAAGTGAAGATGAAGGTGAGTATGAACATAAGCCTACATAAGAACAAAACTAAAAAAAAGGTTGCATCTATTTTCAGCAGGTGGTGTTTTCCTTGTTCAGGCATTTGAATAAACTGCTGTTGCTGCTTTCTTTGCACCAACGGAGCCTTCTCAGACCTACCAGATGGACAAAGCCTAGTAACTGAAAGTTGTTTCTACTACAACATACAGGTCTGCTCTGTCAATGGCATGACTGTGCTCTCTTGAAAAAAGTACTGAGAAGTACTGGTAAGGGAGAAATTTGTACCGAGTTACAAAGTGGGACTGGACCCACGAGTGTTTTCCCCATTCTGTATTCCCATTTCAGCGTTTTCTCTAAATGATATCCTCAGTGTTAGTTAAGATAGAAACACAGAACTCTCCTGGAGAATAACGATCCTGTAGGTTTAGGTTTTGGCCAACAGTTTGAATTATTTCATCTTCGTTTCTGAGAAATTGCGTTTGTCACGGCAGACGGCTCAAAATACTACACCCATTAGCCTTGGGCGTTGTTGCCATGGAGATGAAGCCAGTCAGCGGCATGATGCAAAGAACTAGTGAAGTCAAAAGGCGTTGTCGGTGCAGTTGTGAACAAAACACAGCGCCATAGTTGCTGAATTCATCAAAAACTGACCCGGAATTTAAAACTGAACTGAAGCTTCAGATTGTGCTTTCAGTTTTCTCAACACTTTTGCCCACCGTTGTACATGTAACAGAATTTTAAGATCAAATGTTTCTTCCCGAAATGCACCTTGGGAGTCGTAGTTAACTTCTACCTTGAAGTTTTTATGTACTTAAGGTTGTACCTTCGAATTTTTATCAAAGAACCAGATATTTTCTGATGCAGTTGTTAATCTTCTGGACTGCTGATTCAGCCGGGAGTGTTTCATGCCGATCCAAGAACTGTGAGACCCGTAACATTGTCCAAAGGAACAATTAATTCCAGAACCAGGGGTTCCCGAAATAGCTCCTCCCACTTCACAACTCTATTTTCTTGTTTTATGACGGTGCCCCCTGCGTTAACCAGTCAGAATGATGTTTCTCTGTCTACGCCGAGAGAGAATATCTTTACATATAACCATCAAATCATTTCATTTTTAACTGTTTAATAAAGCGGACAGCACAACGCAGACAAACACAAACCTCCTTGTCTTTGTCTCGTAAGCTACAGTCAGCAGCAGTTTGTTTACGTTGTGTCTCGAGGCTCCTGCCTGCTCAGCTGCCAATCAAACATGCACACAGGCCCGCCCTCTCAGAGGGATGAAGGCCAAAGGAGCATTTCTGATGCATTTTCTCTTCCTTTCCATATAGTAAAAAAACAAAAAAAACAACTAAAAGTCTAAAAATCACTTTGACATGATTGTTGATTACAATCATCACTAATTGGGATTTAATGATTCAAGCTGGACTTTAAATAATGAAACAACTGTGTTGTAACAGAGTTCAAATACAGAGTTGAAAATAATAATGTACATATGTTCATTTGTACGAAAATGTCATGAACAATAACTTCAGGTTCTTTATATATCTAACACGTTTAACAGTTTTGGTGGAATTATCTACAAATGAAACCACTCAGATGAACTGGATTTCTATAAAGAATATAATTTTGGAAGCTGTTAATATAGAGCATTATAGAGTTAGCATTATAGTCCTGTTCAATTTGAACATCTATTAGCCTTTTGTGAATCAACTGTCGGAGACCTTTGCTCACAGTCATATTTCCTGCTGGTTAAATGATCAGCTTCGCTCACATATATAACTCATCAAGGGAGAAAAAACGAATAATGAACTGTCACCACCCACAGCATTCACTTCCACCCAGGAGGACTGAAATAAACTGAAATAAGTAAGCAGCAGAAGTACTGCATTCCCTTCAATATCACACAAGATGAAAGCCATAATGCTGGTGAATCTAAGAGTAGATATCCTTGTGTCATAATGTATAACTAGTACATGCTGATAAAGTAGTGGGGGTGCATGTTTGAAATACTTACAGTTGATGCTAACATTGATCCACCAAACCACACTGCATATCTCTGCATATGATGAGTGATAACTTGGACATCGATTGGTTTGGGCTGAGGAGGGAGGACAGAGAGAAAAATTGGGGATCAGTTACAGTCAGCCACCTTGGGAGCTACAGTATGGGATGCAACAGTAATGGGATGACATGGCACAGAATGAAGTGGATTAAATGGAAAGGGTTTTTAAAGACACTGGAATCTTAAAACTGTCTATGTTTCACAGATATTGTCGACATATGTTCTACACCGCAGAGCTGAATCTGTCTGCACAATACATAATTCACAATTTCACTAAGTCTTTCAGTTTGAAGATGTAATGCAAGTACATGTGTCACTTATAAATATCACAGCAAATCTCTACTGGAACCACTTGGACATCTGTCAGTAAGTTTTTGATGTACGTCTGTGGTTTATATACATATGCCTAAATCCCTGAATTTGTTTTCATCGACGTCCAGGATATTTTGGGACAGATACCACTTGTTGCTGACAAAACCTGCTGAATTTACTTGTGAAATTCAGCACTTTTTCTATTTATTTTCTGGACTCAGATTAGCTACATTCACCATCTGCTTCTGCTTCATGCGTGAGGTGGACTAACAGATGCCAGTCAGCTCAGCCTCAGGCTGGTTGACAGTTAACATCTCATCAAGATGAACACACCATACTAATTTACAATCTACATTTACTATTCTACTATATTAAAAAAATATATATAAAAAAAAATCCATCTTTGCATTGTGCCTCCCTCTGCCTTTCTGCCTCTTAAAGGAAGTTTTTCCTTGCCACTGTCGCCAAGTGTTTGCTCATGGTGGGATTTGTTGGGTCTCTGTAAATAATATTATAAAGAGTACAGTCTAGACCTGCTCTATAGGAAAAGTGCAATGAGATAACTTCTGTTATGAACTGGCGCTATATAAATAAAATTGAATTGAATTGAACCAGTTGCCTTCACAGTTTGACCAACTAAGGAGGAGGCAGGAGAAACTATATATTTTCAGGTGTAGATTTTAAGACTCCATTAGGTTTATACTTAATACATTTGCTATAGAAGTCAACTAATCTACATTCAGTAGACATCTGTACCAATAGTTTTAGTGGGAAAGGACAAACTTTAAAGACATTTTATCTCAGTTTCACTCCTCACTCAGTAATTGTCTTTTGTCGGGCAGTATCGATCTTTGCACAAATTAATGTGTACTCTCACCTTGAGCTTGCCTCCACTCAGCTCCTCACTCATCTTCAGTCGGGCATCAACCGTTCTCTTTAAGTCTCTCTGCAGACG
Source organism: Siniperca chuatsi (assembly GCF_020085105.1). Classification (NCBI taxonomy): domain Eukaryota; kingdom Metazoa; phylum Chordata; class Actinopteri; order Centrarchiformes; family Sinipercidae; genus Siniperca; species Siniperca chuatsi. Next base: position 3,048,626 of record NC_058053.1, on the reverse strand, counting down.
CCGCCCAAAGTCCCTGAACATGGTGGAGCCTCCTGACAGAACAATGTTCTGTGGAAGAAAAGGTGATGGGGATTACAAAGCTGTACAATAAGAAGCGCTTAACACTTGAGACCTGCAACTGGCTACGAGCCAGCCAGTCTGAGAAAACAGTCCACTGTAGTGTGTGGGAAGTTCGATGGGCACAACTTGCTGATGGGAAATACCACTTGACAAACACAGTGACATATCAATCTCGCTCACTCCTTCTCATCATTTCAGTCTCGTCTCAGTCAGGACAAACGTACAGCATCGTCACAAAATATGTTTCATTAGTATGAGTCGAGACTCAACAAAAAGCCCCCACCCTAAAGACAAAGCAATTCATCACTTTAAACAAACTCATTTGAATACAAACTGAAAACAATGAGGTAAGTTGGTTGTAACCATGCTAATCTGCTTAGAAATGAACAAAAACCCACTTAGTTCTTTGAATGCGCAAAATAATCAAGTCACAAGTAAAAGACCTTTGAATCGATTCACTGACAGGTCTGAATGTGGTGCAACAAACCATGTAATAACTTCAGATATAGTCAAAGCAGGTCTCGTTGAATGGCGCAAAGTATTTCAGAAAAAAAGACGAAGCTTGTGAATCTGGTTCATCACAAACAAGCTTCCTGTTATCAGGGCGAGTGTCAGCTTACCTTATACAGAGGACGCCTGACATCAATAGGGCAGTTCTGAATGACCTCGTCCACAACTTCAGAGATAGGCTGGGTGAAGTCAGGGTTGGCAAACTGGGATCGTAAGTAAACAAAGAAGACAAGTCACACAGTGCAGAGTGTACCAAAACTAATTATCACTCGCCAAAATGGAACTGAGCCATGTGCAATAAAATATCCAGGATCTCTCACCTACTGCATGTCAGAGACTATGTGTATAAAAACAGCAGCTATAAAAGCACACAGCTATTAGCTAAGCACACAGCGACTGACTGGACCAAGTTTGTGAAGTGTTTGAGGATTCTAATGGTTGGGCTTCTGATCCAGTCACTGCCTTTCATTCTCATTAAGATTCTTTTAAACATGTTTGATTTTTATGACTTGAACCAAAACTGTCAACATCACACAGGTGGCAATAACAAACAGAAGTGGCTGAAAACAGCAAGCGAACAGAAGCCCTGATCTCGGACTGTCATAGTGTTTAATCATTAAAGTCCTAAATCAGAACTTAGCCAAGCGATGTGGTGTGCCATACATAAGTGACAATCCTTTGTTCTTGTTGCAGTAATCTCTCTAGCCTCCATCTTATCCAAATTTGACATTTCTTCTCCCCTTTACCACTTTTTCACACAAATTGTTGCATAACTTAGCAAAGCAAACTGTTTTTGATGGATATCAGTTTGTGTTTTGCTACGTTTACATGCAAGATTTTGTGTTCTCGTGGGAGGCTTGGAGGTTGATCTGTTGTCCTCTATATTTACTCCCTCATTCAATACATGCTCCTTTCAGACCGTCAAGACTGTGGTCGTTATGTATGGGCTAACAGTCTTTGTAGCCTTCAATAATCTTAAATTGTGTTCCATGCTTTGATTCACACTGCACTGACCAACCTCGGGGTGGAAGAAGATCTCAGGCCCCAAGAAGCGCTCGTAGCCCACATCAATGGTGAACTCCTTCTTGCTGATGGAATTGATGCCGGTGTATTGCTTGATCCACTTGGAGGCGTCCGTGTCGTACTTGCTGAACTCTTTGACTAGATCTGGGCACACGTAGCTGAACCGCTCCTAGAAAGGTAGGGAGGAAAACAAACAGGAATGACTGAGAGCATGAGACGATCAACATAAGAAGTTGTTTTTGTGTGTTAAACTGGGAGTGGGATTTGGTGGCAGCTGATAGAAGTGGCAGACTAATGGCTTTGAACGGATAATGCTTCACGTGCTTCACAGTGCTTCAAATGTAGCACTTGAAGCAGTTCAGCATATCTGATGAAGGTGATGTACTTGTTGCATGATTCTTGCAATGTTTGGGTTGTATCCACATGGTTGAATGCACTTATTGATGCTTTGGAAAAAAGCGTCAGCTAAATAAATGTAATGTATTGTGTTGTAATGAAAGAGTGATAATGGGAACAGGGACTGTTTTTCGTTTACCTTGCTGGTGTATTGTACTGCTATTTGGAAAGTTATAAAAACACATTCAATTTGAAAACTAACACGACTTTGGAGTGTAATTGATTTTGCTTCTGTAATAGTGAATATGAATGAGCAGAACATAACAATATACTGTGTTCAGACATGTCATTAGTGTGATTTGCAGGGAATGTGGTCCATACTGCAAGCCGGACAGCAATGGAATTAACATTTCCAGACATGCAATATGCACAACGCGCAATCCCTCGATGCTAATGCTAATTATTTGAATCCACATTCTTGTTTGTCTGTGTCAGGGTAATGAAGAATGGCCCTTGACATCGGGAACGCAGTCTTGGATAACAAGCTATTTAATAAACATGGGGGACTTGTGGAGAATTGAGGTGAATCAATAAAATGTGGTGACTGACAGAAGGAGCAACAATAAGGGAAAGCAAATGACATTAACATGAAGTCATATCTATCTGTGACCTGGATAAATGGAAACTTGGCAAAAACATTTCAAATAATTTTGGTGATGCAGGTTTGGAGACACAAAGCTTAAACTGCAAAAAAGTAACTACTATAGTTCATCTTCTTTAAGTCTGTGCTGTTGTTTGGTTCTGTGCATCTATAGCTTGGGTTGATCTCAGTTTGGGGAACAGTGTTCATTTCAGGAACTAAAACAAAGCCAAACAAAAGCAGTGGGCTTTTGAAGGACACTAGCTGCATGTTACAGGCAGACCAATAGTGCCACCTGGTGTCCTCATGAAGAAAAACACTGAAGTTCCAATTTTCCATCTAATTTTTCAGACGGAAGAATGGAATCCATCACTGTCACTGTGGTAAATGGAGCTGGAGTTTGAAGAAAAAGCAGCCCTATGGATATTGTCTGACTTACCTATGACAGACTTCCAGAAACACCTCTCTCAATATTCAAATGTCACTTCATGGTTTTTAGTTTCACGCCAGTTTGTAACAGTCACATGTGCTGACGGAAAGACCAGGGGTGTGTGTAACAAGACTGAAAAGGTACAAGATCATTAAAAATAATGAGCTTTGCTGGTCAGCATGTCATCAGATTCAAAATCTCAGTAAACAGAACTTTATCTGTACAGTTCACCACTGCGATCCTCAGCCTCCAGACAACCAAATATTAAGCTACACCTTCACAAACATCTGACACTAACTCCACCATCTTAAAATATAAGGAAATGTGTCTCCAACGCCATCCAATTGGTATTTTTATCAACTGGCTTATTTAATCAATTCTTCTGTTTAAGCTTAAACTGATTATGTCAAATATATTTCATCAACTTATTTTCAACATGGTCTCGAGATGTTAAAAGACAAATCAAATCGCTCCTGATGTATAAAGAAAGATGGTCTGTTGATGGAAATTATGAACATACTGTCTGATGGAAAACAACTACAGTGTAGATAGAGCCTCATGTGAAGCAGAATTTAACCCAAAGTCAAAGTTACATTCAGGTACATTATAGAAACAGGCTGGTTTAATGTCCCTGAAGAGAACACATACTGTTTGCAATGTGATTTAGGTGAGATGTTCTGTTGTAGCTAATCAACAGTATAATATTATAAGGACATCAGTGCATCCTATCCAGAGGCTCTCCAAATAACAAAAGAGATTCATTTGCCAATTGTCTGTCACACCACAGAGTCAGCAGAAGATTCAAAACACACCCATCAGAATAGCCACAAGGCGGTGTGTGCCAGAGAGAACACATAACGGCGCTGCCGTGAAACTAGAGGCCTGTGTGTCGTATCCCACTGATGATGCATGGAATAACTTATGGTACTCTGGTCAGCACCAGTGGGGGGGGGTGTCATCATTGGCTTCTTAGCAGTGGAAGTGGCTGATGGGAATTACAGCGGAGGACCTACCTTGACTGCCTTGGCCGTCTCCAGTGACTGCTCCGGTGGGATGCCCACCTCCCTCTCCCTCAGAAGCTGCTGGGTGAAGTAGGTGATGTCTCGTCCTGCGATGGGAATGTGCTTTATACAGCTGCCAATTACATACCCTTCAGCCTGAGAGAGACAAGGAACAAATAAAGAGACAGACAGGAGGAGAAGGAAACAGAGGTTACGTCAGATAATGTGCAACAAAGCTGTTATAGCTTGATGTTTTTCCATCAGATCTGTGCACTGCGAGGCCTTCTGCATGGTGTTGTGTTTGGCTCGTTTTTTGCGCAGTGGCTACGGACATGCTGATTTTGTCACCCAGCCTCTAAATATATTCTGCAAGCACATTTCCTAAAACTGAGTAATTTCTTCCAGCCTCTGAAACACTGTGGCCTACTTTTAAACATCAACACTATCCTGTTACCGAGCAAGTAGACAGGTGGAAATATATTTTTTTTAAAGGGGAAAAATTCTCCATTCTTGTCTACGTAGTGTATAAAACATCAATATAACACTTCTTCACTACACACTCTTCTTACACACTGCTGCCCCTAATCATGGTTAAATGTGAGTCGGCAGTGTTTATTAACAGTCAAACATTAATGGAATGAACACAAAATTAAATGAAATTAAAATGCTGTTTAGAATGAAGCAAAATAAATGACCATGTCTCTCTCAGAAATTAAAACAGCAAGGCCACCTAAGGAACGGATGTTTACAAAAAGTCCTACCTAGTTACTGTGAAATTTTACATGAGATAAATAAAATATAAATATCAAGCTTCTATGAAAGTATATTGGTAAAATAAATAATTAAATAAATAAATGTCCTTAAAGTTTAAGACCCTAACCAGTGTTTGACTTTTTGAGGCACAAGTAAATTTACCTTTCACTTGTCCAGGCACAAAAGTCACTTGTAAAAATGAGGTAAAATAATTTACTTTTTTAATTTTATTTGCGAATACAGGATTCAGACGAACAAACAGTTATCAATATCAACATATAAATGATTCAATTTATGAATTTTGTTAAAGTGGCTATATGTAACATTTTCACCTCAACAAGTCATTTTCATATTCATTTAGATTGTATGTAACAATAGCCACACAGAGTGATACCAAAGAATGTTCAGATAAGCCCCTAGGTGACCTGCTTTCGCTATTTTATTTTTCTCATAACGGACCGTATTCAAAATGCCATATGGCTATTGTAGTTTTTATTTGAGCCATTTTGTAGTTCTTAAGAGCTGCCTTATCTTTAAAGCCGCTTTAGATATATAGCTAACTAAAGTGTTACAACTAACCCCGTAATGACAACTAAACACATCAGGTGAGGTGAGGCAGGGAAAGACAGTTAGGTCTGTCACCAAAGAATACTCTACACTGCCATGTGACACTGAGCAGATACTGCAAGAAATTACAAAACCTCAGAGAACAAAAGTAGAACTTTGCAGCAGTGGTGAGCAAATAGCGGCCCGTGGGCCAAATCTGGCGAAAGCTGACATTTTCCCTTTCATTGTTCAAAACATTTACATGATTTTCCATTAATCTACCATAGACAGGAATGTAAATACAAGGCCAATACATGACCTCATACAGAGACATCTAATACTGCCCCAATGTGCAGAGAGGCAGCAGGCTTTCTGAACAGTGCAAGGTGCTGAAATTAGGTCTAATAAATGTACCAGATGAATAACACAAATAATATCCTTTAGCTTATTTGACCAGAACAGATTTGTGTCAACAGCAGTACTTTCATCTAAACATACATGAAGCGGTGCTTTCCCCGGCACTTGGCCGGGCTGCGGCGCCTGAAGGAACATCGCCGCCCGCCACTGTTCTTCTGCAGTGGTGCATGAAAAACTGCATTCATTCATTCATTTAATAATAAATAAATAAACAGTAGTTTTTTTTGTTCGTTTATGACTTTTAACTTGTCCGGTGGGGCAAATCAATTTCTCTTCCACTTGCCCTTCAAAAAATCCCCTTGTCCCGGACAAGCCTTAATGTCGAGCCCTGTTAACCCTTTAGCCCAACTCCTGAACGCCGAGGAGAACATAGATATAAATGTTGATTCTTCAAGAACTAGGAAGTGTGTATGTGTGTGAAGGGGTGAGCAATTGAGTGTGTGCCTGTCGATCTGGAAACTCACTACAGGGATGACGTGGGTGACACCGTCTCCGCTGTCGATGACGGTGCCTGTCAGCGTCCTCTCTCCCACCTGTCTGGACGTCCAGGAGGCTGCTAGAGCAAGCACAGCCTGGCACACACACACACACACACACACACACACACACACACAGAAATGTCACACATGACGTGTGTTCACATGTAAATAGGCTACAGTTATTGTGTAACGCATTCCTATGTACTACTACACTACACTGCCATGGTCACATGAGGAAGCAGCACACATGGCTAAAATGTGATAAGATGATGAATTTAAAAGTGAGTTTTGAGCACATATTAGGATAACAGAATTATAGATGAATTAGATGAGAGAAATATCTGAAGGTATCAAGTGTATTTCTTTGTCATAAACTAGATGACCCAGCATATCTCACCTGCACAGCGATGTACAGCCCCGGTACGTTGAAGGACTCGAACATGATCTCGGCTGTGTACTCTCGGTTTTCTGGTGTGTTCAGAGGAGGCTCTGTCTGCAAACAGAGAATAAAGGCACGCACACACAGCACAGTTATTCTATCACAAATTCAGACTTTTTTAATTCAGATAGCGCAGTTAAAAGCAGGTTTTGATTCACCATTACAATTATAATATGTATAATGGAACTATGAAGGTCTGGATGTAACTAGCATACTAGCGGAAAATTAAGTAAGAATAATGTTTCTGTCATATGGTGTCAAGGAGTTTACGTGAGACCACCCAAGATAAAATACAAATGTTGCTGCTAACTGTTATTTGTCCAACATTTTGTGGTTTACTGGCCCGTGGTCATGAGCTGAAATGTTAATTTCACACAGAGACGAAAGCAGAACTTGATTAAAAATGTCCAGGAATCATGCAGCAGGAATCCGTTCTGGACCGACCACATTTTTTAAGCCTCTTACCAGGAGGAAGTAGTGGTCCTCCGGCTCAGCCCTCAGGTACTTGAAGATGATCTGCTCCATGAAGCGCTCCATTAGGTCCCAGTCCTCCACAATCCCATGACGGATTGGCCACTGTTGGCACAAAGGTTCAGCTAATTAGAACACTGCATGTGAGATACGATGGCAGACGAAAGGCATAAATATAAGATGTAAAAACAGCACACATACTGTAAAATGTGGTTTCTATAATGACAAAATGCTTCCAACACTGGTTTGAAAAAACTGTAATATTGTCCTCCACCATATTTAGTTTGCCTTTTGGATTAAACTTCCTGTCTATATGGATTCTCAAGCCACATATGCTTTTGTGAGAGCACTGCACAGTTGACCTCTAAACCACTGAAGCTGAATAACTGTACTGCAGTCCAACATATATACGTTTATTCAAGCTTGTATAACTGCAAAAATGTTGTATGTGTAGATACTGTATATGAGCAGCAGCCAGATTTTTAATTCTTTATTTCTACATTTTTTATGGCACAACAGTACCTTCAAAACCAGTTTAGAATCAGTATGTGGTATAGAACTGGGAGACAGTTTCGGCTAACTGGCTTAGTGGGACACCTAAAGGGAGTGTCTGTACCAAAGAGGACGTATGTGTGACAAGACTATGTGTGTGCTTTTTACACCTTTTTTATTAATATGCCTGGAGTCCCAGATAACCAGGAACAATTGCATCAGCAAAGTCACAGAACATATAATAATCTTATACATAAAGTCTTAACTTCATCTAATCTCTCTGTTATTCCATATAGTTGGCTATGCAGCAAGTCCAACTCACCCAGTAGTTCCTACAAATAAAAAAAGAAATGCCAACAGTCCGTAATTTCTAAACCACTAACACATAAATGCTAATCAACATCCTTTAAAGGGGCCATATTGTTGGAGAAATACAGGTTGTCGTTGGTCATTCCATATTAAACATATAGCGCAAATGTTTAAAATGTTTTAAGGAGAATTAGTTTACAGAGCTGATTCCCACCCTGGTCTCTCTCCTCCTAGCAAAATGGCGGGAAAGTCTCTCCTTTAACCTGCATCTTGTTTACAAATCGCTAAAAGCATTACATGTCCGACGAAAATATGAAACATGGTAATTGCTTTGCCAGTTGCTTCTGTGGGTGTGTTAAGCCGGCAAGGTCATGTACCTTAGTGGAATATGTGGGCTTGTCTATTGCTTCATCTCCGATGTAGAAATCCAAGTCATCCACCCCCTTCATCATCCTCCGCTGGGCCTGGTCTCCGACCTTGGCTGACTCTTTGATGGCAATACCTGACAAGAAAATAGAGAATTCAAAAGGGAGGATAAACTCTCTTACAAAGTTGTGTACATATTGTTAAATAAGTTAAAATGGTTGAGAATTATTAAACATTTTACATTTGTTTGGCACAAAATTGGATGTGAAAGAGACCCTTAAGGTTTTGAACCATGACAGGTGTTACAGGGACAATCTCAGGTTATAGGAAGGAGGCAAAATTCTTGTTGGAACCGATTTTAAAAAATGATGCCGAATGAATGAAGGTGTCAAAACATTTTCCTCTTATCAAAGATGCATCATGGTCATTGTTGCCATGGTCACTGGCGTGCTTGGCTGGTGTTAGGGAAATTCAACGCACAGTGAAATACTCACATGATGGAACGATGAACTGTGGCTCTGTGTTCCCTGCATACCCCAGTTTGGTGTAACTGCAAGAGACAAGCATCACGTTTCATTATGTAAAGGCTGCATGTTCTGGACAAAACCAACCACCTGCTAGACTGCTGGCTCCATTTGTATGCATGAAAGTTTACTTCAGTAAAGATTATTTTTGGCTGCTGCCTCCTACGCGATCGTTTTGATCAATGCCGTCACTGTCCTTTGGCGGGTTGATTTGGTGCCAAAAGCAGCAGCAGCTCTGGGGTTTGCTAATGGGAGGCCATTAAAAAGAGCCATTCATGTCACATTGGGAAACTGAAGACTATTCATATTTGTTTAGGGGGGGAAAAGATCACTTCTGCATAAACTAACCATCCTTCGTATAAACTAGCTGCGACCTCGACATGGCTGCATTCTTTATTGCCTGCTTCTCTACTCAATAAAAAGCAAGCAAAACCCAAACCCAAGAGGGAAGTTGTATAAATAAAAAAATTATATAAGATGTTTCTAAAAATCATTATGACCAGGATGCATTAGCAACTTTTCCACCTCCATGCTCATGTAATATTTGATTAAGACACCTTCAGCCTTGGCATCAAAGACTTTAGACTTTACAGCCTTCTCCATGTCTCTGCTCTGAACAAATGGTGTTTTGCAGGGCACATGCTAACCAGATGTAGTCCTGACTGGGGTAGGTCCAGACAGGACTCCCATACTCCCTGCACACGGGGCCCAAGGGACTGATAGAGGACACTGCTGACGACTGCCAAAGCACTGTGGGCATAACAGGCCACATCCTGGTCATAATAGTGGCTCCTTTGAATTCAACTTTATAAAAAAGAAGCAGGAAGGGCCACATCAGCAGTCTTTAAAAGAAATGACCTGGGAATGTTACGAGCAAACTTTGGTCCAAACACCTAAATGTGAGTTATAACAAACAACTGTCTTAACTGCGTCTCTGGTTTGTACCAATCTAAAACTTTTGAGATTCAATATGTAACAAGTTTATGAAAGCTTTTACATTTCCTGTCCTGAACACCAATCAAATGTTTCTTTTTCCTGGATAAGTGTGCCTATGCACAGGAAATGCTGCATTTCATTTTTATGTAGGCAACAACAGACATTTACATTTACAGAAATACAGAAAGGGAGCAGAAATATAAGACTAAGAGACAGCACTCTACAATGAGTGTCTTTAATATTTCAGTATGGTGAACTGCTAACTTCTTTTCACCAGGTGTCACATGTCTTCTTTTATGACCACACAACTTGGGCAAATGTCCCCTTCTGTGGTTTCTTTAAGAGTTTAAGGTTTGCAATATCACACTTGCCTTCTTAGAGTTTCTAAAATACAGGCTGACCCATATAATCCCCTGAGCACAGACGTTTAAGAAAAAAATACTTTCCTCCTAAACATGGGATCGAAAGCCCACGTGTAGCCCTGTATTTGTGCAGGCTTAGCTAGAAGAAAAAAAGTCTGCTTCCCAGATGGACAGACACTCACAACAGAGATGCATGTCCTGCTTTCTTGTGTCAAATAACGTCACCCTCCTCCGACATGAAGCTGAAACTACCTGACAGGCGACAGCGAGCACACGACCACCACTACCCGTTTTTTCTGCTTCATCTGAGTGACTTTTGGTTTGTCAGGAGCTGAAAACATAGTGTGGCGTGTGAATAAAGTTCTATTATCTAATCTGGAAACTTCAACCCCTATCTGTCAAGCACACTGAAAAACCAACAGAGCTGCCAATGTTGATTTTTTAAAGGTAGAACCAGGAGAAAGAACAAAATGGGAACACGCAATAGATCATGTTCAAAAACAGTAGAAAACTAGGGGAAACAGTTGGCAGGACCACTATGTGCAGTATTACTAAAATAATAGCGCAATTTCTTTCAATTTTTTTTTTTAAGGTCTGCCGACTAAGTTAAGTTTATACTGCCTTGTAATACAGGAAAATTCTCCCACTGGTGACTTACTGTATCTTCTTCTGATTTGTCATGTCTCTGGGCTTGATAGATGCCTGTATGCAGGGGTTTGGTCACTGCTCCTACTTTGCTCATTGATGAAATACCAGTATTTGACATACAGTTTGGACCAACCTCTTAATGTCGTCACCACAAAAGAAATTAAGTGTTATGATACTTTAAATACATAATGCAATGCGTTGATGTGTTTTTAATTATTTGAAATGTAGCACAATAACACACAACATGTGTTGAGAGAAATATGGATGACACATTGACTTTTGTTGACAGTCTTTCTGTAACACTACACCAACTCTTCAGCTGAGACTGAGTTCAGGTCACTTCAGATAAGAGTGTCAGATAAAAGCCCAAATAGTTAAAGAAGTTATGCAATCAACATATTGTATCTCTGTGAGCATTAGTATTAATGCTCAAAAACTAAAGTTGCACTAATAAAGATTTTTAAATAAACAATGAATTAAATGAATATGTTTAATGTGCAAGGGGTCACTGTGATGAACCCACAGAGAATTATCTCCCAACTCTGTAGTTGCCTTAAGGTGTTATTAGCTTGTTTTACTGCTCCCAACTGGTCAAAAATCAATCAATGCAGCTTTAAACATGTAGTATTATCAAATATTAAAAAAACAACATAATAGTGGGCAAATAATAACATATTGTTTTGCATTTTTATTGGGTCCATTACTGCCCTTTAACTTAAACAAATCAGCTAGTCAAAGCTGTTCACCTTTGTATAGCCTGAAAGATTTATGCTGTTTGATTATATAACTGATTAGACTGACAATAGTTGTCATGAAAAATATTATTGATTTGTTTCAACATAAAATGCACCAGCTTTATTACTCTTATTACTGTCATTATTATCAGAGTTATGAGTGGTCTGTCCCATGGTCTGCTTAAAGAGTTTAATGAGTATAACATTTTGGACAAAAATAGGCATATTTTAAAAAAAGAGGCCAGATTATGTTTTGGGGTTATTTTCCCTTTCCTTTAGTGTGTTATATCAAGGAGCCGGGAAGATCCATTGATAGAAAAAAAGAGTGATATTGAGGCCACAAAATGTTATTGTGTGCGCAAGAGATAGATTTAAGGAACAGGGCAGTGTGTGGTGAGTGTGTGGGCGAGCGAGAGAGACAGTGACGGTGACTGCACTCAGAGCAGACAGGTGTTGCCGTTCGGAGCAGAGGGAAAGGTTAGCAGTGAAGTTGTCTAGTGGCAGTAAATGTACCGTGTAGATTACAGTTTGCCCATGAATAAACGCTGCAGCTCCTTAATACCCAAGACGTTCCATGCCTTGCTTCCCAGCTGCTGGGTAAAAGTGAAGGCGCTTAGCCCCGAGGTTAGCATCAACTTCAGCCCTGGAGGAAAACAAAGTCTTCCCTGTGCTTCCCGGCCACGGCCTGAAAGCTGCAGCGGGAACTGTTAACACTATGCTTAAATCACCTCATTGAGCAGATCATATGATTATAAAAAATATTTTAAATACTACTCTCATTTGCTTTTCACTGATGAAGCTTTTATTGCACTTTGACTGACAAGATTTTACTTTTAAAAGGGGGTTCACAATGTTACGATGGCAGAGGGCTCAGTGGTCAATGGCTGTCAGCCATCAACGATGGAATCGTTCATCGGCTCAACCCTAGTTCCCACGTTTTAATTAACTTGTGGCCACGAGATAAGTGTAACAGTGATTAACCTTGATCTGTGTCTCAAACTATACCGTGTTGGGTCCTTTGATTTAAGGGAATTGGGCCTCCATTCTATCCGAATCGAGGGTCTAAGGACAGAGGGTGTTGGATGCTGTACAGATTGTAAAGCCCCCTGAGGCAAATTGTAATTTTGGGCTGTATAAAATAAATTTGATTGATTAATTGATCGATTGATTGATTTGACTTTTTCTCTCAGTCATGTAACCTTTTCTGATGCGGTCATGTTTCAGAGTCGAAAGGTTGCCAAAGAATATCCATTTCTCCTGACACACACCCTGTGCCCTGTCACATCTCTTTTGGTTCAAAGAACAACACTCCACAAGTACATTCTTTTTCTTCATATTTTGGGTTGTTGTTGTGACTTCATGGTGCTAAAGAATCTACTATTTCATCCTCCTCTTCCTCAATTAGGCCTCAGATTTATCCATAAAATGGTTTTGGCAGATAGTTTCTCTCTATGCTATGGGGAGAAAGGCTGGTCCATTGTGCTGCGTGGCCACGAGTTAAATAAAATGTGGGAACAAAGTAGTATCTCATGGCCATGAAGTAATTAAAACGTGGGAATGAACTGTATCTCTTGCGCACGCAATAGCATTTCATGGCCTCATTATAACTATTTTTTCTATCTATGGATGTTCCCAGGCTCTGTATGTAGCTTTTTGTGTATGTAAAAGGTCTGCAAAGTTACAAAGCCCAATGTCCACGTCTAAGGAAGTTACTGCCTCCCACAGAAATCACTGCTCCTGACCTGGCTGAAACACCTCCTTTGTATTTCAGCCTTTTCTTGCGTTACTAGTCTATGTCACTATGTAACACGTACATTCTAACACACCGCCTAGCGACTGACAACAGAGTAGGCCAGCGGACCAATCAGAGCAGACTGGGTTTTTTATGGAGCTAAAACAAAGCGTTTCAGACAGAAGGTGAATAGAGGTACTGCAACAATGTATAATATGAGAAAAAGAATGTGTTTTTGAACGTTAAAGCATGTAAACCTATTCTAGTAGGACCCCCAAATAAAAGTAGGAACCAGAAAATGAGGATAATATGGCCTCTTAAAGATTTTTCTTACTGTCAACATACTGTCACCTGAATCCAAAAAAGCATGGATTGGCATTCAGAGATAACAGCTGCTTCATGACAGTAACAACAACATGGACCAACAGCAACACAATGTAGCAGCAGTACTCTCAACACCTTCATACCACAGAACAGTCCCAGCTTGTCTACCTCAACCTGCCTTCACAAGCCTAAAATACACCACGTGTGACGGTGGACATCGTCTCACAGCACAGCTGGAGCTGAGCCCAAGAACCAGCTGAATTACTGGAGTAAACCATTTTTTACAATAACTTTTAACAATTATTAGGCCTATTTTTTAAATATCTTTTTTTGGGAAATCTTACACCTTGTTATGTTTAGCTCAATGAAGCATTTACTTTTTGGTAAATGATAACAGAAACCCTGTTGTCTATAATGTATGTCTGCTTTACCTTGTACTTTCATTAATATCCATGCTGACTGAGGCTCGTTAATGATTGCAGCCTTATGTTATGAAATTTCAACTGTTTGCTTAAAACAGATGAAGAATGACTCCACCCAAACCTTCGGCTGCACTAAGCTGCAGCACCTGAGAGGTTGTTGTTTTTTTGTGCTACGGAAGCCTTGAATTGACGGTGCAATGCTAGTTTTGCAAAAAAGACAACCTAACTAAAACTAAAACTATACCCAAATCTGGATGTGGCTCTTTCATTGCATGGTCAAGTAGTCTATTCTAATAATAGCAGCCAGGCTGCTTACAAGGTTGATGTGTAAAAGGAAGTGGAGTTGTCACTGTTTGGACATCATGAGCATGACTCAGAGACAGCTGTTGAACTCCCTCAGCACTTTACAACATCTGCAGACTCTCTGGCTAAACTGCAAAGCCATAGCAAGTCAAAGTTTCCACTTAAAATAACTAATCATGAACCAAATCTCAACCTAAACTGTGACTTTATGACCAAACGTGAATTTCTGCAGATAAAAAAAGTCCTGTAGTCATTGATAATGGAACATATGTGTTATGACTGTAAGGCTTGGCCAGAAAGTAAAAGCCATCTGCGTGATGAGTAGAAACTAGCGCAGGCTAACCTAATTCTCAGCTGCACTTTTTGCTGTCCCAGTGCAGATCAGAGGCAGCAGACTGGTTAACAGCCTGAAGAGAGAAGGGGGGATGAGTGGGGAGGTATGCAATGTGAGGAGTGACGACTTCAAGCCTCTACATGCAAGCAATGCAAACCACTTCTAGCCCTCAAAACTATCTGAGCATAGTTAAAGACATTACTCATTCCTCAACGTCAGAATCATTCATAGAAAACGATGCATACAATGACTGTGGGTTCATGTGGATACAGCAAAAAACTGTTTAAAAGAAAAAAAAAAAACAATCAGAGGTGAAAATCAACCTAATACCAAAAGCAGGAAAGGGAGTATGCACACCGATCAATACAAACACTGCCGTGCTGGGAGCTAAGATAATATCTTGCCCCGTATTCGTTGTCTGTCCTTTAAAAACATTTGCTGGTAAAGCAGCTTATTGTTAGGTCAATACAACTGAGACAATTTGGTTTGGAAAATAATCGGTAGCCTAGCAAAGAAGAGAAATTAGAGAAGTTAATCAAAAAAGCATGCTTGGATGCCGAGAAACGACCATATATGGACTAAAGAGCGTGAATGAGGAAGTGTAGGCTGAATAGGAAGTAGTATTGCGCCTGCTCAAATCCAGACTAACGAGCAAAAAAGATTTCTGAATTGCACTAACACTAAAGTCACAGTTATCTTCACGGGACACCTATAGTGGAAAATCTGGTAAATTAACATAGAACGTTAGACTATACTGGCAATAACGGCCTGCCAGGTCCAAATGAATGAAACCAGCTGTGAGGGAAGCCTTCCTCATTCAGGTTTCGGTCTTGCAGCAGCATAAACTAGCTGGGTTCTTGCAGCGAAATCCCTTCGGCAGGAAGAAAACACAGTCTAGTGATGAAACTAGCTAACAAGCAGGAAAACGAACATGAAAAATAAACGGTGACTGTGCTCTTCAGAACAGCTCAAACGACCTGACTGGGCTTATCTCGGAAAGCAACCGTCAGAGAGTAATAATGTGTCACAGTTAGCTGTTCGCTAGCATATTAGCTCGCTGGCTAGCTGTCTTCATATACACAGAGACAGACACACACACACACACCCAGTTGCTGCTGCTGACACTGACAGTCCCTAACCGTACTCAGCCTCTCGATGACACCAGAGCCCCCCGTTTGCACGGCGGTCCGGTTTGAACAGCTTACCCTGTGCCGCAGTCGACAACACACGCCGGTAACCGTCCAGCCATCTCTCCCCTGGTCTTTGCTGTCTAGAAACTGTTAAATTTGATGGATAGCAGGTTGTGTCGGCTGGAGGATATGGCAAGCAGTCCACAGGCGGAACCCTGAGCCCGCACAGTGCTGTTTCCACTTCCGCACTCTGCTTCTGGCAGGCAGGGAGAGGCAAGATGGCGGAGGCCGGGTAGAGCTGTGCAGCTGTCAATCATCCAGAGAGGACGGCTTCAGCTCACATGAACTCAACCATGAACTAAATGAGGGTGTAATATTATAATCGTGTATATTAATACAACCCCCTTTGTTTTATTTTATTTTTAAGTTATATGTATTCTACTTTAATTTCAGTCTTTCTCTCTCTCTCTCAATTCAATTCAATTCAAGTGGGCTTTATTGGCACGGGAAACAGATGTTAACATTGCTAAAGCATGTGTAAAATAAAAATATACATAAACATAAGAACTGTGATAGTAAAATACTTATAAAGTATATATTAAATAAGATTATAATAATAATAATAATAAATTGTAGACTTGCAGTTCAAAAACAAATACAAAAAGTGAAACCTACATAAACACTGTGTGTGTGTGTGTGTGTGTGTGTGTGTGTGTGTGTGTGTGTGTGTGTGTGTGTGTGGGTCATCCACTGCCCCTCAGGTTGTGGCATGTAGATATTCAGTAAACTGGGCAGCAGGATCGGCCCTGTCTCCTTCTCCTCGGAGTATTTTTAATGTTGAGAGCTCATTTAGCTCTTTGAAATCTGAGATTACGGAGCTGAACTTGTTAAAGTAAACGCTCCTTATTTCACTGAATGTTGAACATTGCAGGAGGAAGTGCATCTCTGTCTCAGCCTCGTCGAACAGTGACCACACATTCTGTTTTCCTTCGGTTGCCAGGATTTTTTGTGTCTTCCTCTTTCGATTGCCAGTTTGAGGTCACAGAGCCTGTCCTTGGTCAGGATCTGACTCCGCTTTCTGTCTCTGACAGCAGAGAGAGATTCTGGGATCAGCTTTGGGTTTGGAGGGCTTTGGAATGGAGGGGGTCAGGGGGCTGGATATGTGTAAAATGTATCTGCAGAATTCTGCATGTAAGGATTCTGTTGGATGTTTGTACCTCTCTCTCTCTCTCTCTCTCTCTCTCTCTCTCTCTCTCTCTCTCTCTCTCTCTCTCTCTCTATATATATATATATATATATATATATATATATATTCAGTGTATAGGCTATACCCTGTATATTCAATGGAAAATATACCGCAATATTTTGTAAATGAAACTTGAATAAAAATCAAAGATATAATAAAATAATAATATTAATAATTATTGTTATTTATAATATTTCATGGGTGTATATTTACATTAACTTCTGCTCCATAAACATAATTCAAATGGACACAAAAAGTCAAGTTGGTAGTAATAACAATAATTAATTGTGTGTTAGCCTACTATATAGTAAGTGTTTTACAACACATATACAATATATTTATATATTAAAAAATATATAAAATATCTAACACTTGGCTTGGCTATATTGCCACCATATAAGAAAAGCAGAATAAGAATAAATCATCATCATCAAAAAAACGAATATAAACATTAATAATGTTTATATCAATATAAATAAATACATGTCGGACAGAATTCATCGCAGTTTCTGTGCACAAAAATGAATAAATAAATAAAAATCGAATCAAATGAATCCTAATAGAAAGTCTAAGTCGCCGGTGCGTCCTCCAGACCCGTTGGTGGCAGTAACCGCCCCGCCCGTCCGGGGTGAAGCAAACGAAAGAAGAAGCGACGCGGCAGCCGTGGGAGCGAGCGGCCGGCGTCCGGCAAACACCGGATCTTATTGTCGCTACCGAGAGCTTTGGCCACTGACTATGGCACACTTTCGAGGTCAGATACGGGGGCCACACTGGGGTCCTACAATGGACAACATGCTGATAGATTTCTGGCGCAAACATGACTGCCTTTTTAATTCCTCCGTGGATTCTTACTACGACAAGGATCTAAAGACCAAGCTATGGAGCGAGTTCGCGCTGTCCATCGGAAAGCCTGGTAAAGCTGGTAGCTGAGTGGTGAAACCCAACAACAGTGCGCTGTTGATGTTAAAAAGCCCTGAAGCAATGTGCATGCACGGGGGGAGTAGTAGCCTAGAGGTGAACTCAAGTTAGTATTTATGGAACAGGAATTGGCTGACATAATGTTAAATTACATTTACAGTGTAGCTACACAGTGCAAGAGAAAGGAAGATACTTTCACTGTCAACACGTAGGTTAAGGATTTTTACACCTTATGGTTCATCTTACTGCTTTATTGCTAAACCACTGCTGTCCAGTCCCAGTTTTGCATAATTTCACCTTTTCCTTGCAGTATCTGATGTTGAGAGAAGATCAAGATCGCTCCGCACTCAGTACGGGAGGGTGTTGTATCACCCCGAGAAGGTCAGCACTTCCCAGCAAAAGATGCTCAGGGAGAAACTTGATTTCTTGAGGCCTTACATAGTTCGCCGCCGGGGTGATTCGTGCCTGGTAAGTTTGAAACTAATGCGGAAAAGCCTGCAAATCTTGATTGCAAATTGCTATATTTCTGCTTCCTCTGTTTGCAGGAGGAAAAGTTTGATGATCAGGAAGAGGACGACGAGGAGTTGGAGACTGAAGGGAGTATTGAGCAGGAGATGGGAAGCTCATTTGGTAGCCCACTGGAGGCTGACGGGACTGGGCAAGATCCGTATGATGAACCCCAGTCTGTGGCGTCCACCCAGAACCCTGCTCCCCTGCACTGTCCAAACCCGCAGCCTCAAGTTACAGAGGTCATGTCTTTGAGCTGTCCACACCGTCACAATGACGAGGGTTCTGCCGATCACCCTGACCAAACGGCTGCACCAAACACATCCAGACACGACATACTGAACCAGTTTGCAGAGGTTATGTTGGCAGATATGCGTCAGATCAGAGACCCTATGGTGCTCATGAGACTTCGGCGAGACATCACAGATCTGGTGTTCAAAGCAGTGGAGGAGGACGTGCAGGGACGGTGCGTTCGCGGTCCGCCCGTGCTGGGGGAGAGCACGCGGTTACAGGGCTGCTCCAGGCCCCAGCAGACAAACTACTCTTGGAGGCAGAGGTTTTTGAAGAGAAAGAACAAAGGGTGTGAGAATGGAAGGAGGACGCAGAGGTGGGAGGAGATGTCCAGGAGTCAGGTGTCGCAGCCTGTCCAGCAAAGCCAAGCACTGGAGAGGATGAGTGACAACAGCTCTCAGGTTATTATTCAGGCCGCTGACATCAAGAGAGAGGCAGAGCCACACATGGTTAAGGTTGAGGAGGAGACGCACACCATTGGCTTGAAATTTTAGTTACAGAGTTGTCACTATTTCTCCTGATTACAGCCCTCTCAGACAGTAAGTGTAGGTTAGAACGCCTCTGAAGACTTGGAACACTTAAATCAGTTATTCAACAGTAAATGAGAACCGTAGAAAACAGATACGAACAAGTATCGGTCGTGTAAATTGGAAGTAACTTTTGAATATCTTTCAGCCAGAAAACTCACACCTTGTGTGACAAAGTTCTGGATAATTCTCAGCTGGAAGCACAAGACAGTGGACGCTGTGTGACCCACCTCCAATAGACGACGCCTAATGGATGCTCCTCTGTTCTTCTCCTATTAAAGAGAAAATACCTGTTTTCATTCTTGTTGGCCTCTGTGTTCCTTGTGTGTGTGTGTGTGTGTGTGTGTGTGTGTGTGTGTGTGTGTGTGTGTGTGTGTGTGTGTGTGTGGATAGGTGCTTATCCAAGTTGAGTACTCATTCTGTAGACAATGTGTTTTCTTCTTTTAACGGCGTCTGTAAGGCCTGCAGAACTGCGCTGGGGAGGAAATGCTTACAGTTCCAACCACTGACCAGCCGGTGGCAGTGTGAATATTTTCTCTCAGGCAGAGCTTCTGTTGCACTAATATGGATTGTTTGGATTTAAGGATGAGCAACAGCAAATTAAGGTAAAAACCCAGACCTAGCCCGGAGACTGATATTTCTAGAAATAAAAATATAAATTCATCTTGTAACAATGAAAAGTTAAAAGTCAGCTGGTCTGAATTCACAGTATTCACAGGACTGAGTACTGAATGTTTGTTGAGTGTTATGTATTTATGTATTCTGTCATTTCCTCATCTCCCATAAAGCTGCAATTACTCCACGTATACTGTCCATGTCAGTAAATTCATATTTAAATTTCTACCAGCAAATTCTGTAGAAATATTTACAGGTTAGGTCTCTGTGAGAACAGAAGATGTCTAAGAGACGCAGTCATTCTGGATATTCTGTCCATGCAAGAAAATAGATGTGATCAGGGCCCGCAGAGCTCAGGAAAAACTGACTTAGACATGTTTCATTTTGTTAAAGATATTTATAAAGAATCCTCTGATAAATTGATTATTTAACGGAAGAAGTCAAATTCAAGCAGTGACATTACAATCTCTGCTGGCATGAATCCTTTTCCAAAAGTATGTGTCCCTCACTAATCATGAGAAAAAGGCCATGGAGAATTTAGAGAATGTAAACAACCCAGACAGCACACCGTGCAGGGACACGCTCTGCAATACAGTTTAAATCTTGAATGACATTATAAAGAAGCCTAAAAGTCGACCATTAGTCAGTGTCATGTATTCACACGTTACTCAAAAATATGTACATTGTGTCATTATTAGGGTTTTATTTTGTTTATTAGAAACATTATAGGCTATCTAGTCAGGTTGTCGCTACAGGTTTTGAATGTTCCAAACCCAACATTGAATAAAGTGTTTTAGTTGCCAAGTAGTTTATTTAACTTAATGACATCGTTTCTTTTATCTTTATTAAATTAATTTTAAAGTCTCAGTTTTTCGTTGAGGCATGTGCCTGTGCGGTGCGCGAGGTGCATTTTCACACAGGCACTGCAGCCTCGTGCCACGACGGGTCCTGAACGCCACACGTACACACGTGTGCAGCGCACCGTTGCCATGGCGGACCTACAGATGAAGCTTCTCCGACAGAAAATTCAGAAACGTAATGAAAAGAACAAAGAGCGCAAACTACGTAAGAAACGGACAGAAGACGAAGAGACTGGTATGTGCTTTAAATAAAAAGTATTCGGTCGGTGTTGCTAGTTTTCTCTGTCTCTGAAGCGGTGACGAACTTTGCCTGCTAAGCTAGCCACGTTAGCTCCTTTACGGCATGACTTCCTAATCGGAAGCTCTTGTCACACCGGTTAAACGTTGAAGTTGGGATTTCACTGACAGACATAACGTTAGCTGACCTTAATTAATAACATTATTCAATTATTTGTGTATGTCACCGTAATTTGTCACAGATTGTTGTGATTAGGAGATCGCTTAGCATACATTCAGCTAGCTAGCTAGCACTGTAACACGTTTAGGTGTCCACAGTTCTCCTTCAAGATCTTACTTGCAGAAAACCAAAAAGGTTTAACTTTATACGTACTTACATAAACGTGAAGAAACATCTTAAATTCCCAAGAAGTATAATCATTAAATACATTTCTACTGCTAACAGCTCTTTCCACAGCATCTGGCTGATCAGGTAAAAATGTGTTTTGTTGCACTGTTTGACAGTAAACTCAAACAGACTGGAAGAGGAATGTTGTGAGGAACCAGCAGCTACTTGTACGACAGACAACGAGCCCAAGAAAAAACAGAAGCAGCAGGTGGAGGTACTGTTGGAGGGGACCACAGCAGAGAAAACGCCACTGAAGAAGAAGACAAAGAAGAAAAGAAAGCTTGCGGACACTGCTGAATCTCCAGGTAACAGCTAGAGGAGTTTGTCAACCTGTCATTGACAAACTACAGTTTTTCATTATGGCTAACTAACATGTCATAATCCTCATTCCAGCTGAGAAGAAGACCAAAACAGTGAAAAAGGCAGATGATGAAGAAGAGGAGGAGGAGGAGGAGGAGGGAGCATCATTAGCAGATGAAAATGGAGAACAGGCTACTGACAAACCAGAGGAAGCTGAAGAGGAGGAGGAGGAAGATGAAGAGGAGGGTGAAACCGGAGAGGGAGACGATGAAGAGGAAGATCAACCGGAATTACCATCTGGCTTAACAGGTATTGAGGAAATAGATGTCTGCTTACTATAGACCTGGATCTTCAGCAGTTTTATCAGCTTACTTGTGAGGATGTGCATTAGCTGAGTCCAGAAGATTAAAAATAATAATAACAATAATAATAATAAATAAGAGCTCTGTAAAAAGTACAGTGGTTTAAAAAAAAAAAAAACTTTGTTGACATATTTATTTAGAATTTGCTCTTATGTCCCTTTCAGACAAGTGGTGGCAATTTTACATGTAGTCTCATGTCTGAGCCAGGCATTCTTCTGTGAAAGTTGTGACATGTATAGGTTAATAAAAAAACAAAAAGTCAGACTTATTAACACTTCCAACACTATTCATGTCTGAATTGAATGCTGTCACATTAATAAAAAGACTACAGCAGCACAAAATTAAATAAATGGAGATAATAAATGCACGCCCTTTAAGGAGCATGGTTATACATTTATCACTTAATTATAATCTCTTATGCACCAAACAAAGTCAGATTAACAAACCATGAGGCACTGTGAATGAGAGAAATGGAAGTTGTAGAGGTAATTGAGTCACAACCTAATGTCAGAGTGCTGTCAAACTGTAAAAGATAGGCAGCCGGATTGTAAATTCTATCCAATAAATGATGACATTGATGAGAAAATGTATTAGTGGATACAGACTTGGTGTCACTGGTGCTCATGATAGTCATTAAGCCATAGAGATACGCAGTAATTCAACTGCAAAAGAAGTTAAAAATCCCCCAGGAGTAAGCCATCTCACTTCCTTCTCATCTCTCTTTTGAAAGTTGCACATGCACAGTACCGATCAGGCTCTCGCGAGTAGGGATGTGTACTGAAACCCGGTATTAAATCACTAAAGACCGTAGTATTATCACGCTCCTGCATCCTCTCCTGCTGTCTGTGTCGGGCCGAGCGCCTCCACACACACACACACACACACACACACACACACACACTCACAGAGGTCAGCAGATCAGACGGGCCGTGGTGGGGATTACTCCAGTTGACAACAACTACGCTCGTTACTGTGAGTAAAAAGCCAATACTTTATCAATACAAGCATCAACAAGCATAAACATGTCATGTGGAAAGCAACATTTTAATCTGCTCTGTCTGCAGTCTCTATGTTTACACAAGCGCAGCGAGCTAGCTCGGCTAATAGTGAATTGTTACAAACAAGCTAAAACCAAAGCTGTCTGTTTGTAGTCTAACTGTTTAGCTTAGTTTGCAGCGTATCTTAAAATTTGGCACTTACTGCTGACTGAGACAAACCAGCCCCTCCCCCTCTACAAGCTGTAACTTACCTGCAGGCAGTGAGTCGCAGCAGCAGCAGAGGGAGGAGGACAGAGACAGGAGGAAGGACTGATACTGACCGATGTCTGTGTTCTTCGTTCTTTCTAAACTTCGCTCCGTATTTTGAAGTCAGGAATATGATTTATTTTACTGACATTTTAGATTTTCAGTGAGATAAAATATTCAATTCTAATCCTGTTCTGAATTTTTGTCTTTTATATAAATATATTTTTAAAGCAATTATTTAGTAATGAAAAAGAACCGATAAGAATAGTAGTATCAATAAAATTTTAACAATACACGTCCCTACTCACGAGAAAATGGCTGCAAGTTTATAATAATTTATCACTAACTCAGTTAAGGAGTCCATCTCTGGGGAGAAGGAGTGTCATAACTTTCAATATGCAAGAATGTTTGTTGCATTTATTACGTAAATTAATCAGAATAAGGACACAGTCCTTATTCTGATTAATTTACTTTGTTCTTAAATATGACAATTAGTTTTTGTTGTTATTTGATAACCGCTAATAAATAAAACTGTTTGTATAGGGGCAAGTAGATTTCTATTCCATGGCTGAAAATGTTCACTTTCTATTGAGTTATTTTAGCTACATGGACACAGCGACGAGTACTGATCTCTGCTTTTAAACTGCCACACTGTTGTCACAGTGACACTGTTGATACCTGCCCTGCCTCTCATTCATACGCATGTGCACACAAACTGCATATATACGTGACCAGGAACTCTTCAGCAGAAATCCAGCTGTGTCCACTGTGTTTGATTTAACCGAGTTTCTCATTTGGATGACATTTAAGAAACCAGGTTAGATCAGAAATCGGACCATGACCAGGTTACTGTAGTACTCTGTGCTGCTGCAGTCATTAACCTGAACAGGTTGTTTTTAATTTCTTTATCTGATGTTAAAACTGGTAACTGTTCAATCTGCACACACACACACACACACACACATTCACTGGCGGTTAAGAACAAAATTCAGCTGTGTTGCCTTTATGTGTTGCCCTTTCAGTGTTTCCATCATGAAATGGGTGTCAACTAAGGCATACAGAGACTCTTGTGGTTGTCTTTAGGAAGAGTCACCAGTGATTCTCCTGACAGGAGTAACTGCAAGGACACGTTGGATTTTACTAGTTTCCTGTGGCTGATTATCTTGCCTTTTCCAGGAAAATCAACTTTTTTCCTTTCCATGCTGTTTTGTCATGCTTCATCGTGGCCTTTCTTTAAATGGAATCTGCTTTTGGGCAAGCATTCCACTTATCGCTAACTGTTAACTGATATTTCAGGAGCATTTGAGGACACATCCTTTGCCTCTCTTGCTGGGCTGGTGAGTGAGAACACGCTGAAAGCAGTGAAGGAGATGAGCTTTGAACACATGACTGAGATCCAGCACAAAAGTATTCGGCCCCTGCTGGAGGGAAGGTAAGTCTGATTCTCCTGAGCTGGCTGTAACTTTGTATCTGATGTACCATAATGTCAAACTGGGTTTTGTGTCTTTTGTCAATGGCTGCGACCCTTTAGAGGTCACTTCATTTCCTTTTTAAAATAATCACACATTTTGAGATGGTCAAAAAAATACTAATATTGTTAATTTTAGACCAGAACCGTATTGTGACTTTGTGGATACTTAGACAGTGTTTCTGCTTGCTTTGCTTCTCTCTAGGGATGTTCTGGCTGCTGCCAAGACAGGTAGTGGTAAAACCTTGGCCTTCCTCATCCCGTCTATAGAGCTCATCTACAAACTCAAGTTCATGCCCAGGAACGGTAATACTCCTGTTAATGTATCCTATCTCCGCAGTGCTTTCTGGCTTTAGCACTTTCTGGGCTGCTGACAGAGAGGGAAACATGTATCAAACTATATAATGTAAGTTAACTAATGTCCTCCTCTTCTCCTCCTCCTCCTACCAGGCACTGGTGTAGTGATCCTTTCACCCACACGTGAGTTGGCGATGCAGACTTACGGTGTGCTGAAGGAGCTGATGACACACCATGTTCACACCTATGGTCTGATCATGGGGGGCAGCAACCGCTCAGCTGAGGCTCAAAGACTGGCCAACGGTGTCAACATCCTGGTGGCCACACCCGGCCGTCTGCTGGACCACCTCCAGGTGAGCAGGGGGCAGTCCTGAGGGGATGTATTACACACACACACACACACACACATTTCTACAGTACCAATGTTTCTGGAACCAGTGCATGTTCTGAGTACCGTATCAAGATGATGAAACTATGAATTGGACACAAGTAGTGTGTGAAACAGTTCATTATCCATTCATATTATTTGTCATTAAGCTTCGTAGAGTTGGTGGTATTAACACATTCATTAAACACAAGATCATTGTGTTATTGATGTGTTCCTACTATAAATGCTTGGGGTTTTTACAGCCCCTGCTTGTTTTTAATACTTGGATAAGAATATTAAAGAAACGTCTTGTGCCTTCAGAATACGCCTGGGTTCATGTTCAAGAACCTACAGTGTCTGATTATTGATGAGGCCGACCGCATCTTAGAGGTGGGCTTCGAGGAGGAACTGAAGCAGATCATCAAACTGCTGCCGAGTACGTATCTGTTTTTGCCAAGCTCTTGTTCTGCTTTGATTGGATTGTTTTCGTATGGTTTTGTTACACTTACATACTTTTAGTATTGCACTGAAAAAAAATCTGTCGCCTACAATCTCACAACTTTATGGAAAAGTTGTGAGATTGTAAGTGACAGATTTTTTAAATAATGGTCAAAATAAATGCAGCAAAGGCAGAGAGATGTTGACCGTTAGTCCATAAAATGCACCAAAAACACTGGATCCTTCCCATAATGCAACTTGATAACATCTTTTCTTAAACCCTCCCTGCTTCCTAAATGCCCACATTTCAATTTCCACACTGCCGGTTTCTAACACAGGCTCTCTGTTATTAAAAAAAAAAAAAAAACACAAGAAAGGTGTCTCCAAACCCAAGCAAAGACAACTCTGATGACATCATCAGGGGTATTTTCTCAGATTTGAAGAAACACTATACAACTGTTTTTTCACAGGCTGTATTGTACTCTTCATGGTCAGTTTAAATTACTGCTCTCTGTAAATCACGTTTGAATGTTTCTGCCTGTGTTTTCTCCAGAGAAGAGACAGACCATGCTGTTTTCAGCCACTCAGACCCGTAAGGTGGAGGACCTGGCTCGCATCTCACTGAAGAGAGAGCCCCTCTATGTCGGCGTGGATGACAACAAAGACAATGCCACTGTTGATGGCCTGGAGCAGGTACTGTCTGCTACGTTTCTGTCCGATCAGTGTTATACTGAAGGTGGATTGGCCTTGAAGGTCCTTAGCACACTAATATAGTCACTTTATAGTGATATAACGTGATCTCTCTTGTGTTTCAGGGTTATGTGGTGTGCCCATCAGAGAAGCGCTTCCTGCTGCTCTTCACCTTCCTGAAGAAGAACCGCAAGAAGAAGCTGATGGTCTTCTTCTCTTCCTGTATGTCTGTGAAATTCCACTATGAACTACTCAACTACATCGACCTGCCTGTCATGGCCATCCATGTAAGACGTTTCACTTACCTCCTAACATCATTAAACAGTATTCAGATGCCACAGCCTCATCTACAAAGCCAGCTTTTGTAAAAAAAAAAAAAAAAAAAAATATGTTTCTTCTCATCGTTGTTTCCCAGGGCAAGCAGAAGCAGACCAAACGTACCACCACCTTCTTCCAGTTCTGCAACGCTGACTCAGGCATCCTGCTGTGTACTGACGTGGCAGCTCGAGGGCTGGACATCCCTGAGGTGGACTGGATCGTCCAGTATGACCCCCCAGATGACCCCAAGGTATTGAAACTACTACAACAACATAATAATAATAATAATAATTAAAACAAAACAATGGTAAAATCAGTTTTAACCAATCTGCTCCTTTTTATATCTGCATACTTTCTAATGAAAATCTGAAGGGGGAAAACACCTACATTTTCACTTGTGTGTGTCGCTACCTTGTGAAGGCCGCTTTTTGAGTTAGACAAGTCACAGATTTGGACTCCTTTTTTAAGCTTTACTTTCCATCCACAGGAGTACATCCACAGGGTGGGCAGAACAGCCAGGGGCATCAATGGCAGAGGCCACGCGCTCCTGATCCTCCGACCAGAGGAGCTGGGCTTCCTCCGCTTCCTGAAACAGGCCAAGGTAACCATCTCAAACTCTACTGTTTTCATTTAGATAGACAGTTCATTTTACTTTAGTGTTTTTAGCATCACATAATTCCGCAATTCCCGTTTTCCAGTGAATTGTGATAAATGTCTGCAGCCTTTACTGCTACTGCTGTACCATGTATTTAAATGGCATTGGCCTCTATTTACATGGGTCCTATGTTGTCCAGGTTCCATTGAGCGAGTTTGAATTTTCTTGGAGTAAAATCTCTGATATCCAGTCCCAGGTAAGAACTCTACTTCTTCGCTTAGTGATGCTTAATTGATGTGATGAAGATGTCTCAGCAGCTTCGACATATCTTTAAATGTTAGTTGTTAGTTATCTATTCAAAGACCAACTGATTGCTCAAGTCTAATTTCAAACTTGTTCCTTAGCTTGAGAAGCTGATTGAGAAAAACTACTATCTCCACAAGTCAGCCCAAGAGGCCTACAAGTCCTACGTGAGGGCTTACGACTCCCACTCGCTCAAACAGATCTACAGCGTCAACACCCTCAACCTCCCCATGGTGGCGCTGTCTTTTGGCTTCAAAGTTCCTCCATATGTTGACCTGAGTATCCTTTGCTGTGATTCTACAAACTGTCACATTTAAAAGCGTACACTGATTTTTTTTTTTTTTTAATTTTCTTTTGTCATGATTTGTATTCCTCATTTCACATAGAATAATCTAGAAATGATTAAAAAACAATGTTGTTTTCCTTAACTCAACTCTTCTCTCTAGACGTCCACAGCAGTAAAGGTGCAAAGCTGCAGAAGCGAGGCGGCGGAGGCGGTTTTGGATACCAGAAGTCCAACAACGTGCAAAAATCCAAAATTTTTAAGCATGTCAACAAAGGAAAGGGTGACAAGCGGCAGTTCTCACGCTGAACCCCTTCAAGTGAACTAAATGTCCTCCTGAACTGATTCCTCTTCTGTGTATCTGAAGAACTGCCCTTTTGTTACCTGAACTTCCTGCTCTGAACAGGGTGCTATGTAATGTGTAGGGTCCCTCACACATCATTTAGGCCCAGTTTTCCTCCTATGAGTTGTGCAAAAGTATTTTGTAAATTAAACACACTTCATTGTGGATGTTGTGTTGAAGAGGCCGCTGAATTCCTCGTGTCACTGTGGACTTCTACTTGCTCACTTTTCTACCATTCTTCATTACACCTGACTGCAATATTAAATTTGACTTATTAATGAATGAATATATTAAGTTTGCTTCATTCATTATGTAGACGTTACTAATGCTAATTATAATGAAGTCGCTTGATATAAACCATGTGAGGTGCTGATGTACTCATTTTTATTATACAAGTCAGGTTTTAATTACATTTCTTACAGCATCTATACATTCCTGCATAGCTGAAGGACTTGCTACACATCTTGTCAAATGACAGAAAAACAACTGGCAGGCATGCTAATAGGATCTGGGATAATTAGATACACATTAAAAAGTTGAACACACACCGTTTTAAGTAAATTACAGCCAGTCAGTTATTAATCACCAGAAATGAATACAGTAATCAAATGTTCTCTTTAAATGCTGAAAAATCTGAATAAAATGTTGAACTTTCATAAAATGTCACTTAATCTTCAGACGAGTTCATTCTGAAAAAGTGAACTCCAAGATTTCCGTCAGTGGGTGTGTACGATCACTCGGATCTGAAAAACCTGTCCTTACATATGACTGAATAAATATAAATTGTTTATGAATAGAATTAAAATGTACTCTGTTGCTTTGACTTATCTTAATGGACAGATGTGATGAGGGGTTTCCCTATAGTCTTAGCACTGACCTCAGTAATGATGAACTTTTAAAATCCATCCTAAAAACAATTGGCTAAAAAAACACTATTCCCCGTTAAAAACCTCCATGGCTCCCACAATCATCTTTTCCATACACAGGATAAATTATAAAGTGCTGTTGCGAGCCTGCAAAGTGTGAGCTTGACGTCAGTTCTGAATAATGGGAAACAATTTTTCCTCTTAGCTGTAGTGCTATTTATTCATCTCGATTGTTTTGGTGCGAGTTGCTGAGTTTTCTAGTTCCTGGTGTGAAAAAGTGTTTGCCCCCTTCCTGATTTTGTATTTTTTTTGCATGTTTGTCACACTTAAATGTTTCAGATCATCAAACAAATTTAAATATCAGTCAAAGATAACTCAAGTAAACACAAAATGCAGTTTTTAAATGAAGGTTGTTATTAAGGTTGTTACTGCCTTTTTAAAGGTCATGCCACAGCATCTCAATAGGATTCAGGTCACGACTTTGACCAGGGCACTCCAAAGTCTTCATTCTGTTCTTATCTTGGATTGAGCCAGGCATGACCTTAAAATGGTAGTTCATGCTCAAAACCCTATCGCAAACGCTTGATTGCAGTTGTTGCTGCTAAGGGTGGCCCAACCAGTTATTAGGTTTAGGGGGCAATCACTATTTCACACAGGGCCATGTAGGTTTGGATTTTGTTCTCCCTTAATAACAACCTTCATTTAAAAACTGCATTTTGTGTTTACTTGTTATCTTTGACTAATATTTAAATTTGTTTGATGATCTGAAACATTTAAGTGTGACAAACATGCAAAAAAATAAGAAATCAGGAAGGGGGAAAACACTTTCACACCACTGTATATGTATTTTTTCATTTTAGGGTGAACTGTCCCTTTAAGTTCCTCCAAGAATAAACCCCACTTTAACATGAGGTAAGATGAGCAGTAGCCATTTTCAAGAACTGAATAAGTCATCTGTTCACAGTTGTTTGGATCTCATACATCCCAAATTTAGAAGAACAAAGTACAAACAGCAACACTATGTACAGAACAAACGGTAAAAAAACTAACCGTACAGTAATCCCGTTTTGTTACAGTGAGGAGGTACAATAGTGCGACTCTTTACTTCAGACTACCACTTGATTTTCCCTAAGCTTTACTATACAAGTTGAAGAAGGCACATTCATAGGTTTCAAAGGATGGTTTAAGAACACTTTTTCTTTTTCAGAAAAGGACGACAAATTCCATCAAAAATGGTTCCATAGTTGCTTTAAAAAGCACCAAGTTCACACGTCTCACTCTTCATTCATTCCAGCTGGCACTTGAGGTTTCAGCCATGGAATACTACATCCAGAAGGCTATGCATCACCCGACTGCATATTGCCTCATGTCAAGTCAAGTCCTTTATTCACTGTGAGCACATTCCGTCTTCCAGTCTTGCTCCATAGTAGGCTTCCATGTTCCCCATGAAGGTTTTGGACCACATTTACTGCTGGTGATCTGCGAGGTGAAAAAAGATAATTCTCAGAAAGACAGTGACAGTCAAACTGTTTTTTTCTGGTTGAATACAAAGTCTACAGGCAAAGCAGTTAGTTCCAAGAAATGTTTTGAACCAAACACAGGTAAACCCACTGAGGCTGTTGCTCTGTCACTTAGCATCTGACTATTTTAGCTGCAGGTTAGAATGGGCCCAGCTAAACAGGACCTGGCCCTGAATGCTCAATTAAAAACAAGCCCAGATTCAGCTGAACTGCAGCTAAACCGGATGCATAATAAAGTTACCTTATGATCCGCCCAACGCAGGTGTTTGAGAGGCGCAACAGTACGGTAGTAGTTTAAATTTAAAAAAAGCCTCATTTTCATTGTTCACTAGGCTGTATGTTAAATCACCAAAAATGAAAATGACATCGACCTAAAAACATCATGAATCCTAAATCCTGTCTCCTATTCCCAGTAGCAAAAATCAATAGGCTTAAATGTTTTATATAGTCTATATTACATCGTATTATAGGTCGCTGCCTTCGTCTCCTCTTGCCTTGATTATTGCTCGTGGTCTACAGCAGCAGGGTTTCTGACAAACCCTGAAGATCCCTTGGCTGGATTACACTGTAGAGTTCACTTTAAGATTGCTTTTAAAGTGCTCCATGGTTTGGCTCTGCTGTAATTTGTGATCTTCTAACATTTTATTCTGCACCAAGGCCCCTAAGCTCTGACAACCAAACGCTGTTCCAAAAGTTCCACATCCAACCATTTCTTTTATTTATTTAGGCCATTTCTCAAATTATTTTATGTTGACAACTCTAAATTAAAGATTGTCAAAATTGGTTGGCTTGGGTCATTTTCAGGTTAGATGCATTTTGGATGTATTAAATATTTGACTCACACTTGTTGCTGCTTCTGTAACACCATATTCTGACATTCAACCTCAGATACAATGACCTCTAGCGGTGTTTAAGTGATTTGTACAGGACACAGCAACTGGATTTAGACTAAAACACATGTGCAGGGGTTTAACAGACCGTGTGATCCAGACAACACAGGTTTAAACCTGCCTTAAACCAACTGCAGCTAAGCTAATGACAGAGCAACAGATCCTCATTGTCAGCAGGACAAAGTACTAAATATAGTAACATGCACACCCATACCACATAAACACTAGGACTGGACCGATACAGAGTTGATGGAGGTTCCTCTTTAAGTATAATTAAACTTAAAATTTTGGATGGATTAGTTTTTCTTTTACATTTACTCAGTTGTTCAATTAGTGTTTTATGTAAATGAGTTCTATAAAGACATCATTATTCCCCATTCAGCAGGTAAAGTGGATCACTCTTCCTTAAAAAGCTTGTAAAAAAACACATTCCCATTGATGGTTGAGACTATGTTTTCAGAGGCCTTTCGAACCTAAAAGATCTCTATTGATACGAAGAACCTGTGTCGGTCAAACCCTTCAGCACACTGTGTTAGTAATGCCCAGAAATGTGACCGTGCCACATTCAGCCCCGGCACAACACAACTAACACAAGAAGTTAGTGTTGTATCACTTCAAACTGTCACACATGGCATGCAGCAGTAAACGTCGGACCTTAGGGGTCCACTCTGGAGGGGGCAGGAGTAGGAGGGACCCCCCAGGGGGCGCCGTTCATCTTCTTTCCTAAACCTGTTGTCAGTGAATAAGAAAGAGAGCATCCAAGATGGATCAGACTCCTGCACCTGTTCACCACTCGAGGTTCAGGAAAAATGCTACAAAAACTACATTAAAAACAATTCCTATATGTCACAGATTGAGCTGCTGGAATAACTTCTTACTTCAGTCATACATTTTCTTAAATAAGACTAAATTTTATGTGTACCGTTGGCATTGCAGCAAGGCTCTGTGGTCTCCCAGTTCATGGCTCGCTGGACGGCTTTCTTCCACCGAGCGAAGCGGAACTCACTCTCTGTGAAGCGGACGCACAGGCAGACGGGTCAGGTGAGGTGATACGGAGCGATTTTTTTCAGACACACTGTCATGATCGTTACATCCACTAGATGGCAGCAAATTAAGTGTTAAGTGTCATGTTTGAGGACCTTCTTGGAGAATCACATGCTAAGAATCAAAACCAACTGGATCAAGCAGCTAAAAAGTGCATCACACATTTGCTCTGGGTCTTTTTTCCTTACCGTCAGAGTTGATCTGAGGCTCATATTTCTCACACGTGACGTGTGGGAGGTGACCGGGGCTCAGGCTCCACACTTCCACCCCCTCTGCTGCCCCCGCTGCCATGGCTGCACCCAGAGCCGTGGTCTCGGACATGGTGGGTCGCACTGGACCAACATGAGACCACACAGGAACAAGCACATGAAAAATAAAGAAATTAGGAACAATCCACCCTATCAACAGAGTCCCCTTACTCCAAATTAAATTTAATGATTTTGTTTACTGAAATGCAAACATGTTTTTATGTGACAGAGAATCAGGGAGGGACAATGTTTAAATGTATCCTGTTATCCACAAGTATGGATGAAGCTGGACGTTGTAATGTCAACTCAGTTTTGACTAACGATGTAGTGTTCATGGGTACAGTTATGGACACACCAGTAAATGTGTGCTCTTACCCTCTTGTACATCAAAGTCAAGGTACGTGTGTGTTTGTTTTTTTGTTTTTAAATGGGACAAAAGTCAGGAAGACAAAAGGGGTATAAAGTCCAGGTTCAGACTCGAGTCAATGGTTACCCACATCAATGATAGATTGGCCTCTCCCTCCTAGATAGAGAGCTGAAGTCTCTGATTTACGCTGATGACCTTGTCCTACTGTCTCCTACTGAACAAGGACAACAGCAACAGCTGGACATAGTAGAACAGTACTGTCAGAACTGGGCGCTGGCAGGAAACATGAAGGAAACCAATGTCAGGACTTTTCAAAAACACCCCAGGAAAACAAATACCAGTTTACCATAAATATTCATATCACTGAACACAGTATGAGTTATACCTGCCTTGGTATAACCAGAACAGCATCAGGGAGTTTCAACATGGCAGTGAATGCACTAAAAGAAAACACTTGAGGAACTCTAAATGCAATTAAGAGAACATTTTATAATTTCCAAATTTGACAGTGTGATCCAGCTCAGTGCGCTGTATGGTAGTGAAGTGTGGGGTCCACTCAGTCATCATAACAATACACGTTGGGACACATTCAACAGAACCTTTAAAAACACCAACAGATGCATGTAGAGCAGAAGTAGGCAGATACCCGCTGATAATTTACATTCAAAGAGAGCACTCACATGTTTTAATCACCTTAAATCAGCGCCCTGACCCCCTCCATTCCAGAGCCCTCCAAACCCAAGAGCTGAGCCCAGAAAAGAGTCCCCTATGTCAGCTGGTGCTGAGACTCGCTGCCCCCCCTCAGACACACTCTGAGCAGTCTCACAACAGCTCTGCTTTCCAAACACAGTCAGAGTAAACCAATTATAACACAATGTAAATAAAAAAGGATCAAAATCGAAGCGGCAGAACCAGAGATATCGTCTTTTTGATTCCATGCACTCTTCTTCCTTGTCAAAACCTGCCGCCTACATTACCCACAATGCAACCAGAACGGCGACAGTTCGGTCAGAGATTTAGGTGTGTTATGCTAGTAGCGGCTAATGTAGCCCGGAGCCTCTAGCCTGCAGCAGAGATGGGGAGCGTGCTACAGCCCCGCCCATCAATTTATCAGACTTCACACAAAAGGCTTTAACTTCTTTCACATTAACAGTAGTACTCCCCAACACCCGAAAACAGACTTTAACATGTAAAATCAGCGGAGTTTCCCTTTAAGTACTGACTGGCCTTACATTTTTTGCTTTACTTGTGTCCTTTAAGTCATTTTACATTGATCATGGATACACACTTGTTTTGCCTTATATTTTATCTGCATTAAATGATCAGCACTTTGGATTGCATCTTTGCATGAACAGTAGTATATATATATATAAAATAAGTGATAAACATGTATATTCAGTGTGTGTGTGTGTGTTTGAGTGTATGAGTACATACATGCGTGGGTTAAGAGAGTCCTCTTACCTACGGGCATGCAGAGGATGTCAGCCTGCAGCTGCATCAGTAATCTGTTGGACGTCATGCCTCCATCCACCTGCAGCTGTGTCAGAGGGACACCGCTGTCCTGGTTCATCGCATCCAGGATCTGATACACACATGTGCCACTCGCTTAAATACAAACCAGTTTCAGCCAATACCACAAAACTCACACAAAACCTCAACCAGGGTCTTTCCATAACTATCGCTGTTGCTGAAATCAAGTTGTTGCTTTGGCATTTTGGCATTTTCAATGTTAAGGGATTACATGTGTTTCAGTTGGTTCCAAAAATTATAAAATGAATACACTCAAACTCTCACTGCATCAATTTAAAGGGAAATTCCGGTATATTTCCCATAAATGTGGCCATTGTGACTATGTGTGAGGGAAGTCATGGTACTTTTTGAGTTTCCTTAGAAAACAGAATAACTGCAGTGGAAGTCAGCCTCACACATGGAAACAAACTGCGGTGGTTAGGTAAGCCAGCAAATTCAGTACCAGATGTAGGTCTCTATGCAGTTAGCCATGATGGCTATTCCAAGAAGGCTACTGTGTTAACTTTTGGTCGGACTCAGAGACAAGCGTTTGAAATGGCTCATGTAAAATCGGGTTTATTTGGAAAGCTGTAGGAGGCTCGCGCAGCTTCCCCTTCCCTTGTTTTGCGCGAGTCCTTGTTTCCCCAAATCTCTACAGCTGAGGTGGCGAGTGCAGAGTCAGCACGACCCACAGGGTCACAATAGCCACATTTATGGGAAATACGGCAGGTTGAAATAAACCGGAATTAGCCTTTAAGCATTTTGCATGCTATCATGTCAAACAAGCAAAACATCAACATACGTATAATAATAATAAACTTGTCGTGTTTTTGCAGTAAGTTGTCACACATGGCTGACAATAGCCAG
The DNA here is from genome assembly GCF_020085105.1 of Siniperca chuatsi. Lineage (NCBI taxonomy): Eukaryota > Metazoa > Chordata > Actinopteri > Centrarchiformes > Sinipercidae > Siniperca > Siniperca chuatsi. Next base: position 3,012,997 of record NC_058053.1, on the reverse strand, counting down.
TATTACTGTGCAATATGCCTTTGTTGTGCTCTTTGGGACAGGTGCTGTCGCTGTTGCATGTGCTTTTCTCAATCACCCCATCACCACATCCTCAGAGCAAGGAGAAGAAAACCCATAATGAAGAAGCAGAAAGGAGACACTGCCCACCTCTCTGGTCTGAAAGCAGACGGCCTCAAGGGCAGCAAAAGCCAAGTGGCTCCTGTTGGTGAACTGAGTGAGCCCACAGATGATGCTGGAAAACAGAGGAAATCGATTAAATATACAAAGTGTAAAGCTGTCATTAAGCCACTGTGTTGAATAAGAATACGGTCAGCTAGTTTTCACTTTGCAGATGTGTCTCTGGGGAAGAAACTAAGAATCTATACAAGAAAACAAACTTCCTAGAATCAAACAAGTATCACATTATTACTAAAATTTCTCCCTTTCTCCTCATCTCAGGGTGAAATTACAGTTACTAGTTCAGACGTGTTTTCACAGCTGACTGGCTCACCCTCTTGCACTGGGCTCCCAGTAGGGGGCATAGAGCCCGGAGAAAGCCGGCACAAAGTAACAGCCGTAAGACGAGCCTGCTGCAGCTGCTAGCTTCTCTGAAATGACACGGTGAGAAAAAACACGAGGAAGAGTTGTTACTCAAACAAATGTGTCTTCTGCATTATATAATCAAAAAGCAATTAAGCTGCTACAGACAGATTGGAAAGAATTTCACTCCAGAACCACGACTGCATTTTGTTTATGAACATAAGATTAGGAACGATGCTACAGTGTAAGTACCGATCTCTGAGGAAGACTGCACAATGCCCATGTTGTCCTTCAGCCACCGTACCACTGCCCCTGCGATGGCCACTGAACCCTGGGAGGAGGAAAGAAAAACATCGGACCCAAATGGCATCAGAGCACCAGGCAGGTCGGAATGACAAACCAGGGCACACGGTGGAGGACATTTTTACAATGTGGAAGCAATTTAGGAACAAAACCTAGTTCAAAATGAAGGACTAAGAAAGCTCTCACACACCTCCAGTGCATAGCAGGCAGGCTCGTCTTTTCCCAGTTTGTAGGCAACTGTGGTCAGCAGGCCGTGGTCTGAAATCACAGGCTAACAGAAGAAAAACATTACACCGAGTGAGAAGACATGAATGTTATTCAGATTGTTTATCCCATGAAATATTTTCTTGGGCGCCATATCTTACCGTGGTCCCGGTATTTCTGAGCAGGAAGCAACCAGTCCCATACCTTTACATAAGAATGGAAAAAGAGTAAGATAGATTAGAGAGCCACGATTGAATGACTGATGATGAAAAAACATCCCTCACTTAGAAGTTCCTCTATGTCTGAATGATGGAGATACTCAGTTCTCCATGCTTATTCCCACCTAACATGCTTTTGAAGTCGATTAAAAGGTTATGAAGGGAATAAGTAGGGGAAACTATTTTACTCCTTACTTTCCAATTTTCTACAATGATAAAAACTTTTAGCTACCTTACCTTACATTGTGTACATTGGGGACTTAATCATGTTTGCCGACTTCAAGACCTCTTTGGCCACTTTTGTTCAAAAAAGAACCTAGTGACCGAACTTTTTGGGCAGACCATAACTCTTCTCCCTTGAAGAGAGTCGCCAATATTTCTCAGTGAATATGCACGTTCAGTCGACCAATCAGCAGCCAGACAGAAGTGAATGAGCTGTGAATGTGTGTACCTAATGACCAATCACTGATCCCCATTGTTTGTCCGGGGAACTCCTTTGTTTTTATTCTAAAGGATTTAACTTGACTATTTACGTTTTATTCCACTGTGTGGATTCTCTCTATTCTTCATACTTCAGTTCCACAGTCTTTACAGCAGCCTTCATAAAAGATCTAAGAGGTAGATTTGGACACATATTGATGAGATGATAGCAGCTTTGAAATAATGACAAAGCTAGTTTGAGTCAACTTGACTTCATTTTTTTTTTAAACGTTCATTTTAGAAAATTATGTATATATGTAAATAGTTGCGTTATGGCGTGCATGCAAATTAGCACGTGACGTAATCTAGCGACTCCTGAAACAGGCTTTAATAGTTTTGTTTAACAAAACAGTTTATGTTTTACATGCACCACACTGTCTTTAATGTTATGTAATGTTGGCACCTCAGCTGGTTTCAACAATACAACTGCAGAATGCTGAAGGATGATGTAAGACGGAGCCATTCCAACACTTACGCAGCAAAGAAAACGGCGGATGGCTTACGTGTTTTTGGCCTGGCCTTCCTTGAAGCACATCTGACCAACCAGGGCAGCCGACTGGTCACCAAGACACTGATAGAGACACGGTCGCTGTTAGAGGCCCATGCATGCATTATACACACACATATACGCACCCCACACACACCCCCAACCAAATACAACCAGCTGAAATTACTTTTTTAACATAAAACATTTTTGACAATGCCTTAAATGAGCTTATTAAAGAATTGTGTCAATATTATAATTAAGATTCAACTACATAAAAAAACACAGCTAATAAAAACGTTTTAAAAATGTGAATTTGCTACACTAAACTAACTAGTAAATATTAAATGAAGTAGTGTGGTGTGAGCATTAAATCAATTTGACCTTCGCAGTGTACAAAGATCAGTGTCTTGCTCATTTTAGGCCGACATATGCATTGACACAATCTCTCTGTGATAGGCTAATATTGGTATCGTGGGGCTCTCGTGGAAAATCCGTCCCTCAAATGTCCGCAGGAAAGCCACATGTAACATACACCACAGCACACCGACAACCTCAACTCTAAGCAGAGACAGATGTCACGATCATGACAAAGTTACAGAACATGCCACAGTCCTTACCCCCGAGATGGGAACTCCTGCGAGAGCGCTGGATTTCTGGTTAGAAGACAGAAACACACACGTGTTTAGAGTTTGGATGAATGACTGCAAGATAATGCTGACTGTTGTATAATTGCTCATCCCAGGTCTTTACTAAAACACACAGCAAGAGCACATAACTACAGTACGTGTGTCTACATTGAAAAGCTTTGGATTTGAATGATAGTCCTCAACAGGACATGTTGCTACAAACATGTGACAACAAAACATGTTACAGGCAAATACCTATTTGTAGCCAAGAATGCAATAATCCGATGTAATAAAAACACATTCAGGTAATGAGTTAGTATAATAAGATATATCAATAGAATTGCTTTCTTATGTCACAGTGAGCTACATAACAGGACTACTAAAACTAAATGAATATTGTCACTGTAGTAATCCCAACCAAAATGAAATGATTCAGTATGTTATCAGTGCAAATTTCCATCTTAATGCAATAAATCCCCATTGTGTAATACATACTGCAGAAACAGGAAGAGAGTCATCATAGTCAGGTGCATTTTTATTACTTAATAGGGAAGTTATCACATTATCATCTTAACAGCTGGACCACCTTTGCCCCTTCAGCAGCGCTGGCTGAAAGTTTGTTTACACGGGTATCTCGAGTTGACGGAATGTGACCATTTCAACAGAAGATCAGGGGCTTTTCCATTAAATATGCTGCTGCAAACATCAGAGAAGCAACAGCCAAAGAACCTGTCTCCTTTCTTATGAGGACATCTCTTCTAGCATTATTTAGTCATTCATCTTAAGAACGGTTGTTGCAGTTTGTGAGAAATAGTTGGACAATGGACAAGCTGCCATGTAAAAAGGTATATATAAAGGTAGGCTTGGGAGGATGTGGGCAGGGGCTTCCCAACAGTAAATAACAACATGCACACTCAATAAAAGTGTAAACACATGCTCTTTGTAGCATGTGAAATAATAGTAAAAAGCAAATATTTCTGTAAGCATGTGATAAAATATACATCTGTCCCTTCTTTACAAGTAAAACCTTACACAAGCAAGCTGTAGTTCTGCAGCGCTTAAAGCTGCGGAAAATACTGAATTACCCATTTTTTAAAAAGCAGACCTTTGCTTCCTTTGCTATTTGTACACATTGCCTTCTCTGATATCAGCTCATCAATAGGAATTCTTTATATCATTCTTCATGGATCATGATTTTTTAAAAATCCTCTTAATGAGACTGACTTTCATTTGAAATACGCATTCTGTCCATCGGAAATTCAAAAGTAGATACATGTAGGTCAGGTTCACGTCACAAACAGTATCACAGAATCATACAACAGACACAGTGCATTAGAAAACTTGCGTACACAGACAGACAGAGAGGTCTGAAGGTTAACTGAGCTTACCATCCAGCCGTATATTTCAGAGGAGCTTCTGACTTTGGGGAGGATTTCCATTGGGACATCGAAGTACCTAGAGGCAGCACAGCAGCAGTCAGCAGGTTTATAATGTACCAAACATGATACAAAGGGAGTGATTCCAGTTGATCGCATGCTCATCAAATGGTCCACTGTGTGTGTGTGTGTCTGCATGGGTTTGTTTACCTGCAGAGTTCAGGGTCCCAGTCCATGGTGTGAATATTGAAGAGCATGGTGCGACTGGCATTTGAGACGTCTGTACAGTGGACCCCTCCGTTCCTGCCCCCCGTCAGGCACTGAGGAAAAACAACACTGGACTAAGTGCATCAAATGTTGTAAATAAAAGGGGGGGCGCTGAAATAGCGCTGGCCCATAAGCATATTTTCACAAATGGAAACTGGATTTTAATATCTTTGGTGTCAAGAAAAGCACAGCATCTTCTCTTGTGCTACCTGGCTTTGACTCACATAAGAAACTACATTTTCCAGGTTGTAAGTAGACTTCACTCAGTGCAGATAAGCAAGTAAAAGAGAAAAGCCTGTTAAGAAGGATTTGTTTGCTTTAGTTTTAGTCTCAGCTCCATCTGACCCAGGCCTGGTACACAGTTGCAGGCTTTGAGCAGCCCTTACCCAGATGATCCAGGAGTCCACTGTGCCAAACATGGCGCGCTCACTCAGCACCGCCTGGCGCACTTCATCCACGTTGTCCAGCAGCCAACGTAGCTTCACTGCACTGAAGTAGGTGCTGATGGGAAGGCCTGTCTTGTGCTGGGGGGAGAACAGCAGAAACAGATCAGAGCATTTGTTTGGTATAAAAAGGAGCGTTGTCCTTATGGGTTGAGCTAAAAAAAAAAATCTCAACCTGAAGATACTCAAATTTCAGAAAATCAAAAAGGGAAAAGAAAACAAAACAGAGAAACTCCCAGACTTCTATTCTAAACTAAAGCACCACTAAGTAACAACTATATAGGAGAGAGCTTTAGTAATTCAGAATCAAAGGATTCCAATCATCCATACATACGTTATACCTGCTTATGCTGTTCATACTTCTGGAGTGTGTGAATGCTGCAGCCTGAATCTAAACTCTAAAAGCTAAAACAAATGAAGGATTTCTTGTCCGTCTCTCACCTTGAGGTGGTTCTTGTTTTGTCCCGGAGTTTTGTTGATGAGCCGCTCCACTGTTGACTGCGTGCGCAGGTCCAGCCAAACTACAGACAAAGCAGAGGGCAGCTTACACACAGGAACCTAAAATATCTGGATTAGACAGAAACGTCTATACTACATTAGTCCATTCACGAAAGAATGAATGCTGACATTTAAGGCTTTCTCCTGCCACCCTCAACACCATTTCAGCATTGCCTCTAGAGCAGTGTTTCCCAACCTTTTCAGCATATGCCCCCATGAAACAAAGCAACTTCTAACTGCAACCTCTGCCTGTCTATATATGAGTTGCAAGAAAATGTTTAGACACGTAAAGAGGTGAAATTTCATAAAAGTGATTAGAGAAAATTCAGACAAAATAAACCCATCTGTGCAGAACTGTTTCCCCCCTCACATTAATCATCTTCTGACCCCTCACATTTATTTCTTGTAATATTTAATTTTCTGACCTAGTAGATTTAGTATTGAGATTGAAGTTAAAATTCTGCTCAGATAACTTACAAAGCCATTCTATTCGCTTCCATTCTTTGAGACCTGAAGCCAATGAAAATCGACCTCATATACCTGAAGATAACCGTTATTTTACGTTAAGTTATTACACCTCAACATCAAACAGAAACTTTAGCCTGCAGCTATAAAGCTTCAAGGAACCAGGAGCACCAGTTGGTGAAACTGTGCCATTTTTGCCTGACAGCAGCATATGAATGAAAGCTTGTCTTTCCTAGTAATATTAGCACACAGGCCTTAAGTGGGCGGTGACTGCATGTGGTCAGCTCCTACGATCAATCATTACCACATGGGATGGTGGGCGGCGGGCCAGGGACAGGCATGACATAGGACACTACACTCTGATGAAACCTAGTCATGTGCTCTGCTGCTTCCCATATGACATAATCTCCTTATTTGTCTGAGTAAGATGTTACAGCTAAGAAGCATGGAGTGTTAAGCCTCACACAAGTTTGTAACCAAAGAAGTCGTAGCAAAGGGGATCTTTATAAAAACACTTAACTCGCTGGTTGGATTGAGGGAGGATGTCTAAATTTGGTGTATGTCTGTCTACAAATACAGTCATTTCTTTTTATTTTACACAACTTCCCCTATTGATATATTTTAACCATGTGAAATACTTCGTTACAGAGTGTGTCTGTCATATATGTAAATAAGAATATTTGGCAGTGATACTTGTTCATTCAGATATATAATGCACCCACCAATGGCGTTGTAGAGTGGCTCTCCGGTCTCTTTGTCCCAAACCAGGGTCGTCTCTCTCTGGTTGGTCACCCCGACCGCTGAGGAAACAGCAGCAACGTGAATGTCAATAAAAAACCCCACTTTAACCCCATTCCCCTCTGTTAGGTGTGTCAGTTTTTGTTCTCTCATCCAGCTACAGGTGTGGTTAACAGATCTCCACCCACAGCACCAACAGCGCCCCACCTTTTATGTTGGAGATGTCGATGTTGAGCTGGCAGAGTTTCTCACAAGTCCTCTGCATGCACTCATAGACAGACTGCATTATCTCCTTGGGGTCCTCCTCCACCCAGCTGATTGAAACACAAATGCAGGCATGTGAGCACACAAAAGCCCACGTTTTGGTCCAGAGAGATCCAAAGATGCAAACAAAATAACTACCTGTTTCCTGCTGCCTATCACACGGCTGTACTGTGTTAGTAGGTTTGGGGTTGCAGGTGAAATGCCTTTCGCGCACCATAGAGGAAACTGTTATGGCGGCCTTTCTGAGAATTAGTAAAAGTAAACAGTGGCTCCTCTGGCTGATGGAACCTTGCAACATGAAATAAACTGATCACTGCTAGCCTCAGGATATGTGCATTAAGGCAAAAAACATCCAGGATTTACAGCTATTGTTTCTGTAACGAAAACATTGAGCATCATTTATCATCTATTACTTACACGGCCTAGAATGTTTCTGACCTGGACTACAGGCTGAGCCAAATATATGGCCTCTGGTACTCTGTACAGTGTGTTCATCAACCACATTTTAAATAGAGTAGACAGTAACATCTGAAAATGTATCAACCAAGCCAGCTTTTGTGCGTTCAATAAAAAAAAAAGAGCTGGACTTTAGACTCACGTATGTTACACACGTCAAATGAAGTAAGAGATTAATCTAAAATGCAGTTAAACTGTAACCTCAGTAACCCGGTAAACAGTCAAGGGAGAAAGGAGGGGACAGCTGTTACAATCTGCAACTCACTTCTTTTACAGTATGGATTTAAAACACTATCTTTTAATATTTCTTTGTAAATAAAGTGAGTTCTTTTTCTGCCATTCTCAAACATTTTCTGTATAAAAGGACGTTTAGCAAATAGCTAAAGTAATGAACCTTAAAATAAGCAAGTAAACATCCATCCACACTCTACTATCTGCACCAAAGTTGTACCAGGAGAATATGGTTCTGCTGGTTTTCAGAGTTTCTTAGCAGCCCTGCATCTAAGACTATTTTCTTCTTATAGAGCTGCTATTATTAGTCGATTAATCAATCGACAGAAAATTGCAACTAATTTGATAATCGAATAATTGTTTGTCATTTAAGCAAAAATGCAAAACAGTTGCTGTTTCCGGCTTCTTAAATGTGAGGATTTGATGCTTTTCTTTGTCATACAGAAGCTGAATGTCTGACATTTGAAGAGGGTCACCTTGGTCTGTGGGAAATTATAACAGGCATTTTCCCTGTTTTCTGGCATTTGCAACAAGTAATTGATTGATTGAAAAGCAACTGGCAGATTCATTTTTAATGAAAATAATGAGTTAGTTGCAGCCCTACTATAAAGTTCAAGGAACTCACCCCTCTTTGGGGAAACTCTGGCTGATCTCTACTTGGTGGTGACTCATCAGTTCAGCTGTTTTTGCATTAAACACCTGTGGAGAAATTGAATTCATAAGAGACCAAGAATAGAAATAAAACAAAGGATACAGGGAGGTGCTTGGGGAAAAGGCAAAAAGGGTTAATGTTATCTTTGCAAGAACATCATTTGGCACAACACTGGACTGGAGTGGTGACGGGAAGTTTTATTATTCCAGCGATATATTGTGACACAGCACACAGTGGGGAGGGATGAAAAGACAAGACAGAGAGTGAGGAGATGACGGTCATTGGCTGGATTTCATCCTGCCACATTGCAGCACAGCACCTGGCACGAACGTCACTCCAATAAAGAATTGCTCCCTATTAGAGAGAGGGAAAGATTTAACATGAGGCAGCATATTAGAGTCAGACAGAAGTCAGCATTTCTTCTAATAAGGTAATAGGATAAAGCTCTGCGTAGCATTACCCTCCTGTGAAAACAGCAGTACAAGCCTACAATTCAGCTACAGACACTACTCAAATTGCTGTTAGATGAATTCGACACAGCAATACACCACAGTAGGAAAAACTGGGAAACATTAACCTCGAGGAACTTATGACCCACAAGCAGTTTCCAGCCACACCGCAACCCTGAACTCTTTAAACTTCATGATCCTGTCACAGACCAACAGATACATGCAGGCTGACCCCTTTGACACTCAAAGGAAAGAGGTAACATTCAGTTGAAGTCACACAGTTGGACAGCAAACAGGAACATCCTCAGCCTGTCACAAAAGGACAGACCATATGACTGGGCCAGTTAAAGTAGGACCTCTGACGTCACAAAAGTCCAAAAATTGCACCACAAATATTCAAAGTCTAAAAATCTGGCAACATCGTGTCCACAGAATACGTATGCCTACAAGTTCAATCAACCACATTCTCCCCTTCACTTAGGTGTTTGTCAAGCTGGCCCCAAAAAGCTGACCAGAGTACAAGTCAGAGTGTTATCAATCCACCAAGAAGGTTTCCAGATGATAATTGTCAAGCTTTGTCGCTCATCTCAAGTGGCATTTAGTTTGTGGTGCTCAACAAGCCAAAACATTACACTCTGTAAAATTCGACATCAAGTGCAACTTCACTTTCCAAACGTGATGACACAGATACTCGAGATAATCCGCAGACCTCATTCGGAACAGTTTCACTGACAAACCATCTGCCCATTTTGGCACAGAAGGCAGATTACCCCCAAACCTCAGCACACGACTCTGAAACTATCTGGATAAAAAGAGTGCACAGAGGGGAGGCAAAACCACAAGATCACTGACATCACCTTACACCACTACTCACAAAACTTCAAAATTCAGACAGCTACATAAATATAAGAAGAAGAAGACGAATAATAAACTCCACATGTACAGCATAATACAAGCTAATACATATACTCTAACAAATACACCTCTAAACTTGATGATCATTTTTATTGAGACTGTGACAGATGCCAGTCCTGGATTCACCTCTCTGGTCATTTCATGATCAAAGTTTGTGTTGTCATTCTATTTACATTGCTTTACATGTCTGTAATAAGCTGGTGGAGCCAGCTAATGCACATAATAAAAAAAAATTATATATATATATATATATATATATATATATATATATATATATATATATATATATATATATATATATATATATATATATATATATATATATATATATATATATATATATATATATATATATATAATGATGATTTGTATGTGAAGTCACAAATATAGGCATGCAAACTAGGTAAATCAACTTGAATAATCTAATAATTAAGTATTGCCTGACAATTACATACTTTGGCTAAAACCAAAGTCAAGGCCGTCTTTATGACACTATTAAATATGTTTATAAAAAGTCAGGGTAGGTTAATGAATTTGGATCTGCTGCAAAAAAAAAAACGCTTGGAGGACGCAGGAGTCGAGGATCAGTTATGTTGAGGATTGATTTTAACATTGCAAAAGACGCAATCATCAACATCTATGACTACAGACGTGTTCGCTTATCGTCACGTGGGTCTTGCGATGAACCTCAAAAACAACCTTCTAGGTTAAAGTTGAACTTTCGGACCTTTTCTGTGGTTGACCTAAGTGTCATCAGATCAGCATTCAGCCAGGGACAAACAGGTCCAAGGCCCTTTGGAAATAACTGGTCACTAATTAAAACATCCAGAGCAATGTTATGGCACCTGTTTGCTGTGGACGCCCATCATTTTTTACCAAATAAATTTGAGATCCCAAGCATAATGAAAGAGGTTCGGCTACAGACGGAAAATACGCATTTGAGTATTTCTCAACTGTTCATGGTTTAAAATATAAGTGTTTTTTCTCCTGTGAACTGCTTACAAACAATACTCATGTAACAGGGAGATAATCATAGCTTAGATTTAGTTGTTCTCTTGTGTTAGTCCTTGTAATAAAGACCTGTCAACCAATTTAAAAGCAAAAGCAGGTTTCAATCTGGTGTTTTGAATCAGAAACCAGCCAGTGACTCCCCGTGGTCTCAGTTCACCAGATTTCAGACATGTTTACCTGATCTACCCTATCACAGGCCTCAGAAAGCCTTTCTGCCTATTCTTTGGCAAGTCTGAATCTTCCAGCTGACCTACTTGAGGAAGCCCAATTTAATTCACATTGGATCACTAGACAGGATTCATTTTGCTCAACAGTGAGAACAAAGTAACAAATGGAAAAACCTGGTGGGTTTGCACAAAGCAGACTTCCAAGGTAACGTCGGCAGTATGCACACAGGTAGTCTCCTCGCTGGTTAACGGTACGAACTAAACAAAACAGAGGGCAATTTCACAAAACATTATCAGTGAGTTGGTTCCCTTTAAAAGGGGTCATGAACTTTTGCAATCCTCCAATTTTCTTTCAACAAATGCCTGGCTATCATCCAATATTTCTCTGTGCGCAACCCAAAAAGCTTGATTGACATTTCAATAATCATTTCAGTGATTATTTATCAACTGCGATAACAATGAATTGTGATTGAACTAACGCTTCTATTATAACTGCCTTCACAGAAAACCCCTAATGCAAACGGACTCGTTATGATCTTTAAACACACAATGCTGTCCCAACACTAACGCTCAGTCCTCAGAACACAGCCGGCTCGTAGCACAACATTCTTATTACTACACTTAGAAATCAATTCAACGTGCCTTACCTGTAAACATCACCCAAGTGACCAACATTTCAACATCCACTGCAAGGCATTTCTTACTTCATGCTTACTTATATTATAATATACCAAGTTTGTGTAACAGTGAATTGTGACATTTCATGTTTTCCAGCATACAACAGGCTTTGTGTTCCTGTATTTCCTAATCAAACTTGTAAGTTATACTTAAAAGTCACTGAATATATTTAGTGTTTGATGTCTTGAGGGGAAAAAAAAAACTTTAAGGTAGCTACAGAACAGATAGCAGCATGCAGAATGTACTGCGGTGTAAAGTGGCACTACATTGTCTAGTTACATGTTTTGCTGCGGAGTAGTTACTACTTGACAGCATCACTTCATAACGGCCATTTTATTTCATAATGCAACACTGATTTAAAATGTATAATGTCGTTATGCTCTTAATAAACCTGATATAGGATGCATTACCTGACTTGATAGAGTTGTTATCAAATTGCATGCTATATGTGAATCTGATAGCCTTTTGTGCTAACAGTTTGCACATTGAAACTCTGAAGAAAAGCTTTCTGTAGTAATAAACAGGAAGACTCGCTGCTCTCATGCAATGTGCTCATTTATCAGTATGGGCGCACTCTACGCTTATCATTTCATTCGCTCAGTAAATGTCTTCTTTGCAGTTTAAGCTTTAAGTTTTAGAAATGCTGCTTGCTTATACAGAACGACAAAACGTCACAGATATCGAGGGGGTTAAGCTCGCCGTGTAGCCTGCAAGCTAATTAACTTATTTCTTATCCAGAGTTCTCCTGTCCACTCGCAACAGGGGTTTGTTTCAGTCCAAGGCTTCGTTGTTTGTTGTCAGTTAACGGTATGCGGTTAAATAAGGGGGAGGAAAACGCACTAGTTGCATCGATAACGAGCCCTCAGGCAGTCTGTGAGAAATGTAGTACACGTTGAGCCCACTCCACGTCACTCACCAGAAACCTCGTCGAGCTCGTGCCCTGGTCAATCGCGGCAACCAGCGGATCCATCCTTGGACTTTTTTCTCGTGGCCGTCAAAACACTCAAAACAAGACGTTAGACACTACCGGCTGCTGGCTTTCAAGCTGACTGGGGTCCCCGGCGCGAGTTTGTGTTGTTATTGTTGTTGAATGGCAGCCGTACAGCTCCGCGTGAGGGGTAGGTCGACTACCCGGGCAGACCCCGTGGGTCGTGTCAGAGGATGTACCGGAACCGGCCAGTGCTGACGGAACGATTGGCTGCTCGTCAGAAGGCGTCGGCCACGCTCTGTCCAATCAGGTTTGGGGGCACGTTCTCAGAGGAGAAGATCCCGAGGCCGCAAGAATTCACAATCCACCCTAAAACAGAATTTGTGTAGATTAATAAGGTCGACATTTGAACAGAAACCGGGCCGTGGAGACATTCATAGGTTGGTTCTCCAACACAGAAAAGTTACTGTCCCCTCAATTTATTTTTGATATATACCTAATAAATACTTCTTTCCAAAGTACATGTTCTCCGTATTTCTCATCTTCTGTCATTTCCGTTGGAGAATGTCCCAGCTGCAAATGTTTAAATAATATTCTATTTCAGGGTAGAATGTCCAACTATTGAGTCATTTCTGACCATTTTGAGACTGTGCTTCTGATATTCCTTCTCTCTAGGACAGAAAAGAACAAGACATTTTGACTCGTCACTGTAGGAAAAGCACAGCTGTAGTTAAAGATGGCTGAATTCCATTTAGCTGTTTCAGTTTCAGGGCCCTGGCACTGTGCATGCTGATTCCCTGTCACACTGTCATGGCTCACTGGGACACTTGAATATAACAGAACCGTCGTTAATGTTGTTAGTGACACCTGTGCTTTACCTATATGACAAGTCAAAATGGCTGCAGTGAAGAAGGCCTACTGACAGGTCAGTCAGCACTTCAAACCAATGCAATCTACAACCTTGAATGTGGATTTAAGTGAGGGGTGATAGTTCATCATAACATCTTATTACACAACAAACTCTGTGCTGCAGTCGGTGAAGCAAACTATTTTTATTGCAAAATAACTTAGTGAGAGTACAACTTCAGGGGCTTCCCGCCACGTGTGTTCAGGCTAAAAGCACAAATTCTTGTTTTTTCTGGTCTTCTTTTGCTTTCTACTCTCTCTCTCTCTCACACACACACACACACACACACACACTGCCTGCTCTGTCTGCTACAGTATTGCTGCTGCAGCTCAGCAGCTGTTGCAGCAGCTCCTTCTCTATCAGTCAGATGGGTCTCCTCTGCTGGTGATAATAAAGGCTTAAAGCCTAAAAATAGTACAAAGTACAGGGCCCTTGTGTGAGGAGGGCCCACAAAGATACTAGAATGAATAGCCGTGGATGCGGGGAGGGGCCCATAGAAAATGCCTATGTACAAGGTCCAGAACTGAGTGCACATGCCAGCTTTCAGTAGCCAGGCAAGGCTGGAGCACCAGTCCCCGGCAGGAAGCCATAAACCCAGCTCCCCCTTGTCCTCCTCAGGAACAACAGCCCCCCTTTCAAGCTACTGCAGCCCCTTCTTAAAATCACAAACACAATACTGGTTCCCTCTGTCCATTTTTTCTCAAGTTACGTTTGTGCTTCTTGCACCAGCTAATCAAATTTTCACCTTTAACATGTTCAAACCATTTCTGTGCTTTTGCTTCTGTGTGATTGTTTAATGTGTGATGTTTTTGTCTTGTGTAAAGCACTGTGTTACTTCTTTTTTTCAGAAGATGACATACAGGTAAAGTTTACTCGTACTGTTTTTTACTAAAACCATTTGTGGTATAAGATCATTTGTCAGGATATTATGGAGATATTAAGCTTCCAGCTCTGTGATGCAGATACGAAAAACATCAAAGAGATTTATGTGATTCATTTATATCCTACGCTGAACCTGTGGATACATGACACAGTATTTTGTGTCAGTATTTGATATATTTAAATTTTGAAATTAGTTTTTTACTCTTAATTCCATTATTTATGATAGTCCAAGAAGTCGGGTTAGGGGTTTGCCCATACACCACCTGCATAGTATGGCTCAACTGAACCTGTGACAGAAATATAAGTGTCATAGTATTTCCACTGTGTTGTTGTCATTCACTCTGACTGGCTGAACGTTTGTGCCCGTGTCTGTGTCATGTGAATGAGTGACAGTAATGACCTGGACCTGTAAGGACCTGTGGTGACACCTACAGTCCAGTAGTCGATTCTGCAATTATTAGAGTTTAAAAACTGTAATTAGTGGTGCGTTGTTCTCATACTGTATCTGGTATCAAGCTGAATTTCATTTTGAATTAAAACTGGCAGAAATTATGTGCGTCCTCCACTTTGCAAATGTTAAGTAAGTATAGACTTATATAAATTATATATGGATCTGCGTGTCCTCCACGTGCCACACCACTGTTGCCTTCACCTTCCAGGCCTTCTCCAGCTCTTCTCTGAGCCCTTGGTATTTCTCTAGTTTCTCATGTTCCTTTTTCCTGATGTTGCCATCACTTGGTATTGCCACGTCAACCACAACGGCTTTCCTCTGCTGTTTGTCAACCACCACGATGTCAGGCTGGTTCGCCATTACCATTCTGTCAGTCTGGATCTGGAAGTCCCACAGGATCTTGGCTCGGTCATTCTCTACCACCTTTGGAGGTGTTTCCCACTTTGACCTCGGGGTTTCCAGTCCATACTCCGTGCAGATGTTCCTGTTCCGGTGGTACATCCCGTGTAGGGGTTTGTCCTCCCATGATGGTCCCTCCTCCAGCACGTCTTCCTCTGTTCCCCATTGCCTGAGACATTCACTGAGCACGTCATCCGTTGGGGCCTTATCTTGGATGTACTTGTGGATCTTGGATGTTTCATCCTGGATAGTGGCTCTCACGCTCACTAGTCCACGGCCGCCTTCCTTACGGCTAGCGTGCAGTCTCAGGGTGCTGGATTTGGGATGGAACCCTCTGACTAGGGTTACTGGAGTAGCAGCTTTCCAACAGAGCCTTGTTATTGCATCTCGCCCATCTCCGTCTTGTTCCAGTAGCCCATTGTTCATCACTGTGCTCTGGTTCCTCAGCATATATACATATATATATATATATATATATATATATATATATATATATATATATATATATATATATATATATATATATATATATATATATATATATATATATATATATATATGTAGGGGAGGGCTGCTGGCAATGCATGCATGCCCTTTTACTGCAAGGTCCTGTTTATAGTTACACTGAGAAATATAACAACAGCAGACAGGCTCAAGTAAAACATACTGGTCTAATAATAATCATAATAATAGGCAGTAAACAGGATACAGGCTCAGTTAAAGCAATTACAGTAATTACAGTAAAAGTGTTTGTGGTATGAAATTTGATTTGTAGGTAAGGATGCAGAGTATTCCATGAGACTGCTGCACCATCAGACCCTGATCCAGCACGGGCTTAAGGGTAAGGGATCAGGTTTCTGTGACTTTATCTGTCTGGAGCTTTCTTGATCATGATGGTGAATTGCAACATGATATGAAGTTGAGCTGTGATGAAGGTTTAACTCTATGAATAGATCAGCTTACCGCAACAAGCACCTTCTTTTTCTGCACAGCTCAGGTGAATCATTGTCTAACTTGACTCTGCACCAAAGTGTATTACCAGCGCAGTCCAGCGCTGCTGATCCTGGGTCTGCCAGGGATGTAAGACCTGTCCTGTCAGTTCAGCCGGACGAGAGTCGTAGAATTCTTCATTTTACATTTTACATGAGGGTGATACTGACTTTACCACATTAACATGTACCTTTATCTTACTGGTGGGGAATACAAGCAGTAGGGCAAGCGTGTGCTCCTTACAACAGTAACGGGACTTTCCCGTGGATGATGCTGCAAAGGTAGCCCAAGAACCACGGACATTAAAGCAAAGAAACAGCAGACAAAACCACACAGAGACACACAAAGTGCCACACAATTTTCTACATAATGTTTGCACCGTACCTCATTCCAAAGATAAGCCAGTGATCAAGATCCCCCTGACACGTCTTTTTTTTAAATCACACTCCAAAAACAAAGCAAATACAAGTATGACGAGACCATACAGTACTGTAGTTGTTGCCACAGGTGCTTCTTCACCTCAAATGCTTGGTAAGGGAAACTGATGTGCGTTTTAGTAGCTGCACATTTGCTACTGATGCAGTGCAACCAAACCAACTCACAGTATATACAGTTTATTTCTTCTAAAACAAACACTGGAGATTTCATGAGAAACGTAATTTTGTCTGTACTAAATTATGAGCAATAATGAAATACTTTTGATGTGTAACCTAACATTGCTGAAATGTACATATCCATAATCCAGTAATCCTTTGTCACACATTCCTTGTAATATCAAAAGATAGTTTCTGCCATAAAATATAAGTATACGGTACTTTATTTAAATATATTAGTGTTGATAATTTGCATTGAACTCTTCAGTAGAATGATAAAGTAAAAGTTTGGTTCCATCTCATCACATTACATTTAATACTGCATACAGTACACCAAAACTACAACAAAAACTGTAAAGAGCAGCATACAGTACTTGTGCTTAGCCCAGTAAATAAACAAGTAAAAGTGCAAATTTAGGGTCAAATACATTTAAATCAATATAACGTTATACAATCTTTAGATAAGATGCTTAAGTTAGGCGCTGTTCAGTTCTTAAATGTGCCGTCCGCCATAGTTCACACTTGCGAGAAGTTTGCTTTCCGCCAGAAAGCCTTTCTACTTGGTTAGGTTTAGGAGAAAGAACCTAAACGAGTACTAAGGCTTTCTGGCAAACTTCTGTGTGCAAAAAGAAAGGCAGGGAGCCTTTCTGCCGGACAGCCCTGAAGGCAAACTCCTCCCACGTGTCCGTGGTTCACTGTGTGTCTGGTTTCGAGGCTTCAGGCCCGGCATCGGTCTGGCTGTCAGCCGGGCTCTGTGTGCCCACTGCTGTCTCCTTACTCTTGGCTGCATTCTCACTCTGAGCCCGGTTCTGTTTCTCCCTCTCCAGGGCTTTCTCCATCTCTGTGTAGTAATCAAGAGCCTTCCGTACTGGGTCGATAATGTGTTGCTGCAGAATGAGTGAAGAATGAATAAAATTCCACCCCAAGTGAGCAAACTTAGCCTCAACCGTGTCCACTTTTAATTCAGCAAGTGATCCCCTACATTTCCCAGGGTAACTTGTCAAAACCCCAAAGGCCTGTTGCTCAGGGTTTGTACATTTGCTGGATATTTGTGAAACCTTTGAAATAAATTACCTCCAAGCAGGGAAAGAGGTTGGCCAGCTCGATGAAGAGAGGCAAAAGGACAAATCTGATGAAGCCTGTTTGAGATGAAGGCTTGGTTACTTTGTCCCGATCCATGAAGGGGGTGACTGGAAGACCCTCTAACTTCTCCATATCACTCTGAGTGCAGATAAACGACAGCTGGAATTCATGGTTATACGTGGCCTGTGTAACTGTTGGCTTTTATTAACTTTGTTGCCCCTGAATCAGAATGCTTCAGTTCCTGCCTTACAAAGAATTTGAATGACATTTTTTACATCACAGTACCAAGAAGGTCAGATCATGTGAGGAAAAATGGAAACAATTCTCTAAAGTTCTGAAACTAATGTTGTAGTGTTGCTACAGTATGAAAAGTCTTTACATACAATCAGACTCAGTTACCTGGTTGTAGAATTCCTGCAGAAGACAGTCTAACCAGGGCTCAGCCACTTCCATGGGCCGCGCCTCATTGGATATGTCGCTCACTTTGATCAGAATCATCATCAGCTGCACACACAACAGCACAGATAGTAGACAGCTGCACATTCACCATGAGAGAAAGACAGAGGTGTAGCCAGTGTTTGATTTATGATGTGGCTGGGGGGGGAGCTCCCCTTAAAGAGACCTCAGCTGCCCTGAAAGCAAAAAAATCTAAATCTTTAAAAGGACAGAAAAGTGATTTTGAAATTTTTCTGCTTGTTTTTAACGGACTATATGGTCTTGCACCAGTCGATTCTGCTTGAAATGTATGAACCGGGATGACCCTCAGGTCGTGAGGTGAGGCAGCTTTTAGTTTTTACATCACCATTGCTATAAATAAGTTGTCACTTCATGATAAGGCTGGCAGTATACTATATTTTTATGCTCTGAGCCATTGGAACAGTCACTCGAGTCTCTTTAGCCCGACTTTTGATTAGAATGTTTCATGGCCAGTATTTAAATTTTATTCAGCTATTTATTTAATTGAATTCATGTTTTTAAATGTTTTTATTGCCTTGTATCTATTTTATTTATCATTGTCTTTTATCTATTTTATTGGTGTTATTATTTCTATTTCTTGTGCACTAGTCTTTAACTTATACTGATTATATTTCTTTTATTAACTTGTCACCTGTTAAGCACTTGCACTAACCTGTATGAGAGGTGCCATACAAATAAAGTTTGATTTGATGTGATTTGATGTGATATGATTTGAATGTGTGACAGGTGCGTTAGAGGTCAGCACAACTTGAATAAAGTTTTAAAAAAATCTCCCTGCTGGTTTACTTCATATTTAATATGTTCCCGTTAACAGCAACGGACTAGTAGTCCCAGTGTATGAGAGGTTTTCACTTTTATTCAAGCATTATTAAGTCAGCAATGAATTATGTTAGGATTAAGGAATAAAATAAAAATTCAACATCCTGTTAGTTCAGTATGGATTTAAAGGCCTTATGGCCATGGCCCTCCCACACAGGTATTTTCACATATTTTGCCTGATTGACAAAATAAGTTTGGTAACATCACGTTACTCCAGCATTGATCTGCCCAGCTTCATCCCGAGCAGCGGTCTAATCAGCCAAAATTGGAAACGCCTGTGTGCGTGTGCAGGGCCTTTAAATGTGTGCACAGCTCTGTGCACTGGTGCTGGCCACAAGCTCCAGGGCAATTTGAACACAGTGCTGAAATCCAAAATCTAAAAAAGACAGCTTTCATAGGTTACAAACATACCGATTACAAGAAGTAACTTTAATCCCTAAACTGTATTATTGACATTACTTTGAAAAAAAATGTTTACCACAGAATACAACTACTAATAACAGTTAAAATGAAAAGTTAGAAGAAATCTATATTAGACAATAACACTCGCCAAGTTACATGCACTTCTTAATGCATCTGCTCACTGATCGGTGTCCTGTTCCGCTGTGTTTACGTTTGCATTCCTCTTACCACGTCTCTGTGGTCCTTGTTGGTGAAGTCAAAAGCTGGCAGGATGGACTTGAACTTGTTGAGAATCTCATTGTGCCTCGTCATGTCAGTGGCTAGAATGCATCTGCAATAACAACAGAATAAAAACTATATGCTGCCATGCTATCATGACTAAATAACAACAAATGTGCATGCTAAGAGAATAAGAAAGATGATCTCACTTGATGATCCCTTCCCTTATCCGTTTGTATTGATCCATGGACAAATTTCTGAAGATGTTGCTCTCAGTCTACAAAACAGAAAATCATAGTTGACAGGCTCCATCTGATGGAGAGAGCCCCTGTTCTCGTCCAGGTTTAGTTCAAATCCCTAAACTTAAATGTATGTTTCATGGCAGCTTGGATGGGAAGTTTTGAACAAACAGCGGGTTGTCATCCTTACCTTCTCCAGTAACTCAAATGCTACAGCACAGTGGTGGTTCTCCAGTGGAGAGATGTCATTGTAGCGCAGAGCAAGTTCAGTCCGGGCATTTATCTGAAAGATGGTCAGAGATTAGTTTAGAGTTCCTCTCTGTGAGCCGGCTCACCATTCTTTTTTCTTTTTTTTAGGGGGGCGGGGGTTACGTTTATCTGTGCAATAATGAGTAATGATAATGATAGGGTAAGGTTTGGATCAGATTCAAACTTAGACATCCCACCGATATAATTTTATTTCGCATGTGTGGACTAGGTTTAGAAGCACCAAATTACTCGTATTGCTAGACCTAATGTCAATGATCTGCATTGACAACATTACAGAAGGTGACACTGTGTCCCTCTGCTTTGTCAGTGAATTTCCCCTCTGTATGAAATGTGTTATGTAAATAAAGTTGCCTTGCCTTGAATGCAATTCATGCAACACTTAATATTAGAAAACTTTTTAACTGCCCATCTGATTCAACACCAGCATACACCGGGATAGTAATCAAGTGGACCAACTATTGCACTGTGAGTTTTGGCACAATGATAAAAAGAACGGCCGTTGAAAAGAATCGGATGGTTTGCGAATGTATCATCACTAGTTTGGAGTTTCTGATTAAATAGAGTTGATGTTGAAAAAGTCAGAATTTAAATGCTATATTTATACAACTTGAGAATTCAATGTTTTTAAATTCAGATGAGATTAACAAGATAATATAATAAGGTGCTGGAAGATAGGATTGGACAGCAAAAGGGTAAAATACAGACTGTAAACACTGTGAGGGTATGTCCCGTGCTGGTGTCAGTTATACAGTATGCTCTATATAAGGTAAACAAGTATCAGTATATACTAGCATACATAATTTTAGCTATCGCAAATATATTGGTATATGAAATTGCAGTAATAAAATCCCCAAAACTACTGGAGAGCTGTAAAATGTCCCCTCGGTAGGCCATATGGTCAGCATAACTTGATAACCAAATTTAAAGCGTGGGTTCACTTTGTGTTGTGGCTCAGCAAGGAAACACTGTCTGAAGAAGCACATAGAGCTGAGGCATAATTTTTCACTGGGGACGGGGGACATGCCCCGCCCCCCTCTGTTCAAGATCCCATTTGTGTCCCCCCAGCTTTCAAAATGTTTTCATTATTATTTTTTTAACCACAAAAATCATCCTTAATACGCTACTGTTTGGCCAGCCGTCAGATTCTGGCTGAGAATGTGAAGTGAGCTTGTGTTCCCTGAGTTCCCTGCTTGACATACGACAGTACGAACTGTCGAAAACATGGACCCAGCAGACATCAAATCTCTCTCTCTAATCTATAATTAGGATTTTATTGATACTACTACTCTTATCCATCTATACTTTCTTCTTTTTCATTACTAAATAATTGCTTTTAAACAAATATATTCTTATAAAAAAAGAATAAATTCAGAACAGGATTAGAATTGAATATTTTAAATAACTAAATGTTGTTTCTAGAGCAGCACCAGTAAAGTTCACAACAGCATCTCACTGGAAATCTAAAATGTCAATAAAATAAATCATATTCCTGACATCAAAATACAGAGCGAAGTTTAGAAAGAACGAAGAACACAGACATCGGTCAGTATCAGTCCTTCCTCTCGTCTCTGTCCTCCTCCCTCTGCTGCTGCTGCGACTCACTGCCTGCAGGTAAGTTACAGCTTGTAGAGGGGGAGGGGCTGGTTTGTCTCAGTCAGCAGCAAGTTCACAAGAATTTGCCAAATTTTAAGATACGCTGCAAACTAAGCTAAACAGTTAGACTACATACAGACAGCTTTCGTTTTATCTTGTTTGTAACAATTCACTATTAGCCAAGCTAGCTCGCTGCACTTGTCTAAACATAGCGCCGATGGATCTGGACCCCCAGCACCCCGTTTTATTGTGTCTTGTGTGTTACACACTTGACAAAGAGGGAATTTCATACCTGATAGGCATTGTTATATCCTGTGTGGTCGAGGTCGTGGCAGACTGCAGAGGTCAGCATGATCAGCAGGTCAACGCTGTCCATCTTACTCCTTAGGTCAGTCAGCCAGATCAAACCATACATCTGCTCAGAGATGAAGAAACATTGAAGTTCAGAATGGGAACTGGAGATGTTCTCTTGTACATCATTTGGAAAAAGACAGCCCGTTCTAATTCCCAGTGCGTCATATACCAATGTTTTGTCACGCCCCTCTGCACTGTAAGGTACCCTTTTACGTCTGTTGGAGATGCCATGTCAGGTTGGCTTGGTTTAGGCAACAAAACGACTTGGATAGGTAATAGAAAATCACGTGACTAAAGTCACGTAAGTCATGTGACGTGATTTAAGTTACATAACATAACTTGTAATGTAACGTAATGTAACTTACAACTTTTAATAACTTTAATAACTTGCCTTGTGCATCTGTATACAACGGCGAGGACAATGAAAAAACGTCTGTATTTGACACCCTGGGAATGAGAATGGGCTGAAAAAGAATGCTGTCATTTACTTTTATGAAAAGATTAAAGCTGCATTCATTGATTTTTTTAGTTTTGTATTTTTTTTTGTCCACTTGGGGAAAGTGGAAAAAGCCATAAACACAACCCTGACATATTATCATCTTATAAAGTTGTTATGGCTAAAATGTTAGCAAACAACCTTATGAATGTAAGTCCAATATTCACTCTCTTTTTAGCTCTGTTTTGGTCTCCACCAACTCATCAGGTAAATATCTGGCTCTTTAGCTGCTAAATGCTCCACTATGTTCTCCAGCTAGTTGCTAACTGCTGTTTGGTGCTGAACAGGTAGAGTACTATGTAATTCCATTTGCACAAATAACGTTGAGATTTCTTGTTTAGACTGCATTGAAACTTGTTAATACGTAGAGTTTGGTCATGTTAACACACCATATTTTTGCACATTAACACAACAAAAATTGACGCATTAACATGCCTTTTCTGGTTGTGGCTAATGAGTGACCTTGAATCAAGGCACTCATACATATTCATGTGGAGAGTTGCATCAATGATGTCGAACAACAACGCAAGGGAGCACCTTGTGCATTAATGACTGATGTGGGCGTCTACGTACTCATTACAGGCACCTATGTACACCGCAAAAGAAATGACAGGTATGAAACTTAAACCGGATTTGTGGTTTAGAAGAAGCCAATTTAAACTTTCAGCAGGGGACAGAGAAGGTTCAGAAGCAGAAGAAAGCTAGCTTGGTGATGGTGCTGCAGATGTTTCTGTCAAATTGCAACCGCACGTTTAGGGACTGTACGAGACTAGCAACATCGGACGTCAAGGACAGTCCAAGCAATAACATTGTTGACTAGAGCCGTGCTCTGCCTCTCATACTTTACTTAATCTGTAACATCTCTATGAGCCCCAGGAAATAGGGGATGGTAGAATCTATTAAAAAAATCTAAATGTATTTTCTTCTGAAGAAATATTGTGATGTAGCCCTCTGCTAAGTACATATCAAAACATTACAGGATCATCAATATAAAGCAAAATTTCATGGTTGCTCATACATGCTGGTCACTCACCTGACGCCTGATGTTATATTACAAGCAGAAACAGATTTGGAAATTACTGAAATTGAAATCTGGCTGAAAATCGCTGTGCCTTCCTTTCGAACACCCATATTAGACAAGAATGGAACAAGCCGTTGGCTGTGACAGGTATGACATGCCAAAATGAATCGTCTTATGTGGTAACGTGTCAATTTTTGTTGTATTAACATGTAAAACAATAGCGTGTTAACGCAACTAAACTCTACGTGTTAAACAATCATTTTAATGTCATTTAAACACGAAATCTCTAAGATGTTATTTGCTTTGCCATAGAATAGAGTTTGTTTGCTAATAACAGCTGCCTGCTGTGGCTATGAGAGCAGTGACTGAATCAATCAGTAAATTTATGCTCCTAAAATAACATTGTCATTTGATCCATTTTTTATAGAAACATACTGATTAGTACAGCTTTAAGAACAAGATTACTTTTAAAGGATAGTAAGTCAACATTACGGACAGATGCACAGCCAGAACCATCGGCTTATAAAGTTGACATGGATAACATGTTATCAAACAATTGCAGTTATGGAGCAACAGCAGCATTCATTTAAAGTTATGTTTCTTGCCACCTGAGAAATTTGAGTCCAGTATTTACTTTCCTTTTAGCTCCTGTTTTGGAGTCTCCAGCTCCTGAGAAAAATGTCTGGCTCTTTAGCTTGGTAAGTGCACACATTTTTACTTGCTGACACTCTCTGCATTCCATTTGGAGTAGGGCAGATAGCGTAGCATATAGGCTAGTTAGTTTATCAAAGACTTTTGCTGGAAAGGGTTGCTTAAACTGAGAGCTGCTCAAACTAAACCATCCCCTAAATGTTAAACCCAACCAATGAGCTAAAATAGATTAAAAGTGGCTAAAAACCTTAACAAGCTGCAGAGTTGGGTACTAATTCTCTGGCCAACCCTTATTATTATGGGTAATGAGTAATCTGATTTAATGATGTCAAGCATTGAATAATGCAGGTTTAAAGAATGAATCCTTTACGCATCAGCTATTTTTTAAGAAATGTTAAAGGCAAGACTTCAAACCATCAAGTGTCCGCCCTCATGGATGTGTTGAGATAACGGCCTAACCTGCAGAGCTGTCCAGTGATTGGAGTCACCTCTCTACCCTGAGGGCCACATGTCTTTCACCAAATAGCCATCAGGGTGATGGCATAACGATTTCATGATTACAGATGCACTTGGGCTCTCCATGATTTGCCCTGATAAAACCTAAAACCTCTAACACACACAACCACACACACTCACCATCTGGGTAACACAGAAGCAGTGCTTGAAGTTGTGGAAAGGGATGTTGTTGTATCTTCGATAGACTTCAAACAGGAACTGTTGCAGTACTTCAGGCTCAATGTTGAAGGTCGCTATGAAATCTAAATCTGTGTACATGACATGCAGGAGCACCATGATCTCTGCGTCCTCCCACTGCCTGCACACACACACACAAAATACACAACACCACGGGAGGGTACTTAGAGTGTGCGAGTGTATTGACTACACAAGTTTCCTTAACCCAGGAGTTAACCCAGAATGGACTGTACTTGTATAGCGCCTTTCTAGTCTTCTAACCACTCAAAGTGCTTCACACACTACATATCACATTGACCCCATTCACACACTGATGGCAGGTGCCAACTGCTCATCATGACAGAGAAACTAACTCAGTCACACACACTGAAGGCACAGCTCTCGGGAGCTATTTGGGGTTCAGTGTCTTGCCCAAGGACACTTTGACATGTGGGCTGCTGGAAGACGGGATCAAACCGCCGCCCTTCCAATCGGTAGACGACCCGCTCTACCACCAAGCCACAGCCGCCCCAATGTCCTACAGGTGTGTGGTTTGAACGTGCATCACTCACTCAGAATGAAGGACGGTATAAAAATGGTATTCCAGGTTGAAAAGCAGGTCTTGCATATCACAGTTCACAGTGTCTTGCTATGTGGCCTATCACATCCTCTGTCATCTATCTTCCCTGTCAGGTTTCCATTCAAATGAAGCACAAGGTTGTGTTATTTTTAAAAAGTACTGTATATGAATAACTTTCTTTTAAATCTCTTGCCTTATAGAAGGACATACAAGCTACTCCTCAACTGCACAGATGGATCCACTGAGAAAGGCAGTACAATCATTTGCAGTGTTTAAAGCCCACTAGTGCTTGTATTTTTGCAGGGACATACTGTGTCTCACTTGCATGGACAAGCTGACATCTGAAACATTTTTAAGCAAATGGTTAATTATTCTCCACCATATAGATGGATATATTAAACTTGAGCAACTTCTCAGGTTGCAACATCCTGGATGACAATAAAGCCTAAAATTGAACGAGAGCCTTTGTTGACACGTTTTCACTCAGCATGTTTAGTCTTTTAGTTTTTTGTCTTTCTTTGCAAAAAACAATAAAACATAATATATTATGGATAAAATAGTGGACGATAGATACAAATATTAATACTGAGATAAAAACAAAAAACAACAAATGGTTTAATGAAGGCATCTTACCTAATCATCAGACTCAACAGCATAAGACCTGTGATGCCTGTTAACTAGCTGGTTTGTTTCAAGAAAAGCTTCCACACAACCATAAGCACAGTTATTGTTATTATCATTATTATTATTCCAACAACAAGTATTGTGTGTGTAGCCAAAGCCTGATATATCTTCTCCCTCTGTGCCATAGAGCTCCATTATTGTCCAAAAACTATTAAAAACACATCAGTGAGCCGCACTGTTGCAACGATTTAACAACAGCACTATTTACTCCTGTGTGAATGTTTGCTAAAACTACAGTGCCCAGCTGTTTTAGGAAATTACTGAGCCATTTTAAAAATTAAACTGTATATTTTTGACTGGCTTGGGGCTGAGTGCCACAGACAGGGCAGGGAAGTCAGAAAATGTTGAAAAACTGTCTAACACATTGCCGGTTTTGGTCTTTTCATGGGATTTGTTGACAGTAACAAAAATGTAGACTAATGCCAGCCTTATCCTTCAGCCTTAGCCTTGTCCACATAGCGGGACGCAAAGAAAAGCACATTTTATCAGGGTTTCAAAGGAATCCTGTAATTTACTGTGATTATGTGATGCCCCAAGCTTCAGTTCTTGTTCTGTAGCCTGTGTGTAACCACATATCTATCCACCGCCATCATTGGGAGTTTGCTTTAAAAGCTATTGATCAAATGAAATGATGACCAAGCCTCACTGAATGCAGCATGCACTTCCTCCCCATGAAGCCCACTTCAAACATGGTTTGTTGATTAAGCCTTTTATGAAGACCTTCTTTTGATTTGTGAGCCCTCTGCAGGCCTATTCATATTGAGATGAGTGTGTCGATCAGAAGAAAAGGGCGACGGCTTCTATCCTCTTCAGAAACGTGTCAGAGGTGCTCGTTGAACACGACTGTCATTAGTCGACCGCCCGCCTCACTGTCTGTACACTGAGGAAACAGGTGCACTGGTTGTTTATTCGTGATCACGCAAAGACACCCAGCACATCCTGGCGATGAACACTGATGCTGCAGGTGACATGAAAACATCTCCAGATTCATACTGGCCAAGTCGAAACTTACCAATTATCAAAGGTTGGGGTCTTTAAGTACTGCCTCACTTCGTCGGATACCTCCAGGGAGCTGCAAATGTAACAACATAAGCATTCAGAATGACTACGTTTCGAAAGATATAGGAATAAAGAATATATGGAGGGCATTATTTTTTCAGTGAGTTATACACGTGAACGTGCCTCATTTGAAGAAACTTTTCCCGAACATGCTCACACTCCTTCCTGGTTTTACGCAGGGTTCTCTTGTGGTAGAACGGGGAGGGCTTGTGTGTTCCCTCTGACAGATCTTTAAACAATCCCAGCCAGCTCAGATGCTCCACACTCTTAAAAGATAAATCTTGTCAGCTGAGGCTGGAGGTAGGAGAAACCCATCGCTCATCATATCAAACCCCCAGACTGACACTTCAAAATTTAGCCCAGGAATTACATTACATTACATTACATTACTGACTTCAAATTGCTCTGTTTTTATTGTACCAAAGAGAAGAAGGGCCTTACTACAAAGGAGTATGTTGTGGTTTTGTCAGATATTCCCTGGAAATTTAAATATACAGCCACACAGATAGGAAATGGGGGGGGGAACATGACATGCAACAAAGGTTGCCGGCTCGAGTCGAATATGGCATGTTATATGGCATGCACTGTAAACATTTGGCTACCAAGGTGCTCCAATATTTGGCACTTTAGTTGCTAAACACTCCACTATGGCGTTTTCCAGCTGTTTCACTGAAAACAGCTGGAAACCAGGTTGATGGGTGCAGATTGTGGCCCAGAAAACCAAAACAATGAACTAAAGAGGCTAAGCTCAGTAGAGCTGAGGGTACTGAGGAGTCGGGTGATAATTCTCTCTGGGTTCATCACTATGAGCAACCCCTTTCTCATTATACATAGTAATTTCATTAATCATTAATACAAAAATATTGATAAGTGCAGATTTAATATACTATGTAAATCACGTATCATAATACACAATTTGCCAGTAGTAGTAGTTTTTTGTGGTCATACCATCCCACTTTATATGAAACAAGCCCCCTTTCCTGACTGTTGGCCCAGGTTAGTGATGTTTTTTCTGATGAGGATTAAAAAAACTCCCTATGCAGATGATTAGGCCATTGTATTATCATATCAATAAGTTCCATGTTCTTTCCCCCAAATTTCACGAGCAGCTTTAAAGCCCCCGAGTACTTTGTTCATACCTCTAGTTTCTCCCGGAATGAATCCACCTGTTTCTTCATCTCATACACAACTGCAGGGGTCTCCCCGGCCTCGATCAGGATTTTCTTCTCCAGGCCCTGCAGTCTGAGATCACACGCCGTCAGTGAGGTGTTACGTCATCAGACAGTCATCCATGCCTTTGGACTGTGTTGTACAAAGTGCCAAATTCTTGGTCTCGTGGTGTCTATCTGGCCTACTTATTCAAAGTATAATACACCCAAATGCCAGGCTTTTCTACCTTTTCCTCAAGAATATCATTAAGTGCATCCCATTTCTCTTATTTTCCCCCCTTGCCTACCTTTTCTCCATGGATGACAGGTCAAATCCTAGTGCACCAGCAAGCTCTGCACCTGAAATGACAAGAAAAGAGGGAGACTGTCAGCGGTTATTAAATAAACCCAAGCACTATGATTCCCATGGTGCTAAGTTAAAGATACCTAACGGCTCACTGTTGCAGTCGGTGGCCACCACCTCCAGCTTGTAGCAGGAGTTTGGGCTGTTGGGCTCCAGACTTGGGGAGATGTTGATGATGTTGCCTTTGGGGTTGTACAGCTTCAGGATGTCATGGGGTCCTGCCTCGGCTGCAGAGCGGAACAAATCTGGAAAGAACAACTCACTGTTCATTTCACACAATGCCCTGAGAAATGATTTTACACATTACAATTATTTTTATAGAGAAAACCTCCGCTTGTAGGTACTACTTTTTGATAAGGTACCCTTCATAAAAGTTACATTAAATTACATTACAATGATTTAGCTGGAGCTTTTATCCAAAGCGACTTATAATAAGTGCATTTCAACCATGTGGACACAATCCAGAATTGCATGAATCATGCAACAAGTACATCAGCTTCATCAAATATGCTGAAGTGCTACATTTAGAAACAATAAGAGATAGAGTAAGAGTTTTTAAATGTTATTTTATGGGCCAAGGTGCAGTCTGAACAGTTGAGTTTTCAGTCTGCGACGGAAGACTTGTAGAGTCTCTGCTGTCCTGATGTCGATGGGGGGCCAGGACAGGAAAAAGTGGTGCTTGGGTTGAGCTGGACCCCCCTCGAAATGATGGAGTAGAAAGCCGACTGGCAGCAGCAGAGCGTAGTGGACGGGCTGGGGTGTATGGTTGTAACTAACTGCTTTATTACTTGTTAATAAATAATGTACTAAAGCTTTATAGATCAGTTATACCATTATTATAATCAAACCAGTAGGGCTGTATGGGCATTTACCTTCTGGAAAAGGGCTGCAGAGGATCTGTACCAAATTTCATTTTTAACAACGTATTAAGCATTTATTAATGGATTACCAACATCCATAACTGCATTATTACCAAACAGAAAGGATAAACATAGGCCAAAGGGATTTTTCACAACTTGGCAACCCAAAAATTGTTCTTGATAATGGCTTATTTCTGATAGGGATTTGTAAATGATTTACTGACATTAATAAAAAGCATTTAGTTAGAACTTATGAGTGTGCCATATTAGAAAGCGGTACCACTTTTATTAAAGACCGCCACAGAGGCATGCAGACGCTACAGTTCGATTAACATCACTCCAAACTCCAAATACCAAACAACTGTTGCTGAAAAAGCAGCACGCATTAACATGAAGAGAAGAAATCTTCAGTCAGGTGCTTTCTTTTGCCTTCCTCAGCACTTGAAACAAAGCATACATAAAAAAAAACATGTGAAGCCAATGTGACAAGTGAGGAGCTGTCAGTGGCAGCTGTATCGCTGTCTGTGGCTCAGACAACCTCCATCACACTTATACAATTCTTCCATCTGCTTGTGTAATGCCTGATCTCTGCGTCTGATCCGTGCACTTATCAACTTTACTTGTTTACTTGTGATTTACAAATATGCTGTTAGAATATTTGTCTGTCATTGAACTGTCCTCTGTTAATGCAACTGAATTATTAGAATTATAAATGGACAATATGATTAAAAAAACAGATCATATTACAGATGCAGATATTGATTCTTTAACCTATAATTTCACGTGTGGATATATATGTGTGTGTGTGTGTGTGTGTGTGTGTGTGTGTGTGCACTCAGACATACCACACAAACCTTAAAATACTTTTCTAATATTTAGAAGTTAAAGTTAAAAAGCATCATAAATGTGTGCTCCCACCTTTGACATCCTGAGCAGGGCAGTCCACTGGGAGCTCAGCCCGCTCTGGTCTCCCATTCACCGTGAAGTAGATGATTTTTGTTGCCATGTCATGAACTCAGAGCCGCTGATGTTGCTGTGTGCACTGCTGATCTGTCTGTGCTGTCTGTCTCACCTCATTATTGTACTGGTAAACACTCCACCCCCCCCTTGTTTTTCTTCTCCCCACCTCCTCTTCTGCTCCTCCTTCCCTTTCCTTCTTTTGTACTGTAGCATTTTGCCAAATGACAGTAGGAGTAATTAATTAAGTGAAGTAACCTCCATTTTTTTTTTCTTTGTGTGTGTGTGTATTCTTGTATTTGTTATTTGTTTCATTTGTAGATCTTTTTATGGAAGATCATTGCTGCCACTTATATAAATAAATCCACCACACATGTTTTGTCTCGTTGGTAAGTGCTTTTTATCACTATGAACTATTATCTTATAACTATGCCATAATATCTTATAGTTATATGTTATTAATTCATACTTATGAGATAGTATCCCATAATTATGAGATAATATTTCATGAAGATCGCATAAAACTCTCATTATGAGACATCTCACAATTATGAGTCATATAGACTAATAATAATAACAAATAGAATAAGACTATAACTATTTAAATAAATATTAAAATAAAATAAGAAATTAAAGAAATTAAATTCAAAGGCTATATACATGTTATGAATTACAATACCTCAGGCCAGAGGTTTTCAAAGTGGGAGGCGGGCTCCAAACAATTTCAGGGAATTTGTGAATGGAAGTGAAAAAACATTACATTAGTCAAATCAAAAGGATATAGAATAGCCTAAATGTGTGTGATTTGGTTAAAGAGATAACTGAGAGATACAGTAGTTTTGGGATATGTTACTGTTTTTCCCACAGTCAGAAACTAATAAATGCCTTAGGACAGACCTTTTTTATGTCTTTGTAATTGCCGTCTGAAGTTATGCCAAACTGCAATATTAGGCTATCTTGGCTCAAGGTCAAATAACATAATCATGATCCCATAGATCTTTGAAAACCCCTGCCTTAGGCCATATACATGATTTGTGCATTGTGCAAAATATTCTAAGCTACAGTACAGTATGCAGAAAATAATAGGTCATAATTATGAGATACTTTTTCATGATTAAGAGATAATAAGTAATAAAAACACTCCATAATGCGAAACACATACTGAAGTAGTGATTTTTGTTTTCAAGTGGCAGAAATGGGTTTCAATGCCTCTTTTAAGTTTACTCTTGTTCCATCGATTGCAGCTGTTAAAATAGAGTTCATCCTCCCGGCCACAGATGGCGCTGTGTAGCGCGCACGACTGTAGATAACACTTAAGCAGACCTTCCCACCCACTCCTTTGGTTGTCACCACATGGGCATCCGGATACAGAGACCAGCGTGGTTCGTAGAGGGTTTACAATTTATGTCTGGCATCATTAATTAATTGAAATGACTGAAAGTAAAGCAGAAGCGGCTCCTAAGCCGGCTAAAGAACTGCTGGCTTTGAATCCCAAACAAGAGTCTGAGTTCAAGAAGAAGGTGCAGGAGGTGAAGAAGAACAAATCCAGCAAGGTGGGTCGAGATGAAGTTATGGCCCTGACAGAAACGTGAATTCACATTACACGAGGGTGCTATTGCTTCGTTTATCCAACAATATCATTTTACTCC
Source organism: Siniperca chuatsi (assembly GCF_020085105.1). Lineage (NCBI taxonomy): Eukaryota > Metazoa > Chordata > Actinopteri > Centrarchiformes > Sinipercidae > Siniperca > Siniperca chuatsi. The sequence continues at coordinate 2,980,803 of NC_058053.1, read as the reverse complement.
CTAAACAAAGGTAATAGGTGTTTCACCTTATTCCGTCACCTGTCGGATTTTGTGACCTAATTAGAAATTTCAGCTGTCCTGAATGCAACTGCTAGCGTTAGCTTACCCCTTTTACCATAGCCAAATACTCTTATTGTAATGGCTGTTATAGATAGATAGCGTCGACCTTTATAACTGTAGTATTTAACGTTAGCTGCATAGAGTCCGCTACGTTACCGGTTGTTGTGGCGCCATAGTGTTTTTGTTCGACGGGGTCACAAAGTTTGATACTGCCCAAGCAGAAACTGGTGGCCATTAGTGCGACTCAAAGGTCTGTCTGCGAAACCAACGTCGTTCCTTTTTCCATGGTTGACTCTGGAGTCACAGAATCTGAGCGGTTAAAAATGGCGATTCAACGCTCAGTTACAGCCAGTGGCCAGCTGTTTGTTTTTTCTCATTATTGATTGAAGATGTATTATTGGGCATGTAAAGGGCATGATAAGTTATATAAAATAAGTAGGCCTAATACCAAAATTCACATTAAACTAATATTCAACAATAACATCACAAATATGACCCAGTTTGTAAAATATTAAAAATATACGAGATCAAACAACTCTTCATAATGCAATATGTAATGTACTCTTTTTGTTTGTTGCTTGCCATTAATATTAGGGGAAGAAAATTGGCCCTTTTTACAGCAGACTTGTACTTGTACTACTACTTGACTACTAATAACATTAACATGGCTCGTTCTGTTCAAGTGTCCAGTAAGTTATGGCTGTCTCCTGTTTTGCTGTATTATTTTTGTGTGCAGGGGATCCGTTTGACCCCTGGAGTGATTTATGTCGGGCACCTGCCACTCGGGCTGTTTGAACCTCAGCTCAAGACGTACTTCGAACAGTTTGGGAAAGTCCTGAGGCTGCGGCTGTCCAGGAGTAAGAAGGTAGCGCAGATGATAGCTAAATACACTATCATGTTTGACATATCTAACTGTACAAAGCCTAATGATGTGATCCTGCAGAGTTTTGGCTCAGACTGAAAATGATCTCAGATGTAACAGTGGTCTGAAGTCAGATAACTGAGCCTAAAGTATCGTGGTGCGTTAAGCTTATCACCTGCTCACCTACTGGCAGAGCGATAAAACCCATGTACCAACAAAAGCACGAGGAAAACTCAAATAATTTGAATCTACAGTATAAAAGCATTAAATGGAATCAGTTTAGTCACATTAGCATTAATTAAATGCGTGGTATGAAGCTATTGAGGAATGTGATATTCACCTTTTTTCTGTCTCATATCTTTTACTTGCAGACAGGTGGAAGCAAAGGTTACGCATTTGTAGAGTTTGATTGTGATGAAGTAGCCAAAATTGTTGCAGAGACCATGAACAATTACCTCATGGGAGAGAGACTCATCAAATGTGAGTATTGTTCGCATACAGGTCGGTTAATTACAGCATGATTTCTGTTTTCCTACACAGGAGGACAGTGTCACCTGACACACACGAGTTAAATCTGTGTAAAAAATTACTTAATAGATACTATCAGTGCCAGGATACTAACCACGTGACTGATTTACAGAATTGGTATCAACTGAAGTATTATAATCTGTTTACAGAAATTATTACAGTTAAGATATTATTTAAGGCCTATTTTTCACTGTTTGTTTACACTTTTGTGAGACAATGATTAATATCCATTTACTCACTGTAAAGGTAAATTGCTTTAAGATCATCAGCCCAATGTTGCCTCTCACCGTTTCCCAGGTCACATGATTCCACCAGAGAAGGTGCATGAGAAGCTGTTTGTTGGCTCCCAAAGGGAATTTAAAAAACCCTCATATCCTGCTGTAGCCCGCTACAACAAGAAACGCTCCGCAGAGCAGATCAGCAAGCTGAAAGACAAACTCCTGCGGAAAGAGTCGAAGCTCCGCAAGAGACTTGCAGCACACGGCATTGACTATGACTTCCCCGGATTTGTAAGTGAGACTGGAATAGTACCTTGAAATGGCCGCTAGCCGTTGTGTATTTATCTGAGCTTAAAAAAAGTTATTCCTAGAATGAAAAAGTGGCAACCTTAAATATATATCTATTTATTATCAGCCCAGAACTTTGCCATTGGGAGCTTCAGATTAAGAAAATAAGTATGTGTTGTCAAAACTTTGAAATGTCAAGTGAGCTGAGTTTCATAAGTATACAACATTGTAGAGCTACTCTGCTAGCATTTACACTTTCTTTTGTTGGCATCATGTTAACCTTCAGTGCTCTGTGCTTTTCCAGGCTGCCCAGGTGCCTCAGAAGAAAACGCTGTCTGATTCCATGAATGCGTCTACATGTAGTGATGTAAGGACAGCACTAATGATATTATATTTAGCTTTGGCACAGACTGAAAATGACCCCAGGTGTACCAGTGATCTGGGGTCAGATATCTGTGCCTATAGTACTGTGGTGCGTTAAGCTTATTGCGTGTGATTCTTGGTGGCTGCGTGATAAAACCCATGTACCAACACACTGTATTAACTGCGGGGAAAATCAAAACTGCAAAGAATGGAGAACTTGAAAACACATCGACATCCCTTCTGTGCCAGAATGACCATGTGTGGCTAATGAGCTCCTCTCTTCCACTTCAGGACGCCACACCAGTCTGCACCCCCTCTCTCCTGGAGAGGAGGAAGTCCATGGTCATCGACGATGATGCAGATGACGAAATTGTCATAAAGATGCCAGCTGCAATGAAAGATGAAGAGTGCTCCTCGGAGGAGGAAGACAGTGACAATGAGGATGATGACTCAAACAGCGAGGAACCCTCTGAAGAGGACGCAGAGGCGGAGTGAAAGTCTTATAGTTTTATTGTGGACTTGGTTCTCTGGCTCTCAGAGGACAGATGCGCATCAGGATCACGTATGGTCTTGAAATTTGCTTTGAGAGTCGCAGGACAACTTTGAACTGTGTTTAGAAATCACAGTGTCTTTCAGTATGTGGATATCACATTACAAGAAGCTTTATGAAAGATTCCACCATAATTGTGGGTATTACATTAGTGGGTACCGTGGATGTTGCTTGCAAAACTATCATACTGAGCCTGACATATGGGCACCAGTTCTGCCTGGACTTCTTTGACAAGGGCAAATGTTCATTTCAGTCTTGGAGTAGGCTGTTTCCTTTGCCATACAGGGCTATAATGTTGCTACAAAACAGCAACATTATTATTATTTTTTGCTTTATAACCACACTTGGTTAAATGTGTACTATGTAAACTATGATCTTTAAAAATAAATGATGAGAATATACTCTTGAGCGGTCCTTTTAATACATTGGATGTGTTGTTTTTCAGAAGAACAACCAAAAAAGCACTCATACACACACACACACTGCCAGTGCAACACACCCTTTTTTACAGAAGACATTTTGACATGTCACAGTAGGAAAAGCACAGGTGTAAAGAGAATAAATAATGGCTGAATTTCATTTAGCTGGTTCAGTTTCAGGGTCCTGGTACTGTGCGTGCCGGCTCACTGGGACACAGAACAGAGCCATCGGTTGTTAGTGACACCTGTGCTTTTCCTAGTATGACAAGTCGTAATGTTTGCTGTGGAAAAGGCCTGTCAGTGACACAATATGAACTTCTGCAGTGATAACATCATGTTTCGTGTTTCCACAACCAAATGGAAGGTACTGAAGCTCTGACCCCTACTGAGTGATACTGGCCTTACTGTATATTAATGCTTCACATTAATAGGTAATGAAAATAGTCACCCTCCTTATCACCAGAAACTGTAAAATGGGTGATTGACTTACATTAATAGTATTTGACCTTAAGACCCTTTACAAAGTAGAGACTGTATAGGACATCAGTAGAATGTTGTCAGATTAGAAACCGTTGGTTTTACATACTGAAAACTAGGTTGTGTTGTGGGGGCCGTCCCTGGTACAGTGGGCTGTGTTTGTGGGGGGGGCTTTTGTAATTTAGATTTTACACATACCGCTAATTTAGTCGAAATTAGAAATCTACTCGATGTACAATGAACAGCGTTTTTTTCGGGCCCAGGGCATCGTCCCTATTTCCAGAAATGTATCCCTGAACCGCGATTTTGACCAGATGCAAGACACTGAACTTTTAAATCCTCATTTTTTTCTTTCTGTATGCAACAGTTTGAGTACAGCTGTAAATGCTATACGCTTGTGGAAACTAACATTGCACTGCACACACATCACACACCCCCTGTTTCCAGTAGATGTCGCTACAAGTCGAGTTATAACATTACACGTCCATGATACACACCGACTGTTTTTTTTTTTTGCTTTGCCATGCGACAGTTTTCCAAGTGCCAACATCATCCCTGGACTGACTGCGCATGCGCACGACGATCCCATTCTTGTCCTGCAGGCAGAATTCCGGGTGGAGAGTGTGAGAGAAAGAGAAAGACAAGAGATTTGAGGCCGTAGACTGTGTATTTACTATAAGAAAGACGAGCTGTATGTTCGAACCAGCTGCGGCGTTTAAGCGGGATATGGTAAGTAGAAACAGGAATGATGTAGGTACACCTCCTCGCTCCCTTGTCACATTTTCTTCTCTTTGTGCTGCCTGTCTGCGAACTGACGTTTCATTGAAAGGTAGGGCTTCGCTAGGGGCTAGCTTGAGCTTTTCTTCCCTACACACCTACCCTGTCTGGTACAGTGGGAGGGTTAGCCAGCTGTTTTAGAGAGAAACAAAGAAAAGGAATGTTTCATGGCCATGGGGATAAAATACAGGGCAGGCGTATGTTTCATGTTAGCAGTGTCTAGAATCTGTCAAGGCGCTCCTTCGTTTGGCATTGCTAGCAGTGATGGTCAAGGCTCTGAGCTAGCTGGAGCTCAGCTAACGTTTTTATAAAAGCAGAGGTGTGTGTGTGTGTGTGTGTGTGTGTGAGTGAGTGTGGCAGAACAGACACTAAGCAAATCTGCGCGACAAGGATGTGTGGTTTGTCAAAGGTGAGGGAGAATTACAAGCAATTTTAGGGTGGTATAATGATATAGCAATGCTGTATTTTTTTTGCTTAGTACTTCTATTCCTGTGTGCACTGACGCGACAGTGAGCTGCTGTAACAAAAAGAGTTTCCCCTCGAGGATCAATAAAGTATTTCTGATATAACAGACAAAAATGTTATTGACATGTATCGGATTTTCATGGCTTAAATTGAACTATTCAAAGAGCGTCATAATTATAAATCTTATATATTACTAAAATGTATTACACTCAGACCAGTGCAGCTTCTTCCAGATTCACTTACACACACACATCCTTGTGTTACTATATTCGTGGGGACCCGTCATTGACATAATGCATTCCCTAACCTGAACCATCACTGCTAAGTGTCTAACCCTTGCCCTCATGCTAACCTAAACCTGTTTCTAACCCTAACCCTAAAAGTCTTAACCCTCAAACAGCCCTTTAAACTTGTGGGGTCCAGCATTTTGGTCCCCACAAAGCTGTCGGACTCGACAATTATAGTGGGCTCCCGGTTTTTGGACCCCACGAATATGGTACAACAAGCCCACACACACACACACACACACACACACTTAAATGTCAGTGCATACACAGTCATGTACAATACACACAGACAAATGCATATACATACAAATGAGCTTCAGGTAGACGCCCTTTGTACATTTCATCGGATACATTGCTTCTCCCTAGCTAACTGTTTGTATTGTCCCTGCTAAATATACTAGCTAATACATTTAGCAACTATTACTGTAGTCAACTAGTAAAAAAAGGAAACTTCTCACATTATTTATTGTTTCAACAACTTGATTGCACAAAAGCGGAGAAAGTAATTTACACATTATGACACCAAGAAGGTCATAGTCCAGTGAATCTGGATCCTATCTAGCTGTTCAGGACATGCAGGTTTGATTTTCGCTTCCCAGAACAAAGGCCCACATCTAATAGAGGTTGTTCAAGCATTCCTTTCTGGTAGATAACTTGTCACACAAAAAGCCTGGGGTTGTTTTGAAGGGAAGATGCCCAGTCAGCATATGATCGAGCAGTTTGGGACTGGAGTAAATAAACACCGCAGTGAGGTCCTTGTGTCTTATTCATTTGGAGTTGCAAATGAAGCTCAACCCCTCAGCCCCTGTGTTTCCACGGCAGTGGTGGGTTGTCAAGCTGAGCATTTGAAGCTGTCAGAGATGGGGGATGTGTGTTTGGCTGGGGGAATTCATTCAGAGGCTTGATTCAACTGTCTTGTCAGTCATATTGTTTTTGAATGTTCATTTCCATACAATTTTTGGTTATATTCTTGAAAGTACATTTGCTGTTTAAACAGCACTGGCTGTAACTATGTGGTTAGGGTAACATTAGCTTATTCAGCACACTATGGGCAATGACCCTGAAGTACTGGGGACTTACTTACACCGTGGCCAAAAGTATTCAGACACCCAAACATTACACTCATATGTGATTGTTGCACATCTCATTCCAAAGCATGAGCATTAATCTGCTGCTGTAACAGCCTCCGCTCTGCTGGTAAGACTTTCCACAAGATGTTGGAGCCTGGCTGCAGGGATTTGCTCCCATTCAGCTACAAGAGCATTAGTGAGGTCCAACACTGATGTTGTCCGATAAGGCCTGGCTCACAGTCGGTGTTCCAGTTCATCCCAAAGGTGTTGGATGCGGTTGAGGTCAGGGCTCTTTGCAGGCTGGTCAGATTCTTCCACAACAAACTGGGAAAAACATTTCTTTAATGGAGCTGGCTTTGTGCACTGGGGCATGTTAAAACAAGAAAGGGTCAAACACAAATGCTAAACATTATCTGGTTTCAGCTTCCCAAATATGAGGATCTGCTGATTTGTTTGCTCTATGTGATATGTGAATATCTTGTTGGTTTTGAAATGCATGGGCACCGGGTAAAATTGATGGGCATTTTTTTTAATTTTCTGACCAAGTTTTAGCAAAAATAATCGGCAGATTATTCCATAATGAAAATATTTGTTAGATGCAGCCTGACTGTTGTCTAAAACATTATTGTGTACCGTAGCAGTATGATTTTATTTTACTACATATTTTACTCAAAAATCTGAAATTTATTTAGAGTGATGACTTTGTATGTACCAGGAGGAATCAGTAATGCTGTTTCTAATTGAAATGAAGAGATTTGATAATAAATTGACTCTGTTCTATTGTCTGCTGTCCTTTCTGCTCCTCTAGGGCTCTCCAGGGCAGATCCCGGGACAAGACATGGAGCTCTAAGCTAGCCCTCTCCATCCATCTCCATTTGCTGCCTTGCACACCACTCGCCAAAACCGCCTCTTCTACCCCTCTATAGTGGTTTGGCTCAGACTCCCCTAAGAGAAGAAGAGGGGAAAAAACCCAAGTGGGAGGGAGTAGTAAACTTTCCCCAGCTGCTGTCCAGACACACACATGCTGCATTGCTGCCATTCCCCAAGCCCTGCTCCATCCATCCCTAGGGCACGGCCACTAGCTTGCTAGCGATCTAGCACTTCGCACAAAGACGAGGCCTGCCCTCGGGGATAAAAATACAAGCAGACTGTGTACACTTGCCTCTTTCTTTTTTCTCCCTTTTCTGGGACACCCAGCCACACACTCATTAACTGGGGCTCCTTTTGTTTAGCTGTCATTCCCGCTGCTTTGAGCAGTGGAGGATTGCTAGTAGCCAGTCAGTCATTCAGCCAGGCAGACTGAGGAAGCCAGAGGGGTTAGTTATCAGAGGCCAGGATGATGGAGCCCAGCATGGAGAACTGCCTGGCCCAGGTCCTGCAGAAGGACATGGGCCGACGGCTGCAGGTGGGACAAGAGATCATTGATTACATTTTGGACAAGGAGAAGTCCCATGACCTGGAGCAGGATCAGACAGCATTGGACAAGATGGTCGATGGCATCGCCAGCTCCTGGGTCAACTCCAGCAACTTCAAGGTAAACTCCAGTGACGAGTCAGTAAACGATAGGGATTATGGGACAGTATCAAGTTGTGGGTAGATTTCCACACACCTGCACCCACACTGGTTTAAGCCTTTACTATAACCAAATAACTATATGATTCTCCATTTGCATTATGTTTCAGACAAATGTACATTACTGCACTCAGGAATCTGTGTGTGCTTTTTATCCTCAATTAACAACTCATTTTCTACCCACTGAAATTTTCTGTCAATTGTGGACTTTCCTCATTAATGTAAGAGGTAGTGTTTTGTTTAACAGCAGGCCTGAAGTGTTGTTTTGCCTTCAGTTTATCAGGAAATGTCTGTTATGGCTCATTCAACTGTCAGTTATGCTCATGTTTGAGATAAAGGGTTCAGAGCAGCGTTATGGTTTAAATGTCTGATTTTAAAGGCTGTCAGTCACTTAGATATGGTCTGTTTAAATGTCCAAACATGGCTGAACATTGAAAGTTTTACTTACACTTATAACAGATACTACTGGCCTTTGAGTCAAATATAGCAACTGGAAAAAAATGCTATAGAGTGTAAGCTTGTTGCGGAATTGTCAGTTTCTTTTGTGTTTAGACTGCACTCATTGTACAGCCATATAATGGCCTCTTTCTGGTTTGTTTAAGGAGGAATTTCCAGTTTTTCTGACTGTTTTCTGTGCAGTAAAGCAAAATGTTCTCAGGCAGGCATAGGCACATAACATTATTGTTTCCTTTCACCATAGAGCTGGCTCACATTCTTCCTCTGTGACTGATTGTGCTTTATTTTGGAGTTCATTCTAAGGCACCATTTTATCGGACCCTGAATCGTGATTGCATTAGCAGTTCTTTCAGTGCCCGACCACAGGTTGCTTTCTCTGCCATAACTGTAAGAACACATTGTTTACTAAAGCTCTGATTTCATGTCGGGATATGCTGCTTTTGCTCTATGTGTGCCTAAAAATGTCGAAGATATCTGCCTGAACAAAGCTAAGCCTGCCCTCAATGCCCTACATACTGTAGCTCAGCGAGGACGGGGAAGGCTTTTAGTGTATTTTTTTTTTCTCCTAGTGTCTCTGCAGTCTCAGTGCTGTGATGCTATGTTGTGCCGGGATGGTAGTTTTTGTGTGCTGCAAATTACCATGTGTGTTGCACTGCTGTGCTTTTGCTCTCAGAAGTCTGGCACTTGCCTGAGAGAAATGGTGATTAGAGGCCAGGGAGAGTTTGAAATGTGAGTTTAGGACACGGAGCAAGCAAGGCTTAATTGGATCTGGCCCGGTTAAAGCTCAAGGCACTGGAAGGCCCGAGCCGGCGGATATGGGGCTCCACAAAGAGGAGTCAATGCTTTTGGTAGCAGACAACCCTCCCTACATTGTGCCAGAAAAAAATGTGGCCTTGTTTTGGGGATATGTTGTATAATTCTTTACTCAAACATACAACAAATCACCTTTCCTGCTGTAAGCACTGCTTAAAAGATGCAAGATTAGAAAACACAACAGTATATCTATATATATATATATTGTGTTTCTTATGCGTTTTCTAGGTGCTGAAAAGCCTGTGTCAAAAGCAGGTGGTGACGTTTCCCCTTTTTAAGGTCTGATAGGACTGTCCGAAAAACACATCTCTACTTTTTCAGTGGCACTACTCGCGTTGTTAGTTAGCCCAACAGAGGCCGTATCCTCAGCACAGGCCTAGCTGATCACTTGGCAACTAATGTGGAAACTATTTAGTTTGAGAGAAAGAGAGAGGGTGATGGATTCATTCGCCATAAATGGAGCTTTGGGGGGATGCCTCTAATACCAAGCAACTGTTTAAAGAAAGAGCTTTACAGTCTTTTACACTCTCCTAACCTAAACTTCAGTGTACCATTCAGTCATTCAGTGTGTTTTCGTTGCATCAGTACATCCCTTTTGTGTTTAGGTAACAAACATTAGATTGTTGTACTGCCATACTGGTTATCTGACAAGTCAAGTGTAGGTGAAAACTCTTTTTGCAGAGGAACAGAATCACTCTGTGTACTTTTCCCTCTATATCCCTGGCTAGAAGGAGTTCAACATCATGTCAAGCTTAGGTTACAGTTTAGTTTGGCTCCACTACATGAGATAGAAAAAAGCACCTTTTAGCACCGAGAACAAATATTTTATTTTTTCTTGAACAAAATTAAAATGTTTCGCCAGCAACACTGGTATTGTGTCTCAGGTGTTATTCAAACATAGCAAATGGCCCCACCAAGGTTACTGAAAGAGAAAAATACTATGTTTGTCCCTTTTTACAGTCTCAAGCACGAGTACATAGGGTGGACACTTTGCATTTGCAGTTTCTTATAGTAATGTTTTAGGAAGTTTCAGGCTGTAACCTTTGCGAGGTTCAGCTTGCTTTAAATGGTTACTTAAGCATTACAGTATGTTTGCATATGTTAACTGACAGTATACTTTAAAGAACTTTTGTTTGGTTAGTCTCAGGTGTGCCCTCTGTCACAGTACCTGTGGTAGCCAAGCTGTTATAATGTAATCTAGTATACAAGATAATAATATAGCATTTCCTCCCAATGTGGCAGACTTGGTAACCCACAGTAACCCGCTGCCAATTCGCCATACACAGTAGGCTCACATGCATCTCAGGAACTTAAACAGAAAAGCCAACTTGTCTGAGATTGGTACCATGATACATGCCACAGTAGATTTGTCACCCTGGGAAAGTCAAATCTTTCAGGTATTCCTAAATCATAAGGAAGAAGTCCTTGAATAGCCTATCTCACAGAAATGAGTATTAGAGTCCAAGAAAACTCTTCTGAAATGCCCACGTAAGAAACGTCCAGCCTACATACATAACGTGCTACCGCTTCACCATCTCTTCCCCAGAGGCCCCCAATATGTACACACGACGACGATGAGACACTGAAATTTAGCACACTTGCACTTGTGTGCGATGTGATCAGCAATGTCTTGAAATGCCCTTCTTAAAGGAGCAGAAAGCATGAACATCACTGATTGCTGTTGCCAAGCTATTCTGACTGATTCTAAATAGAGCGATTTAATGATTCATGCACATGCAATTTCAAATGAAGAGAGTCATGTGTGTGGTAGATGGACACCTCTTGATGCAGTTGTCATTTTCCAGAGCGATCTCCTTCTGTGTGTCTCATCCATCTCAGGGTGTGTCAAGTCAGCAGCCACATCCCAGCTGTGGTTTCAGCTGTTGAATCCACTCGAAACACGTCCGCATACACCTAATGGTGGCTAAATGCAGAGGTGTGGTGCTGATAAGGAAGCAAGAGTGAGTGGGGGGCAGCATGTTTGTCAGAAGCACACTGAATTGACTATAATGGTTTTGTAGATAATCTGCAGTCTGTAGACAAGGTTAAGTTTGGTCTGGTAGTTGTCTGAGTGTGTTTCTGGGCGTATCTGCTCATTCTGTATGCACAAACCTGCTTGACATGTGAAGTGTTCCCTGTCTGCTCCATAGCTGGTGGTTCTTCCTGTACTGTGCCATGCAGAGACCACACCCACCTCAAGATTCAGACCTTTGCAGTATCCCATGAGCACTTGTGTGATCACATTCAGCACACTCCTGAGTCACACCTCCTTTATTCATTTCAGTTACATTTCATCACATTTTATGCCATTGTATGCAGCTAGCTGACCCTAATACAGAAAGCACAACACCAAGATAAGCTTCAATCACCATGCCAACGGCAGTGACTGACTGCAGTGGTTTAAGGTATGGTAGCTTTAACAAAATAATCTTACGACTCTAGAATGGTGATCATGCAAATAATTCTTAAACAAATACAGAACATCTAGTGAGAGAGGGAGCACCACTGTCTTCTCCTTGGGTCATACTTTTAGCTGACCATTCAATAATGGCAAACTCTTAACAAAAACAATAGCATGTGTACTTGAATTAAAGCTTCCTCTTACTAATTCAAGTTCAGGCTTTGATTTAAACAGAGCATGACCGGGACATTCAGAGAATTCTAATTAGTGAATCTTAATTAGTGAAGGCTCACAGCATGAAAAGACAAATATGACATTTGATGAACACTTATATTCAAAGTACCCAGTACCCAGTTGCATCAATTATTTGACAAATTTTGTGCAACGTTCAACTCGGAGTGCTGCAGGACCACGAAACCGCAGTAAACAAAGATGTGATTTGTACTTCACTCCACCTCTCATTTCTCTTTTTTTCACACCTTTCCTGCCTCCAGGAGACCAGTTAGACTCTTGTCAGTAACCATCCATCACGTCGCCTCTCCCTTCCATCATTTTCATCTCTATCTCTCCCTGTGCAGAGCTGAGCCTGGGAGCTGAGCTGGTTTACTGACTAAATCAATGAAGGTTGGCAGGACCGGTTTCCGGGTTGACAAACCTTGAAGTGACTGCTCAGACAACCTGGTGCCACCTGTAATGTTGTTGTTCAGCCATGTCTGGGCCGAGTGGCCCGAGCAGACCACAGGCGTGGCACTTACAGGATCCTGATGTAGATTTTGTCTTACAGACCAGATACTGACAGAAATTCTGTTACACTGCCTACAAGAGGTCTGCATCATTTGGGAGACTTGTAGCTATAGGGACAATTTATCAGCTGCTGTTGTGTATTATGTGGTATCTTTCAAGTTTGATCAAACGCTCAAAACAAGCTGAAAAATGTACTTGACTTGCATTTTTACCTCTGGTCCTGACCACCAACTAGTCATTTATATTCATTCTGCTTGATAACTCTAAGTACCAGCCCTGTGTTCAGTTTCTCTCTTAATCTCAGATCCACAGATGCCTTAGGAGCCTGGCATGACCGCCCCTGCCTCTCCTGCACTGTGCTGGGCTTCTCCTGGAGTTTCAGTCAGCTCAGCTATAAGTGTTTGTGAAATGTGTCCAAGCTTGTGTTTCTCAGATTCAGGGTAGAGCACTGGTGCTGTCTTTGGGGAGCCATTGGGTGGTCAGTCCCGGGTTATTTCCTGGTATGGAAAGGCTTTTTCTCTACTGCTCATTGCTATTGACTGTTTGGATGGTAATGCCATTTCTTCTCACTTCCTTCAACAAAAACAGCTGTTTTCTATTCTCTGAGACCAAAAGGTTTGAAATACACAATGTTTGACAAGTGTATCACGACAATGACCTCATCCATTATGTATTATATAGGAAGTGTGGTACTGCAGAGTGGCCCCAAATTAGGACCAAAGCATTGTCTTTCCTCAACATAAACAAATCTCAGCTGTGAAATTGCAGGGAGCTTAATGTGATGTACTTATTTCAGGCTTTTGTAACTGAATCATGGTGGTACAGTGTGGCAGGTTGCTTTAGCGGGAAGGAATGGCATAAAAATGAGAAAGGACAGGAAAGTCATGCTGTAGTCTGTGGCTGTAGGGAGGACTGACCAGCTGACATCATCAACTGCTGGACAGATGATTAGCTGTATGGTACTCAAACACTCAGGCAGCTAAATGCTCAGGGGTGCAGCTGAATGACATCACTTTGAAGTTGCACTCATAAAAGGCTGTTTCTGTTGCCCTGCAGGGGAATATGATGTTTCAACAGGATATTGTACAGCCAATGATGTGGCCTATTAAGACAAGAGACCCATTTCCCTCTGGCGACATTCTAAGTGCTTACCTTGGTTAGCTTTAGTCTCATTACACAATACTGCTAAATGTGAGTCGGCTACCTAAGACAAGCAGAAGTAATGTGGCTATGGTCCAATATTAATATCAGAATATTTAATATTTAACGTCATTATGGTAAAAGGTTCACTATAGCCCCCCTTGCCCTCTCACTGTTTCTCTCTTGTCTTCTATTTTGTCATTTATGTGTAAAAAAAATAGACGCATAAATGTAGGGATGTCTCGATCAAGTTTTATTGGCCCCCGATCCCGATCAGAGTTCTTTTAATATAGGGTATCTGCTGATACCGAGATCGCTCCGATACTACTATTTACTTAAATGTTGATTAAATATGTATCGACACATTGAAGTTACAGCTGTAGTCTACTTGATCTGACACCGAGCTACTTGATCCAAATACTGGAGGCCCTGCTTCAAAAATATTGAGTTTAAATTATTGATATGAATGAAATTTTAACTGGGAGAATGCAACTCTTGAAACTGATGTAACGCATGCTGCTAGAGAGAAGACATATCACTCTGTTGGAGTTGTTGGAAGCAAAGAAACACTCAGTCCGCCCTGATTGGACAGCGGTGTTACAGACTGGACCTTCTTCACTCACAAACTACAGTATCTTTGACAAGTACAGACTCTGGCTTGTAGAGAGCCAGTGCTTGGTGTGCCATAATCATTTTTCACATTCACACACTCTAATTTTCACTCTCATATGCAGTGAGATGCTGTACTGTAGAGGCCGGCTGTTGCAGCATGCTGAGGTGGACGAAACACAGAGTACAGGATTAGCTTTTTTTTTTTTGGATCGGCTCCGAAATCTTTACATAAATTTACAAAGGTACAGTTATCTGTAACTTTATAGACTCTATTTACCTACTTTCATGTTAGATGTGTTCAATCTGAAACTGACCTGTGGAAAATCTACCAGAAAGTGACATGAATAAATAAAATAAAATGGGAAAAAAAAAAGAAAAAAAAGAAACCTGATCTGAAAAAGATCCGAAGGCGCTCAAAATCGGTCCAGATAGACCCAATAATATTTAGATCGATTCAAAATGCAGTCGATCTGAGCGGACTGAAATAGGGGAGACCAGGACCAACTGGCAGCAGCATGATGCACCGCTAAATAGATGAGCAGCCCCAATGAAAAAGAGCAGCAACATGTAATTTTTCCCGCACTTCACAGTTCACACTCTCCGTCTGTCCTCAAAAAACACGCTTTTATCCTGTGATGATTACACACCAGTGGACAGCAAGTCTTTTCAGGTCCTGGGTCAGGTCTCTGTTACTCTGCATCGAGTGGTCCCATGAAGACCTCTAGTCCACATGCCAGATCTGAGTAGACCCTGGGTTTTACTCACAAAATTCTCCAGATAACTCAGTAAACCTGTAGAGAGCGTAGACACACTGTAGTTTGGCTCTTTAAGAGGCTGGGGACCCTCTCTGTCTGTCTGTGTGTTTGTCTGTCCCTCCCTTATGGGCTTACTTGATCAATAGCATTTCTCTTTCATTTCCTGCATCAGGACATAGTGGACATGGGAGTAGAGTGTGTGTATGTCTGAAGTCAGTTTGAATGACAGCGGCAAACCCATACAGGAGCCTCTGTAACCTTTGTCCAAAGCTTGCACTAATACTTTGGATTAATCAACCTCGGACAGCCAGTGTGCGTACACACACACAAACACAAAAACACTCCTCTCCGGTTGCGTACTTGACTCTCTTTACTCTTTATGGAAAACTGATCGTAAAGTTAGTGGAAATCTTTGGAAGTGACATATTTCCCACATTACAGTGTGAGCCCATGTGCATTAAGTATGCTTGTACACCAGGTAAACCTCAGGGTCCATTTCCCAAGTGAACCTGTCCTTTCAGCTTGAAGGGGACTTTGGAGCCTTGGCATAGCCCCCTGTTAAATGTTAATCCTGAACCATGTTAACTTTGTGAACTCTGGGAGAGCAGAGATTTGTGCCGCGCTCAGAGGACAATCTGCAACACCCAGTGCTCTGCTGTACCGATGAAGGAAAGCCTTCAACATGACGCAGAGCCTGTTTTGCCCCTGCTATGACATTTGGCTGATTTACAAAGCACAAAAGGTGTGTGTGTGTGTGTGTGTGTGTGTGTGTGTGTGTGAAAGAGAGAGAAGTATGGAGGGTGGGGGTGGTTATATGAGGATTTATGGGTAAAGTGTAAAGTCAGGAGGTTTCTGTGTGTGTGTGTGTGTGTGTATGCAGTGTGTTGTGAATGAAGCAGCCACCGCCACACACGTGTGTCGTGGGGGATTTGCTGTTTGCTGCAATTTGCTGCAATGGTGGTTGTGTAGAGCTGTGTGATATACTGATATAATAATAATATTGTTTGTAAAATCAAACTAGTTTGTCTGTGATTCTTGGTGTCAGGGTTGGGTTCTCAAAACTGGTTTCATTTTCAATCTGGTTCTAAGTTAGTAAATACCGTTGTTAAATTAGTTGTATAACTAATCTGCTATCAAATCAAAGCAATGTACAAAACGTTCAGGTCATCATTTATCTAAATAGCAGATATGTATGTCTGTCAGAAGTTAAGTTTTAGTTCTTGAATGGCAATCTTTGATTATTAGTTTGTAAAGTTTAAAGGGGCGGCATTGGTGTGCAGTGGTTAGCTCTGTTGCCTCACAGCAAGAGGGTTCTGGTTTGGAACCCACCGGCCGAGTTTGCAGGTTAGGTTAGTTGACAACTGTAAACTGTCCGTAGGTGGGAATGTATTTCGCCTTTCGCCCTCATTGAGAAATTCTGGATCTCTGAATGCCCCGCCCACCGCCACTGCGGGTTGGTCACCATCGGAGAGATTCAGCCGTACATGTTTTCTTTAGCATCTTTTCTTTGTTTATGTTGTTTGTTAACTTGTAATTCGGAGTGGCTGACACAGCGATAGTGGTTGTGAAACATACAATAATATCTGCTGCGATGTTACAGCGTGTTCACGCTCTTCTTACGTAACGTTAGTAGATAGTTGAAGGAAGCTCCAGGATCCGCTTTACATCCAAAAACTGCACGCTCTGCCATGTTTGCTGTCACAACCTTCACTACGCTAGCTTAGTGCAAACTCTCGCTCTCTGCGCTGACAAGTCCGCTCTGCGCTGGAGGTTTCAGGTTTCTTTGCCGGAGTGCGTTTAAATCTCAGATTTTAGGGAAGTGTGCAGACATCGGCCCCTTCAGAGGAATGTGAAAACACCTCTCTAGTGAGAAACCTTGCACAGATACAAGTCAGTAAAGTCAAGGTCTGACATTTTGGGGGACTGAAACATTAAAAAACACATGTTTAAGTGAAGGAGAACTTTAAAAATGTACTATTATAAATGATATCATTATTACTACTCATGCATTAATGTAAAAGCAGGATTTTACTGTTATAGTTGGTTGAGGCTCAATTTCTAATTCTACTTTGTATCAGACTGCAACTAATGATTATTTAAATTATTCAGTCACAATTACCCGGAGCCCAATGTGACACCTTCACAATGCTTGTTTTGTCCAGCCAGCAGTCCAGTCCTCAAAATTATTAAAAAGAAATTTTAATAATTAAAAAGAAAAGCCGAAAATCCTCACATTTATCAAGCTGGAGCACTGAAATGTTTTTGCTTAAAAAATGACTTAAAGGTTTTTTAAAATAGTTGCCAATTAATTTTCTGTCAATAAGCTAATCGATGAATTGACTATTCATTTCAGCTTTAGTTGTATAAAGTGTTGAGTAGTTTAATTCATCAAGTTCTTCATATGTTTTATATGCAGAAATCTTAAATTGTAAAGTACCTAGTAATTAAAGCTGTCAAATAATTGTAGTGGAGTAAATAGTAAAATATTTCTCTGAAATGTAGTGAAGTAGAAGTAGAAATTGGTATGAAAAGAAAAGTACTAGTACCTCAAATTTGTACATAAGTACAGTACTTAAGTAAATGTGCTTAGTTATTTTCCACCACTGGGGTTTAATAAAGGCGGCGACTGTTGAGACAATTATGATGATTATGATTTTTATGTCAATTTGGTCATCGTATTCATATTACTACTGACTGTATATGAAAAAATTCTCTTTTGTGTGAATATCTGGTGAAAGCATCAGTCATTTTTAAAATGTTGTCATAATATTACAGTATTTGGTAAAAAAAAAAAAAAAAAAAGAAGCTCAGCTCTGTGTGTTTAGTGTGTTAGGGAGCACATGGTTTAAGTCTGGGATTAATGGGTGGAATTAGTCCTTTGTGTGATATTTGCTACAGTTGCAGGATTGCTGTAATTGGGTTAAGTCGCAAAATTCAAGATAGGTCAGCACAACGTTGTATCTCCACCAATTTTAGTGTTTGTAAATTATGTTTACTATGGAGAAACACTGTTGAATCAATCACATTTTCAGGGAGATATATGTAAGAAGAGCCTATTGGTAGACTTCTTGTTCTTTTTTAACAATGTCAGTGTTAATCAAGCCATTACCAAAGGCTAAGCATTCATATAGATGTATAAGGTTTTGGGTCTAGAGCCTGTCCCAGCATGCTTTGGGTGAGAAGTGGGAACATCTGTCTACTACAGCGCTAACACACACAGTATAGTATATATGAATGAATATTTTTTTTATTCAAGTGTCATACAAGACACTACTGACATTACCTACAGAGGCAAGAGAAAACAACAAGAAAGCAAGCAAGGCAATACATACTGTGGCAAACACATTATATCAGATATAAATGTAACAAATTAAACATACACCGCTCTCATACGTTGATTGTATATAAAGACAAACACATTGACACCTACAGACAATTCAGTGTACAACTGACCTAAGCTGCATGTATCTGGATTGTGGGAGGAAACAGGAGCTTCGGAGGGAAACGCATGCCGTCTCAGGGATAACACGCAAACTCCAGGAAGGAAATACATTTCACTCCATGTGATAGCTAGTTAGCTTTGTGGTATGTAGTGAGCCTCCCTGCCTGTGGTGGGTGTGTGTGTGTGTGTGTGTGTGTGTGCTGTGCAGGGCTGCATGAGCAGAAGCTATAGCTGTATAGCTGTACATGTTTGTGTTTATGTCCAACAGCAGCAGAGCCAGCTTGGCAACAGGGCTGTGCCATGATGTAAATGACGCAGCAATGGATAGAAAGGGAGGAGGAGGAGTGCAGACAGAGTGTAGTGATGAGCTTCCTGCTGATGCTTGGAGAGTCAGTGTTAAAGCACCCAGCACCTGGATCCATACCAACTGGCCCTTTTTCAGTTTTCTGTTCTGCATCACTCCTTCCCCTTCTGTCTTTCTATCTATGCTCCTTTTTTTCTTTTTACCTGTTCATATTATCTGTCTCTGTAGCTTTGGTATTCTTTCCCACACACATCCAGTGCTCTGCTGTGCCTTTTGTCTTCTCACTCTCCACAGTTCTCCTTCACATCCCGTCCTGTTTCTAACCCTGTGAAACCTCCCACCTCCTTTCTCTCTCTCATTGAATCTCTGCTTTGCTGGCCTATTTAGAGATTGCACTGTGTAAAAGATGATCTCTTTGTGTGTCACCACCGCTGCCACCATCATTGTCACCTACAGCGGCAGCAGCAGCTGTAAATCCCCATGTCCTGATGAACCCCCCCATCACTGCCAGTAAAAATTTGTCCAGTGGTAGGACCCTTTGCGGCGCCGACCACAGTCATAATCCGCTCTCTTATTTAATCTGCTCAACTCAAGGACTTTTTTCCTTTTTTCTGAGTTAAGCTAGCCGTTCCGTGTGTGTGTGTTACAATCCCCCATTTCGTCAGGTCCCTGCATGCCATTTGATGCATGTGAGGTGTAGTCTGATTTTATCTTCCTGTAATTTATGTATTTTTTTAAAATTTGTAAACAAATCAGCATTTTTGTTGAAAAGTGGGGCACACATTCCCTTAAAGAGTCCCTAAACGCTGTGAATAGGAATTGAATTTGAAATTCTACTCAACAACAATCGCTTGGCAATTAATGAGCACAACTGTCTGGCAGATGGAGAGAGGAGATAGACCACTGAGTCTGTTTAGTCTGGGTCGGTCTGCCTCTGTCTGTCGACTCTCTCATTACAGCACACTGAGAGATAAACGAGGGGCCAATACATTTTGTCAGTGTTACACGGTGGGGCCATAGCAGGCAACACAGTATCCTATCCTGAGCTGACTGGGGAATCTGTTTATAGACTGATGATGCCTAAACCTGATGCAGTTGTTGTGGATGTATGACTGACAGTCTGTCTCTGTGGTTGTGCTTCAGCGTGCTCCTTTGTATTGTACATAGGCAGCATTTATAGATGGGAGAAGTGTGTATATTAGAATCTTAACAATTAGTGACTCAGCCAAGGTCAGAAAATGTGTTTCCAGTGGCCCATAGAGTGCCTTTATACTTGCATCCGATTTTTAAAGTGTTAATTAGTAATTTAATTAAAAGATAAAAAAATCTTTCCCAAGCAGGAATCCCTTCTCGATCTACAGAAAAAAACAAACATGACAATTACATATGCAGTAAAATGGAAATTTGTTTAAATTGCTAAAACTGTGTGAAGATGATGAATGTGTGAGGTTGATTAATTAGAAAAACTATCTATGGATTATTTGCAACAATGAATGAATGAATCGACCGGGTGATGCAGCATGCTGAGGAAGGTTTTGCTTTATCATCTGGGTTCTGTGGGAAGGTCCCATGCAGGTCAAAGTGATACTGAACCAGGTCGACTAAACTGGAACAAACTTGCACACCTTCAGTTCTGTTGCATGCGTGGGAATTAAAGCAAGAAAATCTCCATGAACAGAGAAATGAAATGAATGTGCAAAAATGGGCCAGAGGTTAGTTTGTTTGTGCAGCCCTGTCTAAGCCAAACAAACAAGGCATTGTGGGTATGAGGAGATGGAGGAGGACATCTGATAGCCGGGAGTCGCTATGTTTCCGTCCTAGCAAAATATAATGAACCGAGAGAAAACCACAGTCTAGATGTTCATATTCATGTGTAATGTTACTTAATTAGCTCTTGGATTGGACAGTTGTAGTAGCGTATCATATTAGATGTTTCATGAGCTGGGGAGAAAGACTCTACCATCTTTGCCATTGTGTGTGAACGACATGTTTATAAGCCAGGGTTTGGTATTTGCTCATACCGCCCACTTGCAAGGAGGAAACCAAGGATGAAATGCATAAATGAAACAGTCTTACCTTCCTCACTGTGGCTAATACAGCGAGGGACCATCTACCACTCCCTACAGGAGGAAGTTGCAGCACATTATAGCTGTGAGAATAGCTTGTCACAGCGGGGTGTTTGTTGTGCGTTTGTGTTTATGTGCCTGAAGAAAGAACCTGCAGGCAGTGATCAGCTGAGCATCAGTGTGTGTTTGTGTTGTGTTCTTGTCAGAATGCCTCCATCTCATACCGTGCTCGATGCGTTGTCTCAGCAACCTGTCGGTCAGCCTGGACTTTAATGTTGTCATCGCAGCTTCTTTTCTTCTGGTATTGTACAGTGTAACACAGTAACTCACAGTAACTACTGTAGCGTTGTCCATGGCAGATAACACCTCCGCCTCTCCTTAAGCAGCTGAGTAGTGCAGCACCCAGTCCTGCCCTGCCAGAGATGACACTGGCTTGTCTCCCAACTGAACAATGACGTTGACAGTCAACTCTGAACACTCTCGCAATGACTAGTCCACCTCTGTGATCTGCCTATAACCTGTTAGACTGGATTGAAACACTTGATTGTGGACCAGCATACACAAGTCCAGCTTCCTATGGGACCTGAAACCTATAGCCTAGCTTATTAAAAAAAGATAAAGAAAAATATTGGTGTGTCAGCGGTATACCCATAGTAAACAGATATTGAGCAGAGCGCATTTTGTGCAGAGTTTAACCTAAACAAGCTCCTAATGGATGCAAGCTGATGATACCTTTATGGTAAAGCCAAAAACTGTTCAAGTCATCCCAATGAGGGCACTTCATATTATAGACTGGTAAATGCTTACAGTACCATCTAAAAGGTGTTTACTTTATTATCTGAGGAATAACACGTCACCTGAATGTAGACGCGTATAAACAAAAACAAAGCCCAGTGACAGTTGCCATTAGATTTCACTGTTGGCGAGTCTTCAGCTGCTTTACGCTCCACACTTCTAACCACACTGGATCAACAATGCGTCTGGTTTAAGAAACACAATAGAGAGAACTCTGTTGTGCTCTGACTGCTGTGGAGTCATAAAAGGCTCTTTAATTCTACGGGATAGGCTGACTTTACGGGCGCGCAGACTGAAAATTGGTCTGCACATGTGGGTGTCGGTGGGGGCTTGTTGCTTCAGGTACCAGTGAGACAATGAAATAGAAATAAAATATGATCCAGGGAGGCCGGTTGAGTAATTGATCCATGACTTTGAAGGCTTATCAAATGCCAAAACACGGCACATTGGGTCTACTGTGAGACAGGATTTTACAACTATCACAGCAGCAGTCATTTTATCTTGACAATTACAAGAAAAACAGTAAAATTACACGTTTAAAGTTACAAAGTAATCTTCCAGGAATGTGCGCCTGCTAGGGCTGCACAATTATCACAAGATTATCCAAATTGCAATATGGCCAAGTGCAATATCCAAATCGCAGAAGCTGCAATTTTTTGATAAAGGTAAAATGTGTGACAAAACAGCATTATAATGAAGTGCTGCAGAGACGCCCCGGCCTACAAATCTTGTTCTCCAGATGGAAGAAAACATGTCACACAACAAATGTCACATCATCATGATTTAATCTAGTTTTTTCAGTGAAAATGAATATTGTGAAGCAAAAATGATCATTCCCACTAATCGTGAATCATAACGCAATCGTGATATCTGTCAAAATAATCGCAATATGATTTTATTTTATTTTTTTACCATATCGTGCAGCCCTAGCGCCTGCACATAATTTGACTGGCCAATGTAGTGCGTTGATGGGTGACGCTGCATAGTGTTGTGGCAGGTTGAACTTATTTTTCAGATGACCCTGCGTTTTTTTGCCAGAGCCCTCTGCGTTGGCACCCATGGTCTGAGCGAAATAAAGGGTGCTTTGTCTTTTTTGTATTGGTGCAATTAAAAGGCATTGAGACAGGACAACGCACGACAGATACATTTATAGATTTCTACAAAATAATTCAATAAGACAATACAGTATCAGTGACACCATGTAGTTGTAAACAATGGGAGTGGCTGTAAATTAGATTTTGCATGTTTATGTGGTGTGTATGCAGTACAATATGTCTATGCGTAATTGTCTGTGTATGTAGTATTTATGAATATGTGGTTGTGTGTGTGTGTGTGAATGTATGAGGGTAGTGTATCTAAAAAAAAATTTAAAATGGAGGGAAAGAATGTGGGTAGGGGTGGTTATACTCTGGATAGATTTGGATAATAAAAGAAAATAAATTTAATTAAACAAAAACAGTGCACAGTGGTCCCATTGAAATGAATCTTTTTTTTTTTTATGCAGTAGGATTGTCGGCCTGAACATGGCGCTTGTGTCGCCACTCCCCCTGCTCCTGTGTGACTCACACAGTTGGGACGATCCTGTTGTGTATAGAATATACTGTATGATAAAATAATCTCTTTTGTCCTAGCTGTAAATGGAATGTTGCATATGTGACACTGCGACCTGCTCCACGATGCTGCATCCTGCTGTTCATGTGATCCAACTCCTCTTGGGAACTGCATACATAAATGTCAGCCTCAGAGGAATATGTGATGAGACAACAACACTTGGTATAATCCTGGGATTATACTCTTGAAATTCTAAGGAGTATTTTCCTCCAGCCAGTTTCCATTGATCTGCTCTTGTCCATGTTATTTTCTGTGTCAGCCCAGTGGAGCTCTGACATCAGTATCATGTTGTTATCAGTTTGGCCATTTGTTCTGCCGAGTCAGCAGAGCCCAGGAAGGAAGCCACTGAGTGAATTGTACAGCTAATGTGCTCTGTCATGGTCCAAAGTGAGCATTGTGGAAGAGTGCTGTGTCATGGACAAAAGAGTGTATTGTACAATACAGAAATGTCCTGGTTGCCGTCATACTACAGAGAACTGTGCTGTGAAGCAGATGAAAGGCTACTTTTTTATACTCAGTATGTACAGTGTCATGGAGGGCCGTGCCATTCTGATGCTACTATGCCACTTATGAGTCCATCTTTTGTGTTATGATGCTGGGAAATGTGTTTTACTGCAGCCCTACAGGATTACATGTGGAGACGAACGATAAATCGATAATTTAAATCCCAAGTTGCTTCCATCACAATTAAACAACGCAGACGTATTGACTTGACCTGGATGATCTCATACCTGCATTAGCATTTGACAGTCTGGACCCCACTGATTTGACACAACGATTTGCTGACGAAGGATAATAAGAGAGCAATCGAGTTAACATGAACACTTCCTTCCTGTACATGCTACTACCTGATGCACTGGTGTCCTCAGACACAAAGAAATGTGGTAGAAAAGGGTGAGTGGGGTTATTAGGGAAATGGAGAGAGACAGTTGGGACCTTCTATTTGAGATGCTCATGAAGACTTCTAGTTGGACTTCGGACTTCTTTCTTATGCTTTTTATTCCCAGACAACACAAGTTGGAAACACTGCAGGGGTGCATTAACACTAGTACTGCTGATTGCTGGCTTGATTCTGTAGCTTTTTGCTGACTAACTGCTGATGTTATTAGTACTTGCTTTGAAAACTTGAATCTCAATGACCTATTGAGTGGCAGTAATACTGTAGTTATGTACTTATTTTCCTTATGAATGGTTTTTAAAATTATTTTTGTATATATGGCTGATCATAAAAACGTGACTATGCATGTATGTTGGCAACATGATACTTCACTTGAGCACATCAAAAAGTAATCACACTGACAACCACTCCCCAGCACAAATAGTTTGTCTTTCACTTTCCCAACCCACATTGTCTCCAAACCAGTAACCTTGTCATCGCAGGCACTATTTTGAAACATCGGAATACATCAGATGATAAAAATGAAACAAAATTGAAGAACAGAATTAAGGCAACTTTGTGAAACATGACTTGGTTCACCTAAGGTGACTTGACCACATCTCACCTCATTTTCCATACAGTGTATAATGGTGGCTTTCTGAAATGCAAGCAGTCAACAGAGAATATCCTCTTCATAGGCAGAGTATTTCCTCCAAGCACTGCCTGAGGGTTTCCCCTGGAAACTGTTCACATGACTTCTGCAAGTTGCCACATTACTGTCACAACACTTACAATAAGGACTGTCTTTGTTCATGATTAGTTTGGATGTGTTTCTTAAACTTAAGGCCGTGACTCTACTTCCCTGTGAGCTCTGTAATGCATGGTGATGAACTGAGGTGGAGAAGCTTTAGCATTCTAAAAGTTCATCATCTGATGCTCCGTAGCAATGAATATGTTTAAGTAATATAGCTATATTTTGGGCTGGGTGTTGTCGTTGAAGTCTTGATCACAGTATGTATATGGCTGTTTTCCAATATCTTCGTATACTACAATTCAGTAAAGGTAAGCAAAATTACACATAAAATAATCAAACAGATGTTTCAAGTAATGAACTGTGTTTCACTGTTATGCGTTACATGACACAAAACGTTTTTACATGTCAAACAAAATTTTTTTTTCTTTTCGTTTTATATAGTGCTTTGCATAATTTCTGAAGGTGGGACAACACAAATTGGTTTATTTGATGTTTAATAAAAGGCCAATATTATCCTGATACATTGGCAGACAAATTTGGGAACAGGGTAATAAAACACTTTCTGTCACTGACCACTACTCTGATACAATCCACGTCGACATAGTGTTGAAAAGGTGAGTCCAACACCAGCTGACAATAATATTAATGTGAAGTGCAGATGCTATTTGGCTTGGACTTGATTTTTAGAAATAATACTGAAAAGAAACAAGCCACCATCATTCTTTGTCCCAGTAAATGACTGGTAGCCTTTTCTAATATAACCTGCGTCTTGCCTCTCTGTGACCTTTTATCAGCCCCGAACAGACCGCCACCCTCCACTTCTGTGTTGTTGTGTGTGAGCAGTCTCACTGCGACATCCTGAGTCAGCTGCCTCCATGTCCAGTTGTTTTTGGTAGCCATGTTAGTTTGCTGCCACTTTCATTAAGACTGTTGTCTGCCTACAGAGTGACGCCCTCCTCTATCCTGTCTGGCAGGTGCCATGACAGTGTATGTATGGCACTAACTACACACTAACTTTCTGTTAGAGGCTTACATATTGCAATTCAGTCCAAAAAAGCTACAAACAGCAACCAAAATTCAGTTCAGTTCAGGTACTTGAGTTTCAGGTAGCTGGAAGTGTTTATTTTAGTATCCTTGAATGTTGAATGTCGTTGTAGTGCTGCTGTTGTATTTGAATATTATGTAAATATGAATTAAGTGGGTTTAGATAAAGCTTTTAGTGTGTGTGTTTGTGTGTGTATGTGTGCATGTATGTGCATACAAGCGTGTGTTTATGTGTATAAGAGAAAGTACCAGGGAAATGCATGTGGTGAACAGCGGTCACAGTGTCCTCGGCAGCCCAGGCTCTCTCTGCTCTCCACACTCAACCCCTGTTAGTTTGTGTGTGTGTGTGTGTGTGCTCTTTAAAACACACCAAAGGTTACAACAGCATCAGTGTAACAGATTCATCAACAAACTTGACCTGAGCTGACCTGTTAACTTGGGTTAGAATGTGGTTGTTTCACCTATAATAGCTGATACAGTATCTTGTCTGTGGCAGTGTGATGAGTGTGCTCATCTGCTGCCTGGTTTGCTGCTGTTTTTAGTCATCTGCCCATAGCAAATGGAACTCATGAGCACCTCAGCTCACGTCACTGCCCGTCCCGTGGTTGTCGTCTGATAGACCACGTCTCACCTCTAGGACACAGTTGTAGTCAGCAGCACAGAGACTGTCTCAAAATACACAGAAAAATTAAAATCCGACTTTCTTGTGTACATGTTCTAATGGATTTCAACCTCTTTTCCATTTCTACCAGCCTGAAAGATAAAATTTTTAGAATATGACCTCTCAATATAAAAACAAAGTTGACAAAATGCGCCACAGGCTAAATATACTAGAGTCTGGCTGGCATCTGGTGGCTTTGGTGCAAGTTACAACTATTGTAACTAGAAGATCTCTCCAGAGTTTGACTGGATTCAGCTATGTTTACAGTTACACAGGATCTGATGCATTCTGCTGGTGCTAATAAAATAGAGTGAGCACATATGAGCTCTATGAAGACATATTACCATGTTAATGGGAGTGGGTGAGCAATGGGAAGTCATCAGCGTTATCAGGTGGGCGTTATCAGGGAATAAGGCTCAACTGCCATCATTAAGGCTGCACCTAGGCAAAGAAAACGCTTCAACGCAAGTTGTCAGTCTGGTCAGATATGTGCAGGCTATTCCTGGCTATCTCCTGCCAGAGAATACCAAGTCATAACTTTGTCTTTCAGCAGTCACCTGTAACAAACACACAGATGTGTTGCCATGTATATGAATGCATCTGATATCATATGCTTGGAACGTCTGCCACTAGTAACATTTACAGTAGGGATTGAAAGTGAAGGAGCTCTGAACCTGCCTCTAAATTTCTGCCTCTCAATGGCTCTGTGTGTTTCTCAGCAAAGACTCGAGTCTAGCAGGAAAAGTGTAACTACACAGAGGTTGCCAATGTAACACCAACTGCCAGCTAAAAATCTAAACATTTTTGGCAATTCTAGGAGGTCTGTCTTCTTGTCATCCTGCCCCTTTGGGAGGGAACTGAGCTTTTCAAGGTTCAAGGTAGAATTTATTGTCATTCTCTCCATATACACTCCATATCGCTACAGTGTACACAATAAGAACAGATACAATAAAAGACAAAAAACAGGTGACAAGACATTATATATATATATATACCTCTGTTATTCTAAAAGCTTGCAGGCTTGTAAAAAAGTCATCAGTCAAAATGCAATGAGGATCATCCAACCTGACTGTTGGATTATGCTGACTGTATGCTAGCATATTCACTCACTTTCCACCTGCCGTTTTCCTGCCATCTTTTTTCAGATAACCGTAGTCCACCAGTCTACATCCATCCTATCTTGTTCACTCTTGGGCACTCAGCTAAATCTGCACCTTTTCCTGTCCTCTAGCTTCTCTTCTGTCGTCTCACCTCCTCCTCTTGTCTGTTCTGCGGGTCTCGTCTGCTGAGAAACAGCTGTGTGCCGTAGCTGAAGTATTAGTTTACTACTGTTATCAGATGGAGCTAATGATAGGGCTGTGAGTGTGTGTGTGTGTGTGGACCATTATGCAGTCTGAGCGACATTCCCCACAGCTGTGTTGTGTTCAGGCATCAGGAGAGACTGTTTGGTCCATACTGTGTATGAGGTCAGGGTGTGTATGTGTGTGTAGGCCTGCGTGTATTATTTACTTGCAGAGCCTTTTTATGAGCTTAGAAACTCTCTTGCACGCATATAGCACAATAAGACTATAGAGTATAGGCCTATTTAGAATGTGTGATATGTAAAACCTCAGTTTTGTCAAAAGAATATTAAATAGTCCACGAAAAAGTGAGTAGCATCCACCTTTTGTTTTCCAAAGTCTGTTAACACACCAGATAGGCACAGGCGATTCTCTTCACCCCATCGGTAGATGTTATGTTACTCCATATGTGTTTATAGGATGGTTGATATTTATGGATGACAAATTAATGGAGGAGCCTGACTACATGGAATGCAGATGCACATGTAGGGCAGGAGGGATCACTGAACGGTTTGATGAGCATGAAGATGATGGGAATCATATGCTGTGGCCAGATCTAAACCAAATTCTTTCATTGCAACCCCACCCCTTTAGTTACTGTTAGCTACTACACATGAGGAGCTTTCCACTTTAACACTGCATGTATGTATTTTACATGGTAATAGTGGCAGATTAACCACTCCCAAGTGTGTGGTTATTTTTTGAAACATAGATCCTTTACTTCAGACAAAAGCAGCTTCTCGTGGTTAGTCGGCAACCATCGGTTTTATCTGGTGGGCCTAGAGGTTAAGGCGCTGGCCATAAAATGCAACATCCCCTGTTGGCGTTGGCCGACGGATCTTGGTTGCATGTCATTCCCCATCTCTCTCTTCTCTCTCTTCCCTCATTTCCTGTCATCGCTCTACTGTCGGCTAAAAAATAATTGTATAAAAACAAACAAACAAAACATCCTTGAACTTTGTGAGTTAGCTGTAAACTCTGGTTGACTTTTTAACGTCACCAAATGACTCCTAATAAATATATAATAAATAAATATTAATTTGATTATTCATACAATTCATACATATAGTGCTAACTCTGCGCTGTGTAATGATGCATACAGGCTAAAGCTAACAGGTCACAGGCAAATATCAGACTGTTTTGTCTTTCTAACATGACCCTGTTAAGATGCTTGCTGTAGAAAAACACTTGGACAAGCAACTCAAATGTTAGAAATGAGCTTTATTGTTAGTACTTTCAAACAAAAATACAGCAATTGAGAATGACTTCTGGATGGGAGCCGAAACGTCTTGATTCTGAAAACAGTGTCCAGATGACTACGACTGAAACCTTTTCTACGATGTTTCAAACAACATGTTTCACTTTTGCAATAGAAAAAGCTTTGAGGACTAACTGGTGAATTTTGCAAAGTCGTCCTGGGTAAACTTTCCCAAATCCAACAAAGAGCAGAACAGTGCCACTAATGTTACCCTATGATCTGATATAGTACCATGTAGAACTAGCTCTCATGCAGTGTTTCTAATGTAACCTGTAACCCCACATAATAATGTAGTTAGCCTGCGATATCCCAAAACACAGTTTAATCCATTCCTTACAATTTTACTTTGTTATACTTCTGTTTATTTTTGTTTTTGGAGAGGGGGAAGAAGACAGGAGATTTTGTCTGGAGGAAGATGCTCTCGTTTCAGTGTTTTCACTGCAGGAAGTCAAGCATGAGGTGGTTTGTGTGTGTATTTGTGTGCAACTCTGTTTTCTGTGTGTGCTATATTCATCTCTGTATCTATCTGCGTCTTTAAGTGAGCTCTGTGTTAGCACTGGCGGGTGTTTTCCATAATGAGTGTTTACTGTACGTTTCATGGTCTCGTGGCCACCATGCCTGGGGTTCTGAGCTCTGCTGAATGAAGCTGAGTCACTGTGTGGTCACTGCTGGCTGATCACACCTCAGGAATATGATAACTCCGTTGCTGCAGTCTCCAAATGCTGGCATAACATCAGAATTACCCGTCCCATTTCCATAGGAAAGGATTATGTCACCAGACAGTATGTTGGCTCGTGTCAAAGCATGCCAGGACTCTTCCCTCTTGTGTATTATGTAGCAAGGTATAAACTCCAAATAATCACAATCATTTCATTTTAAACTGTATTTGCATAAAGCAGTAACAGTCACTGTTCTGTCATCGGCATGACAGTGACAAGGACCGACACAGACACGAAAGAGACGGACTGTGATATACAGCGCATATTAGCTTTCTAGCTCATGTGCCTCTACAAACATAAGCACCAAGCAAGTCTCGTCTTGTCTTGTGAACAAGCTACCAACAAACATCCACCAGAAAAAGGTGCATTTTTTTGTCTGTTTGCAGGCTAGATAGCTAATGGTGATTAGCCCTTGAAACGGCGTAAAAACGTCAACTTCTGTCAGTTTTGATGCTGAAGGATTTGGTTCTGTTTCTGCAATACTACCGCATGCAAAAAGCAGGCAGCTGGTTTGTGAGTTACAGCTACAGTGTAATTTCAGTTGGACTTGAAAATAGACCTGGTCCAGACAAAGCCCTAGCTTTATGGGAATGCCTGAGAAATCAAAATCAAGTTAGTATTGTGTAGCAGGAGGCAGGGAGGGGGGGCCATGGTCAGGGCCAGGGTATGCTGCATAATCATAAAGCACTCTGCAGTAAACTACAGCATTCTGTGTTTGTGTGTCATGAACGCAGTTTTTAGAGGTAAATTTGTCTCACACAGTCTGAATTGTTCTGTGTGGTGTTCATTTTTTTTTCCTTTTAAATATGTAAAACATTTCGGTGGAAGAGGACAGCATACCCTGCTGTTCCCTCGGCTTAGAGGAAATCACTGCAAAGATGGCGACATGTTTCTGTATGTGTGTCTGCACTTGTGTCTTTGTTTGTGTGTGTGTGTGTGTGTGTGTGCGCACACTTGTTAGTCTGTCCACAACTCTGCATATGTGTTTGTGTGTGTGTGTGTTAGTCTGTCCACAACTCTGCGTATGTGTGTGGTGTTTCCACTGGTAATGAGATGAGACGAGAGAGAAATCCTTGATTTAATTTAAAGGCTCCTCCACATCAGAGACGGATGAAGGAGCGAGTCGTGGTCTGCTGGGTTTTCTACCAGTTTTCAGGATGAACATGCATGTGTTTTAATGAACTGGGATTGATCTTAGTGGGTTAGTTTGATCAGAGGTTGGTCTCTGAGATCCAACAATAGTTTTCTGGAATAAGCATTCCCTCTGCAAGTTTCTTAAATCTGGACAGATCTGTTAATAAAACAATGATTAGCTTTTTTTTCCGTCGTGTGATTTCTGTCAGTCAGGAAGCACTAGTGTCAGAGGTGTGAAGATGTACGCATGAAAACAGGGCTGAGAAAAGTTGTTCTATGTCCAACTAAGACGAAATGATTCTTACACAGCACAGATACAGAAAAAACTGCCCTATCGGAGCGGGATATGTAAATTGAGTGCTCAGTGCATACATACCCAACATCTACAGATTGAGTCAAAGGCAAGAGACAACCTGCCTATTGGATACGAGTCTGGGAGTGGATTTCTGCAGTGGTTTTCTCCTTCGCAAAGACCTTTACCATTCAAAACCATTACAACTATACTGTATATGTACTCAGTTTTCACAGAAACAAGGTTATACCTCATGTTACCTTTGTCAGCATTTGTCTAGCTTGTCAGTCAGTCAAGCTGGCAAGCTTTTATTTACAGACTTTTAACTACTACTGCACAAGGGAAAGAGATCATATCGCCCAATGTTGGGCTACTTGTGAGTTTTAGAATAGATTTGACGATTCTGTTGATAATATTGATCATCAAGGTCTGTATGCTATATAAATGATGTTCATTTTAAACAACTCCTTATAAGCCACTGTGCTACCTGAGATCCTGGGATGAAGCCTTGCTGGTTGTTAGAGACTTAGAGTCGGTTTCTGCAAGAAAAGAACTGCTTTGTACGGCTTGCTGTCCGACCACGTGAGGAGGCAAAAGTATTTATAGCTGATCAAAACGACCGTACTCGAAAACCGGGCCGTCATAGAGAGGGGGGAGACTCGATAATCGTTCAAAGAAGGATAACAGCGCAGTCTCTCCTGGAAGGCATTCATAGTGTTGGTGGGAGTGGGGGGGAGTTCAGTTAGTTCAGTGAGTGAAGTGGATTTTTATTACTGATCAAGCATCAGAAATAAATGGTGGCTGTAACACAGTAATATCCGTCAGTGTAAGAGTATACTCAACTAAATTTCTTTAATGGGCATCATTTGTAATTCCTACCATTTGTTGATGGTGTTGGAGAAGCTTGCTGTTGATCCTCAGGTCTGTAGCAACCACAAGTCGATCCATCAGTTTACTTTTCTGCTTTCTGAAGTTTTTCCATCTCCTTTCCTCACTCTGGCGGCTTCTAAACTCGTCTCACATTTATACCTAAGCATGAAAGATAATCAGTGAAATTGTCAGCGCTAGTTTTTCCACTTTTTGTCCTCTTGCAGCTTAGCAAACTTAACAGCACATAAAAATGTTTGTCCCGCTGTTGCCTTTTTAGTGATGTTTTTCCAAAATGTCCCGGTTTGTAGAAAACAATGAAAATACAGAGAAGAACCTAGTGCTAAAGCGTCACACGTTTTTAAAAGGGCAGGTTATGGAAAGCCTTAGGCTGTGGGTTGGTAGGTTTCTCGATTAGAAAATGAAAGGCATAAAGAGAGACTGCTAGCACTGAAAGAACCTGGATGATCTGAAAAGATGTTTATCCTCATATTCAACCACACAGTCTTGTGTTTACTGTCTCATATTTTTCATACACCATGTGTTTCTAGCGCCAATGTAGACCGGTGTCATTTAATATTTATTATCTGCAGATACACTCATGTCACCCAAAAATACTGTAGATAAGAGGACTAGAAGAAATGAGAACTGAGCATGCTGGGTAGGAGGATTTGGGAAGGGACGCGGGGGGGGTATTGTGTGTGTGTGTGTGTGTGTGTGTATTTGCAATTTGGGGGGTCCAGATGTGGATGACAGCAAAAGGGAGTCAGCCATCTGTCTGCAAAGAGGAGGAGCCTGTTTGTAAGAAAAAGAGAGTGTTTACCTTCAGTGGTCACACTAAGAAAGGTTAGAAAGACCTCCTGCATCGACCTTAGCAAGCTGAGCTGAACCTAGATTTGAGATTACCGTTTCAAACTGAGACGTGGAGTTTCTGTGGAGGTTTACACCTTTTGTTAAACTCTGCTGATCCCTCTCAGAGCTCTCATGGAGTCTTTGTTGGGGCCTTTCATCAGTCTAATTACTGTAATTCCCTCCAGTTGGAGAACAAAGGGACTGATCTGAGGATTAGGCCTGTAGACACCAGCCTGCTGGAACGCTCACTACCTGTTCCTCCAGTGGGAGAAATACAGTATGTGACAGCATGAAATCGAAATCAGTAGACGACAAAAGACAGAAAGCAGAAAGGTCCAACACAAAGTAGAATAAAGTTGCGTGAAAAGGAATGATACTTGGCTGTTCTGGCATGCTGGAAATGAGCTTTTTGTGTGTGAGGTAGAAAATTAATTTACCATGCAGCATAAAAACAAACATTATTCTATGCATGCTGTTAATGTATTGCAAATGTATCACAAGTCCCTGGTTTGTTTACTATGATGCCACCAGATGGCAGTGGAGCTACACTGCCACATTATAATCTGAGAGCTTAGTTTTCTGAACATGCTTAGTTTCCAAAAATTGCACCGTACTCTGGACAGGAGCCCAGGTGGTGCTCGGGTGTTGTTATGGTGTCAGCAGGACTACTCTCACTATGCGTTCATCGAGCAGCTCTCTCACCCCATGACAAGGAAAGATGCTGTAGGAGGGGCTTGTGCATATATATCAATGTTTAGTCAGCGGGTGTACAGTCATGGTGCAGGAGTGAAGCTGGATTTTATGTCCTACTTGAGTCCCAAGTGTGTTATAATTTGCTGCTGTGAAGGTTGCAGGAGGCCAGTGCCATTCATAAGCACAGCAGAAGCTTACAAACACAAAAATGTTCTGTTTACCCATAGTCCTTTGCAACAGAACATTTTGAATACAGCCTTCAACCTGGGCTTGTCTAGCGTTGTAGCAATGATTATTCCGTTCATTTGTGATTCATAAGGTTTATTTTGCTGAAATGTTGTTTTAAAATGACATTCAGATGGATTTTGTTTTTCAGTTTTCTGTGTGTGTCTCCACCAGGTGGCTCTGCTCGGCTTGGACCTCTTATCTGCCTTAGTGACAAGGTTACAGGAGCGATTTAGGGCCCAGGTGGGAACAGGTAAGATTTAGATCTTTCAGTTTCTTGTGTGGTATCTGTATTGTGATATCTTACATCATTGTGCATTATCATCATTTTCTTAACGTAGCTAAAAATCCTCTTGCCTCAGATTTGAGTATGGACTTACAGACCCGCTCACCCCTACTAAACAGTTCTTAAGCAATGTAAGCATACTTTACTGTTAGGTTAGCTATTAGACTATCGTTCAGTGCACCCCCCTGACTGTTGGCCTTTTTTTTCTAAATTTGAATAACTGAAGAACACATTCTATTGCCCTGGGTGTTTCATTCTCTCCTCAGTATCACCTTGATGGCTGGCCACTCTCTGCTCTTCCCCCTTTCTGTACTTATTTAGAAGACCTTACAATTCAGATTCCTGCTCCTGTTCTCACTGTGTTTTTGTGGAGGCCTGAAAGTTTGGCTGGCCAATGGACACATCCAGAAATGAATAAAGCCTTTCTATGTTTCAATGTTGGATCTTTGTTTTTGTAACATATTTTTAAAAAATGTAAGTAAAATAATTTGTTAGAAAGAAACACAACACTTCTCAACAGTGTTAAACATCAAAAACGTATTCACATCTTTATTAATTCCTGCCCACCAGTTGCTTTTGGCATGTCTGACTCTCTTTTCTTCAGTTTGCTGTTTTGAGTGGATGCTTCAGTGTTTGCTTCTGTTCCCTTTCCCTCAGTTCTGCCCAGCCTTATTGATCGATTGGGAGATGCAAAAGATCAAGTGCGAGACCAAGACCAAACACTGCTGCTAAAGATCATGGAACAAGCTGCCACCCCGCAGGTACCGACACACACACTCACACACACAAGCATGCTTTTAGAGGTCATGTTTTCATGAGTTTATGATTTCAACACACAGCCTGAAGTAATTGTAATGATGATTAATGTAGATTTGCTGCCAATATTTTTTTTCTTTTTTTGTGTTGCTGTTCTCCTGAACAACCACGAGTGCACAGTCTCAGTATGATAAAACTCACTACTGAGCTGTTTCAATTAATCGCATTCTCAAACACGCGATGTTGTGATCCAACACGACCCAGCCGTTAGCTGATACCCGGCTAAATTATATTAATCAAGTAATAAAAAATAATCTTAAGTAATCCATTACAACAACAATAAAGCACATGTGCATATTCTTTTGGTGTGTGTTGTTGCAGTATGTGTGGGACAGAATGCTGGGAGGCTTCAAACATAAGAACAACAGGAGCAGAGAAGGAGTGTGCCTTTGCCTCATCGCCACGCTGAACACGTGAGCCAAATGCCTCCCTCCCATTTCAGTTATGATGGGCAGAAAATCCTCATTTGCGTACTCCTTGATATAAACATCTTTACGGTTGATTGTTTCTACAGTATTTTCCCAAGGTGTATGATATTTATCATTCAATTCTTGTAAAATATACTGGATCCATCCTGTAAATGGTTACGATTTCTCAAACTGAGGACATAGTTACGTACTCTCCTTACTGTGAAGTTAAAGAATACAACAACTGGAATTTGCTTTAATGTTGCTAGCAGTCGTTTGATGAGTTGCTGTTGTCAAAAGGCAGACATCTCAGTTTGAAATAACATTTTTCTTGTTATTACATCTCAAAATACTGGAATTTTGCTGCTTGCCTTTTTTTTACTACCCTGTCCATACAGTAGATGTGTGTGCTCTCGTCTCCTTGTGTATCTCTCCATTTGATCTGTTCATTAGGCTAATTTATTTAAATTCTTGTCTTCCAGATACGGAGCTCACGGCCTGACCCTCAGTAAAATTGTTCCCCACATATGTAACCTCTTGGGGGACCCCACAAGTCAGGTATGTCTAGTCATGCTTTTTCTGAAATGTACTTCATTCTTAGGTTTAACAACCTCAAAGTAGTTTGTGGACATTTTGTGTTGTCCGAAATTACAATACTTTTGGGAAACAATATTACACAGAATAATGGCAGATTAAGACAATTTTGCTAATCATTAAAGACATTTATCAAGTAAAAATACCAAACTAAATAACATAACAATTCTTAGATATTCTCAGGGTTTCTGGTTACCTGTGTGAGGTGTTAACTAATCATGAAAGCAGTTGTTTAAACAAATCTGGGTCTCTTGTCAGTATGATTTTTCACCGGTATCAGGTGAGAGGAGGATTTCATGCTCAGACACAAAAGAGGCAGCAGGCTACAACACCCCGTACATTGTTTTCCCCCTAGTGGCAGCATTAAGTAGTACTGCTAGAGGATACTATAAAATCTGCCATGGTAGGTTGATGCGTTGGAACAGTGAATCTAGTGCAAATTGCAAATGAAGCCCCTAAATGAGTTACAGTAACAAATGAGTAAAGAAAAGATTTCAAGAAGGAGCAACATTTCTAGACGTTGTTAATGATTTCGCATGGTGCTGCGGTCGTCAGGTACGTGACGGGGCCATGGGCTGCTTGGTGGAGATCTACAGACATGTGGGAGAGAGGGTGAGGATGGATCTCAGCAAAAAGGGCCTGCCACAGTCACGGTACGACAAAAGGAAGCTGTCAACCTGTCGCTGTCTGTCTTCTTATTTGCGCCCTTTGTTCTACCCGTTTCTGTTGTTTGTTCTTTTCTGTTTTTGCATCACTTATACTTCCTCATACACACAAATGCACAGCGTGTACGCAGGTCACGTGCTGCTGAAGTGGTGAGAGGAAGGTGTTCTTCCAAATCTAGACACAAAGAGGTTGCAGGCTACAACACTGGTTCGCCCTCTAGTGGAATAATTAATCGTTGCAGCTTTAGAACACTGATTTACACTCATTTGCCAGTTTATTAAAACTAATGCAGTCTAATGCAACAGTCCTACCTTCATGAAGGTTATAATATAATAGTTATATTATAGTTCTATAATAGTTTTTGCTTGGACCTGTTTTCGAAAGAATGATGTAGTTGCTGTTAAATTATGTTGCGTCATACTGAGAGGTGTTTATTTGTGCTGCTAATAACAGAGGAGTGACTTTCCTTTTCTAGTTTTATCACCTGATTTTTATCCATATGGTGGATGTTGTGATGATCTGTTATGTGTTATCATATCACTGAATCGCACTAGAAGAAGTTGTGGGGGTGTGTACCATTTCCTATGAGCACGAGGTTTCTCAGGTTTCATTTCATACAGACTGCAGAAGTGACTTTATGTCTTTTTCCATTCCTTGTGTTTGATATATATGATATAAGCTCATGAAAGAACACTCCAGCAGATTTTTCCAACCACTAAATCTGATTTATAGTCACCTCTCTTGTAATCAGCCCTGAACAAGCCCTTTGAAAAGGGTTCCAGAATTTCATAGCTCAGGTTTGGAGGAGCTGTATTTCTTTTGTTATATCACATGCCAGCAAACATGTACAGACTGTTTCTGTTACCTTTTTGTCCTCTTCGTCCTTTTTAACACTGGACCATACGTCTCTGCATTCCACCATTGCCTCCCCTCTGGCCCTACTGTCAGTTTGTCATTTGGGTGGCAGTTTTGGACACTGTCTGTTTTGGTCTTGGCCTTCCCTTCTGCACAGAGCAGAGGGAGAGCTTCTCACCTCGGAAGTGATGGATGGTGCGGTCAGCAGCTCCAGGGTCCTTATTTACTGTCCGTCGTCATTCTCTCCGCTTCAATTTTCTGAATTTAGTCCCCCCCCTTTTCCTTTTTTCTTTTATTTCGTATCCTCTCTACATGTTTATCATCACCTGTTTGCAGGTTCTTTATTTTTTATTTCTGTCTGTCCGCTTTCACAGATTGAATGTAATCTTCAGCAAATTTGATGAAGTCCAAAGATCCGGGAACATGATCTCGTCCTCTGGCTCAGGTGAGCATTATTTCCTGTGTGTCATTATTTAAGCTTGCTGTTCTAGCTTCTGTTTTTATTGACTTCAGCTGCTGCCTTTGTGTTTTATGTGCTATCCAGATGGCTCTTTGACCTTTTGCATTCCTTAACAAAATATATCCACAGTTTAAAATCAACAATTGCTGTTCATCTCAAGTCATTCAGAAATAGTCCATAGGTCAAAATGTGGAATATTTTTTTAAATTCCCTGCTGGGTAGTTATCCTCTCATTGCTCACTTCATTGTTTTTTTCATTGTCAGTTTCTTTTAGATTGTATTTTCCATGTTGCGCACGTGTGTGTGTGTGTGTGTGTGTGTGTGTGTGTGTGTGTGTGTGTGTGTGTGCATTGCTATGTGTGTGTGGAGGAAGAAGGGGGGGGTTGCAGGCCAGATGGACAGAAGGGATGAGATTTCTCCACAGGAGGTGGGCATGCACTGGGGCTTTCAGATGTCCCTCTGTGGAGCCAAAGACCATAACAGACTTCCAGAGGCATCGCTCTAAACTGTATAAATATATCAAAGTACACAGGACAAAGCAGAAAAGAGACACAATTACAATAAAAAGGCAGATGTGCGTTCCTGTGTTTGTCCTCTTATGAGTGTTTTGTGTGTTCGTAGAGTTGCGACCTCCGTGCAGGTGGAATCGCTCTGAAACCCTCACAGCTGACTACATCCACGTTGCATTTACAGGGGCACCAGCTGAGCCAAGGAGGATACAGTTAGACAGGGCGCAGCATTTCAAAACAGCCTGCAACATCTCCTTTTAGCTACCACTCCACGACATTTCACATGTGGAGTTTAACTTCCGCCACAACTTAATTAATCATGCCATTCAGGAGCGCTTGCTGACCCTCTAGTGTAAACTGATTATGTTACTGCTTATCTGTTAAAGGAATACCACAGTTTTCTGTTTTTCTGTGGGGACTCCCCACTGCCCAGTGGAGAATAATAGCTAACATTATGAACTAAACAAACTAAACTGACTTTTCTGTTGCTGTCTCCTGCTATTTTTATCTGTAGGTTATTTTAGTAGCATATTTTGATCTGACAATAGACTCCTATTTCCATCTGCATTAAAGGGGCACTCCACAGATACATGAAGATTAGTCTGTTTGTCACAAAGAGTTCTACTCAGTCTGTGAAAACAGTTGTGTAATTTCTCCTGTGGTTCTGCATGAGCTTTCTTAGGAAAAGCAAATGACCCTGATGATGTCATAGTGATGTCATCTGTGCTATTTTCTCTTGAGCTTGGCCACTGCAAAGATTTAACAAAAAAGCCTGCATTACAAACTGGGGTTGTGGAGTTTTAAAGACATGGGAATTTATCTGGCATAAATTGTGTCTATCTGTCCTAATAAAAGATGCTGTTGAACTGCATTATGGGAATTAGTGCTTAACCCATACTAGAGACTAAAGTCAGGCTATCTCAGCCTCTGCTGGATTGATTTTGGCCATTCCTTTTTTTGGTCTCTGGCAAGACCCCCAACTTTATGGAAGTTCACAAATACAGTAAATAACTGGAGTACCCCTTTAAGGCAGTCCCATAAACATCCTTCATTATTTTATCACTTAATCAGAGTGAAGCGGATATAATTGAAAATATTGACTTTTGAAATTTTGTTTAACTTTGTAGGAGATATTAATTGACTCCTTCCCAGTCTACTTTGGAAAGCTAAGAGGAATATGCAAACATGACTCATTTTAGCAGTTATGAGATAACCAAACATCGTATTCATCACGATCAGCTGCTTGGCTCCTCACAGGCTCGACTGCTCTCTTTCACGGCTGCACTGATATTGACTTTGTGATTGTTGTTGACGACTCATTTTAATTTAAATCCATTTGCCTCAGAGCTGAGAAGAATGTCTGGTGTTGATGTGGCCAGAGAATGAGCTGCCCTGTTAAACAGGCCTTCAGCTTGGTTTGACAGTTGTGCAACAGCTCCAAAATAAACTCAGTGTACAGAAGAGCGAGGAGTAGTTGCGAAGAAGGAGGATTATGCAAAGTAAAGGTTGGAGTTGAAAGGTAACTATATGGCTAAACGTATGTGGACATCTGTATCCACACACTGTCAGATAAAACCTGCACTGAGCTCATTCTTTTGTGAAGGACTTTAATTGTGAAGGTTTTGACAAGACACACAATTCCCAAATCTACAAAATCTGTCTGGTCTTGTCTTCATGCTTGTGATATGTGTACAGATCTTCTGAGAGAGAGAGATGGGGGCAGAGGGGGTGGCTTTGCTGTAGGGCTTTCACACAGGCGAGGAGGAAAGGGGAAGGGAAGGGGGAGGAGAATTAGAGGTAGGGGTAGAGAGCAGAGATTGTAGAGGGATAGATAGAAGAGAGTGAGGGAGGGATAGAGAGCAAAACAAAGCAGCCATTTCTGTAGCACCACTGCGAGGTAAACAGTGGGCGAGAGATAAAGGGCAGAGACTGTAGAGAGAGAGAGAGCTGAGCTATCGGCTGTATAGCAGCATTCCTGTCTGGCTTCAGTGCTGAGGTTTGCTGAGGCTTTGCACCATGACAGCTGGAGAAGGTAAGACTGGGTTTTCTCTTCGCTAAGGTCACATCACACTCACGTATAATACAGATTGGAATGGCACATAGATTATCTCCCTAGCGGCTGTGTTTGTTCCCGCATGTGGAGGGGTTATAGAGGACTGTTGTAAAGGAAAGAATAACAGTTTTAACTCTCTTATGTAATCCTTTTCTTGTTTGTTTCCTTCTGTTGCAAACCGTATTCTCATTGATATCTCCAGTCATAGGAGACTGTATCTCTCCTAAGTGAATTCAGTGAATAGTGGTTGTTTTTGCTGTACTGCAGCAGCAGTCTTTCCAGCACAGGACTGGGAATGTTACATTTTCCGCCTCTTGTTTATGTCTACGGTGGAAACAGTCTTGCCTGCAGTTTCCTCTCAGCGCCTTGAGCGACAGCTTGCCTGTTAGCATCCCAACACTGATTTCATCTAGGTCCAACACTGGCCAAGATGATGAGAGCTGAGAGGGCTATTGTCAGTATGCAAACTGTTGTCTACTATTTGCATAATGTGTTACGCAATCAACCCCCCCAAATTCATGTAATCTGGTTCATTTCAGATTACCACTGCCTCATATAAAGTGTAAAAAGTCCTCACATTATTTACTGCCAGCTACAGTTATGTGGCATAAAATAACAGTCTACTTCTTTTCTGCAAAATGCTTCTGAGTAAGTATATAAGCCTGAGCTATTTATCTATACGTTTTTGTACTTATGGTGCAGGTTTGATGAGATAAGACTGTTCTTATTGCTTTACTTCCAGTGTCACTGCCACAGCAGTGGAGATGTTTGCAGAAAATGACCAAAAAAAGATGTTTTCTGCTTGTCTTTACAGCTCTTATGTCTTTTCTGGTCGCATTTAGGGCGAGTATTTTCATTATCAACTAATCAACTGATTATTGTTTCACTTAATAGTTTGGTTTGTAAAATGTCAGCAAGTTCCTAGAGCCCTTGGTGGCATTTTCAAATGTCTTGTTTTATCTGGCCAACAGTCCAAAACCCAAAGATATCTGAATTCATAGAAAAGAGAAAATACATAAAACAAGAAAATGTTCACATTTTACAAGCTGGAATCAGTGAATTTCTGCCATTTTTGCTTAAAAAATTACTAAAACGATCAGTCAATTATCAAAATTGTTGCCAATTGTTATTTGCAGCTGTAGTTCCACTAAAAATAGCATCTGGTCATGATACTGTAATGCATTTTAGATTTAATCCTCCACCAATGGACATAGCTCTGTGTAGGTTCTTTGTGTGGTGCAAAGACAGAAGACCAAACAATATTGCATGTTTATCATTGAAATGGGATCATTAAATGACATTTCTGAGGTCTCACTTTAAATCTGTAGCTATTGACGGTCCCGCTCTGAAAAATGTGCCTAATTTGGCAGTTTCTCTGAAATAACAGACATCTGAGTACTGTAACTGGCTTCTGTTTTAAGTGGGCCTGACAGTGTTGTCATATTTTCTATGGGTCTGTCTGGTTCTGTATTGGACCATTTCTAGCAGATCAATGCATAATGCAAACTGAAGCTGTAAATAGAGGCAGTATTTATAACCACAGAGAAGACTGTTGGCCAGCAGTCACGTCTTAAAACAGGGAAAACTGAGTATGGGTGGATTTTCATCACTACGATATGTCAGCCAGTGGGTTCTCAGTTTCTTCAACACAATCGCTGAGTGCCTTTTGTAACTGGCTTAATCCCTGAGGCTTTGTGCGTATTTGTGTGTGTGTGTGCATGCGCCGCCTTCAGCATCCTCACTTCTAGTGCTTTGCTGTTACATTAACATTGCAGACACTGCAAGTCTGTCTTTTCCCCAGTGCTCCGCTGTGATGAGCAGAGCAGATCTCTATCATTGGTCACCTCCAGTCCCATTATGTCAGTGGTGAAGTTTCTGCAGATAAT
This sequence comes from Siniperca chuatsi, assembly GCF_020085105.1. Lineage (NCBI taxonomy): Eukaryota > Metazoa > Chordata > Actinopteri > Centrarchiformes > Sinipercidae > Siniperca > Siniperca chuatsi. The sequence goes on along the minus strand of NC_058053.1, from coordinate 2,938,480 downwards.
TATGTGGAAAAACCTGCTGAATTGACTTAACTGTAATTTGAACTTTTATTTCACTAACTGGACTTTTTCTTAAGTGGCACACCATAGGCGCCGATTTATGTTTCTGCCGGTGGGGGCTCAAAACAGTTGAATGCCACGCCCAAGATAAACCTTCTGACATAAATCACAGGCCAAGTGCACAAGCCAACACAAATCCGACACCACAGAGGCTGGATATAATCCAAGAACAGGATATATCCACACGTCCTGCCATACAGGAACGTGGAGATGCCCGTTGTGCTGAAAGTCAGTATATCACAGTAACTTTCAGCACCGTGGACAGCTCCACTCGTTCCAGGATTGCTACCAAGCCTTTAATAAAACAGATATTACTGCAGATCAGAAGTTTAACTAACGATACACAGCAGGAAAGTAATAATCAATGCCACCATTTTTTTATTTTTTTTTAAGTAAAAAGGCTCACATGAACATAAATCATAGGCCAAGTGCACAATCCAACACAAATCTGACACCACCTGTATAGTACTATAGTACACCCATAAAGAACGCAACATAACAGTATAGGCTACAAGGGGCCCGCCTATTAACAAGCCAACAAGTTACATACAAGCGCACACAGTAAAATACAATCAATTAACCTTCAACACGTAGGCCCACACAGCTACTAAATATGAAAAATGTCATTTGTTTTTCACTCACCATTGATGTTACTACTTCTTGAGGAAAGTGTTACTCCTTGCAGCCGTGCGCTTGATGAATTCATCTGCGATTACATGCAGGTTCCTATTTTGTGACCCATTCTTGTGACAGTTCAGTACAGCTACATGGTTCAGGCTTGTTTGCCCCACTGTGGACCGCAGAAGCCTGAAAATGACCTTTCTGAAGTGCATGATGTTACAGGGACAGTCGGTGCGAGTTGCACTACTTTGGTAGCGCACATGGTTGCTCGGCCTTCTCGCTGGCACACTCCTCCAACTACTAAATGCAGCTTAATACAAATGATAAGAATCACTTTCTCTGATACTTTCATTTTGGGATCCATCTATAAAAGGAGACATAACGGGAGACAGTTGGTTCCCAGGATTATTATTAGACTGTCACAACCCAATTCATTTGTCAGCTAGGCCTGCTACTCTCATGGATTTGGGATGACACTACCACAGTGCCACTGTGTCTGCGTGGGTGTTTGAGCACTGCATGTGTATGCAAGTATATGTCTACGTGTGTGTGTGTGTAGTATTATGTGTATGTATGAAATGGTTAACACCAGCGGGTGAGCAGGAGAAAGGGGGACTGAATGCTGAAGAAGGAATGCTTATTCTAAGGAGACCCTTTGATCATCTCTCTCACTCTCACTCTCTCTCTCTCACACACACACGCACACACACGCACGCATACACGTAGAGAGTGAGTGCACTGCTTTGCAAAGAGCTTAACATGTTTTCTTATGCGTGTGTGGGTGTGTGCGTGCCTGTGCCTGTGTATCTGCTGCTATTGGCTGCTGCACAGTGTGGAGGAGGCTCTGGCTTTAAACCACTGAAGAAAGACCTTTTGTATATTTGGCACTTTTTAACTGTGTGTTTTGTTTGTGATGCATTCAGATAAATTTTTTAGGAGTGAATACTTGGGAAATAGAAGGCTCAAATAGATATTTTTCACTGTTCCCTCATTATTTGTTGTCAGTATATATAAATGTACAAATATCGTTAAGAAGTAGGGGTAAAGTTTTTGTAGAAAAAAACTTTGTCTTGCCAGGCTTCAAGTTATGCACTTGTGGCTGAACCACAGTGGTCTGGAGCAATCAGCGCCCTATGAGGAACCGCTGGCAGCGACGGGCGTGGTTTAGGTGTGACGACAGCGAGAAGCGAAAAACAACGATGGCGGCTCCTAAAGAGGTTAGCGCAGAGGCTGCTACCGCATCAGTTATATCAGCACTGTAGTATTTCTTAATCGAAAGAAGAGCAAAGAATGGCACTGGAGGCTTTTCTCGATGGACAAGATGTTTTCTCCCGACTGGCTTGGCTTCTGATTGGTTGAAGTTAGTCCGTGATAGACTGTGATAGACGTGCCTGCACTTCTCAGATTGTTCTGTGTAACAAACCATCTGGCGCATCAGGTTACTCTAATGCTATAGTCACTACTTTGTTAGTCGGTAGTGTTTGTGTTTAAGGGCAGCAGGGCATCCAGGTGTGTGTTAAAATGTTTTAATCTTTTTGATAACTCGGGAACAAACTACTATAAACCGCGCAGGAACAGGTTCCCACTTTAGAGGAGATAATCTAACATTTTTAGTGACTTACTGCTCAAAGAAGCATATTAATGATGACAATGATGCTGTAACTACACTTAAATCCTAAATAGTTTAAGATAAATTGATTAAAGGATAAGGCTTTCTCTAATTCAGCAAATGTCATAAAAAGACCAAAACCAACAATATGTTAGTCAGTCTCTCAATACTTTCCACCTTACCTACCCTATCTGTGGCACTCAGCCCCAAGCCCATTGGTTCTTACTAAAGACATAAATCTCACAAATTTACAGTTTAATTAAAAAAAAAAAAAGTCTCAGTAATTTCCTAAAGTAGCTGGACTCTGTAGTTTATAGTAAACTTTACTCAAACAGCAGGAAATTGTGCATTTGTTGGGAACTATTTGCAGCTGCGGATTAACACACATTTGTTCTCTATTGAGTATTTCCAGCAGCAGGACGGTGCCTGTGGAGTTGTTCATGGTAATGAAGGAACATGTCACCCAGTGCAACAGTGTGGCTCATTGATGGTTTTTGGACAACAATGGCGCTCTATGGCACAGAGGAAGAAGATATGTAGGCTTTGGATACACACACGATACTTGTTATTGTTGTTTTTTGTCTTCTCATGGGATTTGGTGACAATAACAGAAATATAGACTGTATCAAGTCTTATCCTTTAAGACCATCAGTGTGAAGAAAAGTATGCCAACAGAGAAAGATGTGCTAATGGAAGTATTCATTATTAATCACCTCAGTAGCACAACTTCTGAAGATGCAGATACCCCTTGCTTTGATTTTTATAGTCAATACACAGTTGAGAGAGAGAGAGAGAGTAAAACTGAAAGAGAGAGAGGCTGTGTGTGTGTTCAGGGTGGTGGGCTAACATGCTTCGAGAGAGAGAGAGAGATGGAGATGGAGAGCGATAAGACAAGAGTATAAACTGTGACCAGCCTACTGAATGATGCGATTGTCTTCCTTCCGCTCTCTGCCAAGTGAAATGGGCAAGCAGCTCCTCTGTCCAAGTGACTGGGGATTAAGGGGAGTGTTTGAGGGGCACAATAAGAGACCTCTGTGGTAGTGATCCCCTCTGCCAAAACACAGGCTAGGGTTATCTGTGCCAACTGCTCTGAATATCTGTACAAGTCGCTTCAAAAAGTGACTGAGAGTTGGGGTGAGCAGGCTTAAGTGCACATTTGTATATTTACACAAACTCTGTTTTTCTTTCTTCTGTATTTCTTTTTAGCCCTGTTTCTGTCCGGCTGTCAAGGAAATTGAATGCAAATCTTTCACATTACCATAATAACATGGTGTGAATTAGGTTGTAGTGAATAAAGAGAAAACTGAAAGAGAGCTGATTGACATTGGGCAAGTTATCATTATTTTTAGTGGCAGGTGCCAATGCCACTAAAGACTGTATTCCATTTTTACCCAAGTATAAAAACAAGCAAATGTCCCTACTGCGCCTAAATATGCAAAACACATTTATAGGATCCTCCTGTCTCCTGTTAGCCCGTCTCTCCACCTGTCTTCTGTCTCTACATTTGAATGTTTGTCATCTGGTTGCTGCCTGTTTGTCTCTTGTCTTCTCTCTCAGCACAGCTCTCAGGGATGAGCTGAAGGGATGCAGTGTAGGAAGAGAGGAACGAGAGCTGTTTTTCCCTCTCTTTTCAGCTTATTGACTCCGTAGTTCTCCCATGTCCATCAAGTATCAGTAAAGCCCAATGACAATACATAAAGAGGATTTTGATATGTACCATTTGACTCACAGCGCAGCTGACTGGAGAATAACAGACTCTTAATGGGATAGAAATATCACATGTTGCTTACAGCGGACTAGATTGGCAAAAATACAGGCGTTTGAGCCGGATCAGAACACCCTGTAACACTGCACTCACATGCCAATCCTCCCCATTTGTGGTAGTATGGTGGAAAAATAAACACCATGAGAACTGTTTGAGTGCAGTGAACATATTTCATGTTACTGAGGTAATTTTTCTCATAAATAAAACATAACACTAACGCACCCAAAATAAAGAACACAGTAATATTTAAGCTTTTAGGACGAGCTGAGAAGAAAATCCTGAATGTTGGCAGTGACAGCAGATGCACAAGGCTGGCTCAAGGCTGACAGAGTAATAATTTGCTTAAAAATCAGTCTGGTAAAAAGCAGTAGGCAGCCTGCTTTCATTTATGTTAATTCACACGTGGTGTAGGAATCAACTTGTCTGAATAAGAGCCTGTTGGCCTTACATGGCCACTGGGAAATCAACAAGTCACTTCTCTGCTTCTGTTCCTCATTTCTTCAGTTGATTGTAAAGTCTGAGTGGGACAGCCAGCTCATTGTCCTCAGAACAAGCCAGGCTACAATAATGTGTGTCTGTTCTGTCTGTGTGCTGTGAAGACATCACTCCCACAGTGAATTTCCATTTTTCATATGCAGGCTGACATTGCATGATAAGACGGTGGGAACACTGTTGTCTGTTGCTGAAAACAACGGAACAGCTGAGGTGTTTATCTAGTGCTGAAACAATTAGTTGATTGATTAATTGATTGAAGCAATTTTGATAATAAAATAATAATAATTTAAGTCATTTATCAAGTGAAAATGCCAAACATTCTCACATTTTCCTCATTGTTAACTGAATGTCAGAGAAAACAAGCTATTTGAAGACATTGGCTGAGGTTGGGGGAAAGATATTTCCCTGTTCTGACATTCTAAAGGCTAAAAGACAAATGAAATCATTAGTTGTAACAGTGTTTCATCAGTGCTGCTGCTGAATATAGGACACCATATTCAGAATTAGCAATGCTATGCATTAGTCTGTTGTGATTGTTTACGTCCAGTTTAGGTTTAGATGGGCAGATACATAAGGCTGGACACTTTTGACACAGTGTTGATTGTTTTTGCTCCCTTTGTCGGGATCTTTCCTCGTCATCCCAGCAAACTCATCGGCCAATCAGCAAAAAGGTGCTGAGAAACTTCGCATCTCACTCGTATGGGTGCTCTGCTGTGACATTTAGTACTTCCTTGTAAAAATCTGTTCTTGCCTGTCTCTTTTTTCTTTTTTTTTTAGTCAGGCAGATTGTATTTTACTGGCCGGCGCCTTTGAGGCTTCAGAACAGTGCTTGTCAGAACAGGATGAACTTCAGCGGATCAATCATTTTCTGACATAGATGTACTAATCAAAGCCTGCCTTCTGATATCGTTCCTTTTTGGGAGTTTTTGGGTGTTCAGGACTACAAGTTAAAGAGGAACTTACAGCTTTTAAGGTGGTTAAAATTCACCCTGTCACTTACTCTCGTGGAAAAATACATTTTTCCTGACTGAGAATAGAAAAGTGTCACATTACAACACTACCTCTCTCATAAAGCCAAAGACCAGAGAATAAAGGTTTTATGAGTCCATCAGTCATCAGTTGACTGATGTCAGATGTTCTTCCTTACTGCATCAAGGTGAATAGGCATACTAACAATACAAAAACCCTCATCAGCAGCCACAGTTTACAGTCAGAGCTCCCTTTGGCAATGGACCCAGCTCCTCCCCTGCCTGGTTGTCAAGCAATGTTCCAAGAGAGCAAGCGCTTGGTAGATATCTGACAGGTTTAAATCCTGTCTGGATTAAACAGGTAGAGGCAAGGTTTCTGAGGGAACAGAACTCATATGGTGTAGTTGGTGTGGGAGAAAATCAAATGAGAGCCATTACAAGGCAAAGTACTCAGAGGTTGGTAAATGTTTGATTAAATCAATCCATAACTTGTAGCCAGAAGGTTAATTTTTCCGACCTGCCAGCAGCCTCTCTGGTTTGTCAGCAAAACAAGACATCTTTGTTATGATGTAACACTGATCACCAGTCATCTGTCTCTTATGTAACCCCAGAGGCTGTGGCTAAACCACAGCCTGTGTGATGGGCAAGGCCCGGAGCCTGGTGGAAAACCCTCCAGAGAGAACCAGGAGAGGACTGAGCCAGTGCAAAAGAAAGGAAAATGACACAATGAGAGAGAGAGAGAGAGAGAAAAGGGGATAGGCATAGGAAAGCTGCGGGATAGAAGAGGTTAAAAGGGGAAGAGGTGAAGGCAGTAACAGGGAGAGTGACCCCCTTCCTCTCTCTCACCCTAACCCTGTCAGGCAGTACAGAACATTATTAAGCGTCTCCCCCATTCTAAGAACTTAACTTTCCAGAACTTTCTCTTAATCCCTCATGCCTTTGGACTTTTATTCTTTTTCTAAAGAGTACAGCGAGGGGAGAGAAAATCCTCCCTATTATATAAACCTGTGGTTCAGAGACAGATTACTGGTGACTCTGCTGATGCCAGTGCAGCTTCAGCAACTTTGAGTACTTCAATGTGATGTAGTGTGTTGCAGTTCACAGTGTATCCTGACACCTAGTGCACATATAAGGAAGCACATCCATGACCATATACTTTTTGTGTAAGTATGGTAGAGAATAGTTAGATAACACTGATATATCCCCCCAAAATAATGAATTGTTATTTGAGATTATATTTCCATTAAAATGAGTTTGATATTAAGTCCATTTTCGCTTCTCTTTTACTGGTGGTTGTCTGATTCTTCCATTGTCTTGCTTGACGCACTGGTTGACAACATAATATGGAGGTAGAAGCCAGGAGGTCAGAAGTGGAGACAGTTTTCTGTAGGCAGCGCCTCGATAAGCAACAGCTGCTATAAATGTGCACTTTAAGGTTGTATATCATCAGTTTGCAAAGTGCCGTGCATGGGATGCATTACCTTTTCATCAGCCTAAGCCCCTAGCACCCTTCATTTTTTGCCTGCTTACCAAGGCCACTGAATGTGGGAGAGAAGTCATTATTTCTGCCATGTTGGATTCCTCCCTCTATGATTGTTTAACACCTGAGCAAAGTTTTCTGCTTAACATGGGGGAGGCGAAGCAGAGTGAGTCCTTTGAAAATGTCCAGAATGCAAGATAACATTTTTTTAACATTCTCGGTAGCAACCAATCACTGAGTATCACAAACTGCACTGAAGGCAGGCAGCAGATGTCTGATCTGATCAATTTTCGACTGTATTTTATTCTTGTATGACTTCTTGTGTTAAACAGCATTTCACACTTGACAACTGTGGCTTCTTTTGTTAAATGAAAAGGGGTTTTGTTTTATATATTTCAAAGTAAGGTATCCGAGCAAGTATTGCTTTGGTATCTGTACCAAAACTCAGATTCTGTGATGTGTCGAAAGATTTCAAACAACATCCAGCCCTGGAAATGCGTGGCGTTTGAGAAAACCTTTACTGTGCTTTGGAAATTTTAAACTACATATTTTACTATGCAGGTGAGCGAGGAACTTGGGCTGCCATTTACAGCTTGGCATGTGTGTTCAGAGAGTATATAACAAACCTTAGAGAACCGCTTAATTGTGTGGCATCCACCTGCATTGAAGGTGCATTGATGTGCTGGAAATCTGATGACATCACAAGATCTGGGTCTCTGTAAATAATATTACAGAGAGTACGTCTAGACCTGCTCTATAGGAAAAGTGCCCTGAGATAACATCTGTTATGAATTGGCGCTATATAAATAAAATTGAAATGAACTTGAATTAATCTGTAATTTTGTTTTCCACAATACAAATATATAAAATTTTATTAACCATCAGAGATTTTGCTATAGCATTTATACCAGGCTAGCTATTCCTTTAATTTCTCTAGGCTGTTGTGGGCAATGTTGTAAATCAATGAGCAAGAAGTTTAAGGGTATTATAGCATTTTTGTAATATTTTTTTTTTAATTTATTTTCATTAATGTCATGAAGTACCTTACTTGCCAGGTTTTAGTTTGGTAGTTTAGCCAAAACAGATATTCATATCTGATTATTTTATCTATTAGTAGTTTCTAAATTGAATTTCTAGAAAATATGCTATATCACAATATGTATCAATATTGCGTTATAGAATGACATATACAGAGGTAGAGGATTATCCATATTGTTTCCACTGGAATGAGAAAAATAACCATCAAATGACAAAATGGGCCAAAAAAAGCAAGACAGAGAGGCTGTTTTTCAGAGGTGAGGTGTTTGTGGTTAATTTGTCCTGATATATTTTGGCCAGGTCGCTCTTGTGAAAGACATAACGCATCTCAAGAGACCTCCTGGTTAAATAAAGGTTAAATAAATAAATAAATCAAATATTCTCAGCTGCCTAAAGGCCAACGGTAGACTATGCTCCTACTGTTCTTCTCTCAAGTGTGCAACTATGTGTGAAACGTTGCTAAAAAAAGAACTCGGTCAACTTTTACCCAATAAGTTAAGACTGAATTATTGTTTCAAGTCAGTACCATAGAATACTGATGCTGTTCATGGGATGATGTTGGCAACTGTAATAATATTCTCTGTCCTTTATCTGCCATTCTTATCTTTTCCAGTGCTTCCTGTTTATCGTGTCAAGCCTTTGACTTGACCGAGCTTGTTAGGGCAGGACAAATGATGCTGTTATCACTGGCTGTGCTCCATTTGGTCATTCTGCCGTGTCCCTTGTTATTTAACAGCAAAGGCGGGGAGGAAACGTGCTTAGATGGAGTGCAGGGTGTATGAGGTGGCAGGTGCGACATCCAGTCTCTATCAGCTGATAATCAAACAGCTGCAGATAGCGGAGATGGTAAACTTTTATTTGATCTTTTTACAGCTTTTGAGCACTGACAGAAACACTACAGTACCTTTTTTACATTTCAATTAAGCCACTACAAGCCGTGTGAAATATGTGTGTATCAGTCTGTATTGTTTACAATGCTACTGATACACATGGTATTGTATGTGCCGCACAGAGCCATTGAGTCAAGTTGGCATAAGACGGCATGCGCCGTTTTGTGTGCCGAATTTTAAATTTAGCAGAAACCACGTCCAGTTGGCTCCAACCAGCACTGTGCCTGTTGGGTTTTGGAGAGCACCCGTCGTTATTATGCTGCGTTCCAGACAGCTCGGAAATATTTCATTTTCTCCTATTTCATCTACCCCGACTTCATGAAGAAGCAGTTGTCTGACATCACACAACAATGGCAGCAACCATGGAAGCGCACATTAGGCTGCATTTCAATCAATAGGGGAGGGGGGTGGGATGTGTTTGTAGACTACAGTATTTTATTAGGCTAGTGATTGGAATGTGAAGATATGTTTCAGAGTATAAAAGTGCCGTAAATGATATGTATAATGGCGTCTGTTCATGCGTCGTCGTTTCCTCCTCTGTTTCATTTGTATATGCGAGGAGGCTGCACTGCTGAGAGTTCACGTGTGTGTACACTTGCCAAAGAAGCATCAGTTTGTCACGGTCAGCCATGTGTTTTGTTTCCGATTGACGTTGTGCACCTGGAGAGTCCTTCAAACACTGGTCTTAGTGAATGTTAAGAACATGCTGGTCTCAGGGCTTTTAAAAAACTAGAAAGAGCACTAAATAATTGCAGATATAACTGTACAACATCCTATTGAAAACCATAAAGGGTTTTTGTACTTTTGTGGCAGAACCACACTGAATATTGAGATATATGCATTGTACTATGGTATGTTCTTAAAGCCTGTCGTTCAGTCTGTGTGCCTTGTACTTTGCCACGTTGGCAGTAATGGCCTCGTTCTGAGATACAGGACTGATCTTTTTAAAACACAGTAGTAACATTCTGTTTTGCTGTGGTTGGTGTTGTATGTCCTCGGTGAGCACAAAAAAGGTGATCTCACAACAATAGACCCCTCCCTCTTTTCACCATGAGAGTCCAGCAGCATCATCAGTGATGGTATTGTGAGACACACCCGTACATCAACACACACACACACACACACACACACACACACACACACACACACACACACACACACACACTGATAACTGAACTCGGAGAGGAAGGCTTAAGGGGTGGTTAGTCTGGCACTTTGTCAGAGCCCAGCGTGCTACTGAGGCACATCCAGAGCACACACACGCATACCCATCACACACACACACACCCTGTGGACAGAGATGCCGAGCGAAAAAGAGAGAGCGTGTTAGAGGGTGCAGCAGACATGCTGAAGAAGCTGATGTGCAAGAAAATCTGCGCTCGTAAGAATTCTGCCTTTTACCTCTCCTTTTCTCCCTCTCCCTTCTCTTCCTGCTTGGTTTTGCTCTCACATACTTCTTGGTATTTAGTCTTTCTCATCTTTTGTCATTGCTCTGCTTTCATCTCTCCACCTTTTCCTCTCTCAACCTGTTGCCTTTTGTCCCTGTCTTCCACTTTGTCGTTGTGTTTCTCTGTCTGTGATAGATGCAGTGTCATGGTCATGCTACTCTTTGCAGCAGGGATGTTTAGGGAGCCGGTCATTGTTCTGTGTATTTTTTTTTTCCACTTATATCAATTAATGTGACTTGGCTCCACCGATGTGAGGCCAAGTCAATGCAATGTTTATGTGCAGCTAACAGGGGTAGGCTTCATTTGTTATTGTAAGCTCATCTACAGGAGCGCATTCTTTCTGATAAATGGATTGAGAAACTGTTTTAAATCAATTGTATTTCTCTACATGTCTTCAAAAATAGACAATGACCTAAGCTGCAAACTTTCCCGTTGTCACCATGCCTCAGCTGACTGCAACCACCCAGCACCGTCATATCTGCTCCGCGCTAATCCCTCCTGTGAATGGTCACGTTGGGCAGGTGACAGGGGGCCATGTATCCGTGCATGGCTGCCAAACCAGATTAAAGTCAGATGGATGGATAGATAAAGGTTGAATGCATACGTACACACAACCTGACAGATTGACTGACTGCGTTGCACTCTCCATTGAGGCAGGCAGAGGTCATACAATGCAGAGATGACTCAGGGCCTACTGTAGGCTGATTCGTGAGAAGAGAATGATGATGCATTTAACCACGGGCCCTAATACTAACCAGGAAGAACACCTCTGAGGGGAGCAATGTGTCTCTGAATGATGAGGGAATAATGATTTATTGATCCTTACAGGAAATATCTCTCACACAGTCATTGAGTCATCAAGTGAACATTTGGCTTTATCCTGAAGAGCATTTTTCCCAGTTTAAATCAACTGTTACATTATAAATGTTCCTTTTTCTGTCTCTGTTGTTGCAGATAAGAACTTTGAGGATGAAGACTCTGTGGATGGAGGCCGGTCCTCCTCCTCTTCATCATCCAAAGCACCCCCCAGTGGCAGGAGAACTGTAGTGAACTCTGTTAGAAGACCCAGCTCAGCCACCGCAGCTAAGGCCACAGGTGAGAGAGGGGTTCAGTGCACACGGATGCACACAGCTATAATATATATATATATATATTTCAACATTAGTACATTTTCCAATACTACAACTGTGACTTTCACTACTGTGAGTAATATGTCTAAAATGTCTAGTAATGTTTTGACACTGCATGTGCTGCGGTATCAAATTAAACTTAAGAGCTAATCCTTTCCTGCTGCTTCGATCGTTCTTTAGAAATGTTGAAGCGCTGTTGAATCTCAGTTACAATACCTTTGGCATTTTTTTTCAAAGGTAAAGAAGCAGGTGCCGGTGCTGTTGATGAAGAGGATTTCATCAAAGCCTTTGAAGATGTGCCCTCAGCCCAGGTACGCAGAGCTAAGTATTGTTTGGTTGTGTTAGACAGTATAATATGCAGCACAAAAGGGAAGACAGAGAGGAAGGGGAAGGTATTCAACAAAGGTCAGAAGATGGAGTTAAACACACACTGGACATCATGCAAGAACCACACGCACAAACAGATTTGTTCTTAAGTGGAAAAATGTGTTTTGTAATTTTTTTGGCAAGAAGTTCTACAATTCAGTTGTTGCCTGTTATTTCTTTTAATTTTAAAGACATTTTTTGGCATCTCACTCCATGTCACACCATTCCTTCCTTATTTCTGTCACAGTAGGGCTCCGCCAGGACACGGCATTGACAGCTGTAGTAATATGCTCTAATTTCTTAGCTTTTTTTTTTTAGGTCCACTAATCCCACTACTGACTCTCCTTATTATCTTATATTTTCGTTTTGTGACAGACTTGTATAGCAATTGTTGGGCGTCAATTTATGCCAATGATTGAAATTTACAAACGTGCACTTACTCACGCACAGGTGGCATTTATCAAGTTAACATTTGATGATAAATTAGTGCAGTTAAGAGGGTTTACAGACTTGGAACACTCACTTTCGTGGTTTGGACTATTACCAGGTGGCCTCTCTCAAATCTCAACCTTTAAAGAATATGCAGTACTGTGAAACAACTGATTCTAATGAGAACGATAACATCATCTCTCCTGTCTTTCTGTGTCCAGATATACTCTAACAGAGAGCTAGAGGACCAGCTGACCAAGATCAGAGAAGTGCTGTCTGATGACAAACATGACTGGGAGCACAGAGTGGTAGCGGTAAGACTCAGAAACCAAATGCACAGTCACATGCACACAGGGAGGGAGGACATAATTCTAGCGAGGAAATACTAATATATGTCGGTGTCTCTTCTTTATTGTCCCTCTCCAGTTGAAGAAGGTCCGCTCTGTCATGCTGGCCGGGGCAGTTGAGTACGAGGGTTTCCCTCAGCAGCTGCGTCTCCTGGAGGCTCCCCTCAAACTGTCAGCTAAAGACCTGCGCTCACAGGTGGTCCGTGAGGCCTGCATCACACTAGGGTAAGATCCTAAGTAGAGGAGGGTGTACTGTCCTTCCCAGATCTCTTAATGTTTTTGGGACACAAGAGTAAAGTACCACTTTACTGTAGCTATAGTCTGGTAACCTCTGTTGGAACTCTGTCAGAACTACTTAATAAATTCCCTTCCCGGACAAATAATGCGATTTAACAGAACAAGCATAACATAGCATATTTTCACCATGTGCACACAGTTTCAGACATGAGCCTTAATCAAAAAGTGAAGGTGCAACAGACTTTTGTGTCTGTGAAATTAAAATAGTATGAACCATTAGTTTTATCGTTTATTCATTCTATTAACCATTGTGTGCCTTGGTCTATCTCTGGTCATGCTCTTGGAATGTGTAGATGAGGCCTCACCGGGGGCCAGGAGACATCCTGTTAAGTGTAACCAGATGTTCTTGTACGTTTTGAGTGTTTGCAGGCAAATTCCACAACATGATTCCCACTCACTCAACTTGCTCCAAAATTGCATTGGTATGGTAAAGTATGGTAAAGATGGAAGAATGAGAATTTTAGCGCAAAATGAAATCTGTCTCCTAACCAGCAGGGAACGAGTGCTATGCCTGAAATAGTTGGAGTCTGCATTTTTACATGGGTTACCTGTCTTGTTTCTTTGATTTCTGAATATTTATACTATACCATACTATTTTATAGCTTATGCTTCCATTTGGGCTAATAAGTGTAGAAACATTACATTGTGGTTTTAAGCCCATTCAAGCACATTGTATTATTTGATACCTATGAAAAATTATTGTCAGTAAGTACAAAGTAGGGTTGGGCAATTATTAGACAATATTTTCAGATTGTCTTTGTCTCAGATCGCTGTGTGAGAAACGAGGTGTAACTTTGAGTAATGTGAACGTGCAAGTGAGTGCATAGAGCAAAGCTTTTGTCAGGAGAAAGAATGGAGTGTGTTTGTTGAAAAGAAAACCGGCCCAACCATAATACAGTGAAAACTGGTAATCATTTGTGTTTTAATTAGAGAGTCATTCAGTTTTCATTAATGGATCAGTTGCCTTGCTGGGATAGTCTTAACGGCTTTGATCGGCAGCAGTGATATTAACTGAAATCTCTAACTGATTAGGCTATGCCAGGAAAATAGCCTGCTAAAATATTTTCTTTCCGCATACTTAAGCTAATGAACACAAGCCCTGCTCGGGTATGAAACGAGCAGCGTGCGCTCCACCCAAAAACATCCATCATCCGAATTTAATACAACCCTGATGAGGTGGAACAGAGCAGAGATGCACTAAAAAAAGAAAGTAGGTTGATAAATAGATGGAAGCAACGTGGATCCTGTCATCTCTTGTCATCTTAGCTCATAATCTCACCACCGCAGTTCGCCTTTCAGTCCAGTACAAACATTCCCCAGCAATTTTTCTTCAGTTTTTTAGACCATTACAACCTAGATATACAGTATTTATTGATTTTTGAGTGTCAAATATTTCCCCTTTTTATGTTTCCTCCTTGTCTTTTTTCGGTCTCTCTCTCAATTTCTCTCTTTTGAAGGATTCTTTCCAAAAAACTGCCCAACTGTCTTAATAATCTTACATATGCTTTTTACCTCTCTTTGAGAAAATTACTTGAAAATAACTCTTTGCATCTTACTCCGTAGTTAAAATGCAGAAAATAAACTTTTATACAGCATAATTGTTGGAGGAGCTGCCACAGTCGTCTTTGTATTGTCAGAAAGAACAATAATGCACACGATGAATGGATGATCTGATGGGGTGTACACTTGTTCTTTAACTCATTCTCCCTCTGTCAGACATTTGTCATCATTGCTGGGTAACAAGTTTGACCACGGAGCGGAGAGCATCATGCCCACACTGCTGAACCTCGTGCCCAACAGTGCCAAAGTCATGGCCACGTCGGGAATGGCCGCCATTCGCCTCATCCTCAGGGTAAGACATCTAGAGGGGAGAGTTGATGCGGTTCCTCAGGCCCCCTGCAAATATTTTCATTCATCAATGAAGTCTTCCACCAGACCACAAAAGACACACCTCATGTGTTGTGACAATGAAAAGATCATTCAAAACAAGAAATAATGAAATAGTGTTTTTGTCTTTCTCTTCCAGCACACACACTACCCACGTCTCATCCCCATCATCACCAGTAACTGCACCTCCAAGTCAGTAGCAGTCAGACGGTAAGGGCACCTTAATGCTGCTACTCAATGAAAATAGGGCATCTGTTCATGCAGTTACTGAAGGTCAATAGTCAAAAGCTTTTTCTTAGATGATTTTCTATTAGAATTTGATTTATATCAAGCACTGGTTTATTTTCCAATAAACTGTTTATACAGTATATAAGATAACTGTTCAATGTTTTGCATTCAGTTCTTGGTTAGTTTCAAGAAACATTTCTGTCTTTTAAATTCTCCCATCAAATCACAGGCAGGTTATGGTTTTCTTTTATATTGCTTGTGTCGCATTTGCTTTAGTTGACATGACGTATGTATGTGCATGTGCATAAGTGTTTTTATTTTGGTTTTGGTCGTAGATCTCTTTGTAACTCGACATAGTTTTTGTTCCTATGTTAAGTATTCTATGTCACGGTGTTGCATACTTGAGAAGTGTTGAACTTTGTCCCCTTTCCAGACGCTGTTATGAGTTCCTAGACCTCATGTTACAGGAGTGGCACACTAATACACTGGAAAGGTAAGTTGAATCTCTCGCTGTTTCCTCCAAAACCACCAAAGCACTAGGCAAGTTTGCACGTAGTCTGTGTCAAATGGATACAGTGGTATAACTTATGTGTGTGTCTGTGCAGAACAAAGTTAGAGTGGGTGCATTTTGTGGGTGTTTGTGTAGTGGAGGTAACGCTTCTTCTTCCTCCTCCTCCTCCTCTCACATGATGGCATTTGAGTTCGCTAACATTTGAGTTGGATAAGTGTTGGCTGGGTGCACCACTGATGAGGCCCATTAAATTAATGAGTCCTGAGAGAGCCGTCATCATCAAGACCCCCAGCGATAAGGCGACGTTCCATCTCTGTAACCATGGCAACCACAGCAGAGACTTTAAAAAGCGTGCGAAAAACCCTGTGGGTAGCCACATTGCCTGTGGACCACCAGAGGAATAAAACTGGAGGAGACAGAAAAAGAGAAAGAAGAAAGATATACTCCAGGAGTTTTTTATTTTAGCACTTGAGGTCTAAGCTTACAGGAGTCGTCCGCCTATACTTCCTGGTTTCATCTTGATGTGA